>NC_133479.1:11611387-11971292 GCF_025370935.1 Choristoneura fumiferana | reverse complement strand
CGATTTGATATAATGGTACGATTATATTTCGCCAAAAACAAGACCGAACATATAATTAAAGTCGTATCGTACGAAACCACATGTCGTCAGCTCAATGTATGAAATCGTCACCTCAATATTATTAACCCGATCAATACAGTCTGCGAACCGGCGATATTCATAAGCTTGATTTACAATAATAGATATTAGTGGAGGTTTGGCTCTCGCATAATCCTAATAGACGGTCGTATGCCGCATGTCATAAGCTATAGTTGATTGCTATACTGTTTCGTGTATTTACGGCTATAAGATGTAAATTGCTTTGCTCGTAAACCGGTATTTGATTTGAGTCAGAGCAGTATTAAATGGATACAGTGAGGGTGTTAACGTATTGTTCGCTAAATAACAATTTCATGGTTAAAGGGATCCCATGCCCCAAGCCCCCAATGACCTTCGATCTGAATTCTTAAGTTTTCTAATGATTTTTGTAGCTTAATATATTAACAACAACGGCTTTAAGCAATATAGTATCCCATATTTACTTCAAAGTTCATTGTTTTCGAGATATTTGGCATCAAAGTTGAACAATATAAGGCCAAAAACCTGGTGTTCTGGCTTTATTAAACTGAGCTTTATTTTAATTTTTTTTTATTCGACTGGATGACAAACGAGCAAGTGGGTCTCCTGATGGTAAGAGATCACCACCGCCCATAGACACCTGCAACACCAGGGGGATTGCAGGTGCGTTGCCAACCTAGAGGCCTAAGATGGGATACCTCAAGTGCGAGTAATTTCACCGGCTGTCTTGCTCTCCACGCCGAAACACAACAGTGCAAGCACTGCTGCTTCACGGCAGGATTAGCGAGCAAGATGGTGGTAGCAATCCGGGCGGACCTTGCACAAGGTCCTACCACCTGCAAAAATTGGCATAAGGTTTAATCTCGGGCGGTCCAATTTGGACCTTACATGGTATGTAATAAAGTCAATTTTCCTGTGGTGTCTCATACTTTTGGATACTTTGGCTGCTACGGTACTTATGTCGGCTTGAATGATACCACCGTATTTGCAAGTTGAATTTGACATACTTCCAGTCTTCCAGTGGTCGCATTGACTTAAAATTTAGCATGCTTATGTAAATCAGAGGCGGTATTGCCTAACTTTTCTGAAGCTCGCGATCGCAATCAAATGACAGACTTCGCATACAAAAACTGTCATTTGATTGCGATCGCGAACGTCAGAAACGTTAGGCAATACGGCCTTTGGTGACAATACAATAATCTGGTAGTAACATCCTGGTGGTCCGGCCAGGATCGTCTCTGCAGGACGGAACTCCTCAACGGTTAATGGCCTCCAATTGAAATTTGGTACGGAAATGTAGTATGACAATTCAAGTCAACAAAAAAGCTTCTATTAAAATGAAATTTTTGATATCCGTTGATTGTACTCTTGATTCCCGATATTTATAAGTTATTCTAAAGCCGTTGCTATTGCCACAGCTTACGTCTAAGACGCCATTAGAATAGCGACGGCCATTACAACTTGGCCGTTAATCGGATCAGACTTGCGATAACCAATCAAAAGTTGCCACCAGGCTACGTGGTTTGCCGATGATAGCGTGTCTATCTATATATCTTTCTGTATGTTTTATTTGTTTGTTTATACTCTTTATTATACAAAATGGTTACAAAGAAAAGAAATACAAATAAAGAAAGAAAGAAAACAATGAAAGAAAGAAAATATTTATTCGTGACAATTACACAAACAAAACAAAAAGCCGATAAGCCGTGGTGGCCTAGTGGTTTGACCTATCGCCTCTCAAGCAGAGGGTCGTGGGTTCGAACCCCGGCTCGCACCTCTGAGTTTTTCGAAATTCATGTGCGGAATTACATTTGAAATTTACCACGAGCTTCGCGGTGAAGGAAAACATCGTGAGGAAACCTGCAAAAACCTGCGAAGCAAATCAATGGTGCGTGCGAAGTTCCCAATCCGCACTGGGCCCGCGTGGGAACTATGGCCCAAGCCCTCTTGTTCTAAGAGGAGGCCTGTGCCCAACAGTGGGACGTATATAGGCTGGGATGATGATGATAATGACACAAACAAAACATAGAAATAATTCTCAATAATATAGGGTCCTTTTATTATTATTTCGTATTAAGTTTTTTTTTAATGTAGATATATTATTAAAGCACTAATAATTAACCGACCGAATAATTAACAAGGTTTATTAAGGAATTCAGCCTCTATTTTATTAAAAACATAAAATAAACCATTTTTCGAATGAAAACATTTGTTTCGGGCGGGTCCACATGTAACGTTCGTACATTTAAAAGTTTCTTATAAATTTATGATTTCGGCTGGAAAAAATATATAAATAACAAAAATTATGCAACTAGAAATAGCTCCTGTTTCGTGTTCCCAATAGTACTTTGAAAAGCTGTTCTAGTTTTAATAATTATAAAATTAACGTCTCTTCACGCTTCGATAACATACAATACGAGCAAGACCGCAGCTTTCGTTAAAGTTTGTAAGTGTAGGTAAGGGTAAGCAAGGAAAGTATCGGATAACTTGTTCGTTAACGTATAGTTTCAACTTCAAGTGGATAAAGGTAACTCGCAAACTTGCAGTAAATAATCAATTTTCATATATGTACCTTGTAACGGCGGGGGGGAGTTGAACTTAGTTTAGTAAAGCCCCGCCACAGTAATGAGTGTGCAACCCAGTTTCGTCTTCGAACGCAAGGTGCTCGGTTTACGCGGCTAAGGAGTTCTGATAAAAAGTTTATATATATATTTTTTTAATACTGGCTCTTTTAAACAGTTTTTGCATTTTCGTCCTATGTGTAAAGTTTGTCTATCCGATTCGATGAAAAGCGCGATATACATGCGAACATTAAAAATATATAAAGTGAATAAAATATTGTTAAAGATATTGTCTTTTTATCGTAACGGACTAAAAATACATAGGATGTCAAGTGTCAATCTAATCTAAAAACTAAAAAAAATGAATCAATCAAAACCTAATGTTTCCTTTTTTGCAAAGAAAGTTCCAAGCGGGTTAATCTTATGACGCATCTTTATTTGGAACTAGCTGTTGCTCTCTGATTCGCTCCCGTTGATTTTTTCTATATTTTCTTCCATAAAAACCTTCTCCTGACAATAGCGAACACAACAAAAAAATAATTAGCGACATCGGTCCAGCTGTTCCCAAGTTTTGCGCTTAGCATATATATATATAATATAGAAGAAGATAGGTTTGCAGGCCGATCTATTATCCAAGTAAAAATTTTGATTTAGTTTTGCTATGTTAAAATTTAAAAAAGTACACAAGTAGTCATTAAATGTAAAAAAATTACATTGGGTTATATTTAGGAGGTTGAAATGCAACCAAGCCTGCAAGTTACGACCCTGTCTACGAGCAAGTGTGATGAAAAAAACCTTAATGTTTCGCGTAAGGATGATAAACGACGTGTTACATTTACTAAGCCGTGTAGGGTCATGTC
Source organism: Choristoneura fumiferana (assembly GCF_025370935.1). Classification (NCBI taxonomy): domain Eukaryota; kingdom Metazoa; phylum Arthropoda; class Insecta; order Lepidoptera; family Tortricidae; genus Choristoneura; species Choristoneura fumiferana. Next base: position 11,967,814 of record NC_133479.1, on the reverse strand, counting down.
ATCTAGATCGTGACTTCAGAATCACCCCGCATTTTGGCCGTTCGTAACATTCTTCCCGCTTCCAAAGGCGGCAAATGAAGACGACCGTGTGACGTAAGATGATTGCAGCCTCGCGGTCAGCCCCATTTAAAGTTCGCCGTAGGGATGCTCCGTCTATGACATTGAAAACATCGATGTTTGCAAATATATTTAATTTTTATTATTTTATTTCATTTCTTTATTTTATTTGTGGCAGGTAATGGTAATGTCACGAATAAATATTTTCTTTTTTCTTTGTTTTATCATGTCACTGCCGTAATTATATGAGTTAACCATAATATTTTTGGGGATATTGCAAATTCGCCTATCTGCCATGCGTAAACATCGCTTATTTGTACAGGGGATAGTTTTAGATATATTCTACTTTTTGAGGCCTTTAAAAAGTTACTATACTTTCATAAGTATCAAAAATATCAACGCTGGTCGCTAATTCCTATAATGAATATTCATTGTAGAGTCACCTGCATAAATATCTGCAACAGGAGAGCGTGCAAAAATATCTGACACATCCAGTCAGTCGGTCAGTAGACCGTAGAATAAGATTCTGATTATATAGATATTTATGCACGCTTTGTTTTGTCAGATATTGGTGCTGGTGACTGTACCGTTACGTTTCATTTTGTATTTGAATACGCTAATATAATTCAAAACAGTTCTGTACAATGAATGGATAACATCAACTTAATCAATGGATACAACATTTTCTTACACCAAATATTTAAAGAATATCGATATTTCTAGTGATAGTCAAAATACCACAAACAGGACTTATCACGCCAAAACACACGTGTAATATTTACTTCGACGTTTTGACCACATTACAGTGGCCGTGATCACGTGTAGACCACGGCCACTGTAATGCGTCGAAGTAAATATTACACGTGGGTTTTAACGTGAACGGTATATGTAAGTGAAAATCACGAAAGTTTAAAACGGTTATATTTCTAACAAAAGCGTATCCATAGATCAGAAACATCGACGTTTTTAATAACATCACTAGTTCGCGGTGGCTTGACCTACATTTGGTTGAAGCTAGCCGATTCGATATCCCAGACTTGTTCAGTATGGAGCTTGATCGAGTGTTTATGTCTTAAATAGGTTCTCGGCGGACGTAAATAGCTGTCGCTTAGGTGCAATCAATAGTGCAATAGTATTTGCATACGGCAAGTGACATTGACGTATGTACAATGGACAGTGAAAAGACGGCTGAATTGTACTACCACAGTTCATAATCATCAATACGTCAATCTATAGCCTCTTAAGCAGAGGACCGTTGGTTCAAACGTTGGTTCGGCTCACACATCTAAGTTTTTCGAAATTCACGTGCAAAATGACATTTAAAATTTACCACGAGCTAAAACGGTGAAGGAAAACATCGTGAAATCCTCCATAACTGCGGCCCCAGCCCACTCATTCTGAGAGGAAGCCTGTGTCCAGTAGTAGGACATATAACAGGCTGGGACGATGTTGATGATGGGTCAAAGATAAAGCAATTTGTTCAATAATAACTGTCATCTCCCATCCAACCACGTGAGATTCGATGAGATTCAGTTTCATGTGTTCGACCCCCCTCCCTAAACACCTCAAGTAATTTGCCGATGCCCCTTACTCGCTAATCCCTTCAAACATTTGCACAATATCCCGCTTCAAGCACCTTTCAAAGCACACTTCACAAATCATTATTCAAAGGCGCAACACCGTTCCAGCAATCCTAGCTTGTTACCTACAAATAACTGTATTCAATTTGTTCCACTTTGAGCCAGGAACGGTGCCCCGGTGTCAATAGCCAAGTGCAGCAATAAAATGTGACCGCTGCCTCGCTTGCAACCAAGTGAACTGCTGTTGAAGTAGGGACGTCCAATGTTTAGTCGCCACAATTGGTCATAAGGATTCTGCGATTTGTCAGTGGAAGGATGATACTAAATGATTATATATTTTTTATATTTATTTATAAATCACTTACACATTATAATAGTTTAACACTTAGGCATTGAGCAAAACAAACACCTAAGAGAAATATGAAAAAGGTAAAACAACACAAAGTTAACTGAAATATACAGAATGATACAAGTGCATCATGGACACTCAGAAGCGCCAAAATTCTACGTAGGTGTACACACTTCTCCAGCGACCAGCAAATACAATACAATAAGGGCTATCGCGTATGAATTCGCCGCTAGAGGCGCTAGTGTAGCGTGAGGTCTCCGAAATGTCAAATCTCATAGTTTTTGGGTGAGCTACGCGGGTTTATTCATAATTAAAATAATTTTGTGAATATTTTGCATTACCTGAAATTAATTATGGCAATAATGCGTTACGGGGCAATGAGTGTTTTGTCTTTCGGAAACTTTTGTCCTCCCTTTTTTTCCGAACAAAACGGGACTACGCAACACTGTGGTTGCTCGATATTTTTATGGTACGGTTTTAAGGTTTATTAAATATGTTATTAATCTAAACTTTGTTTTCACCCCCGTATTAACCGACTTTGAAAGCCACACTTAAAACCTCACGCAACAGTGGCGCCATCTAGAAAGACAAAAAACGATAGCCCTCATTGATACGTGCAAGTTTTAAAGCAGAAAATTTGGATTTCCTAATGGAATTTGAAAGTTATAAGTACTTTCAGACTCATGTAGAAATGATGGCAGTTGAAATTGGAAAGAAGCAATAGTTAGAGTAAATTGAAAGTAAGTAATCTATGTAATAATGAACAATCTTAATAGTTGTGGTTTCTACATTAGTAAGTAACTCTTTTGAACTGTTTTTAATTTAACCTAGTGGTTTGACCAACCACTAGTGGTTTGCTCTAAAGCAGAGGATCGTGGGTTCGAACCCGGGCTCGCACCTCGACTTTTTCTGTATTTATGTGCAGAATTACATTTAAAAATTACCATGAGCTTTAAAAAAGTGGAATGTTATAAGTTTGACCGCTATGTATGTCTCTCTCTCTCTCTGTCTGTGTGTCTGTGTCTGTGTCTGTGTGTGTGTGTGTGTGTCTGTGTCTGTGTCTGTGTGTGTGTGTGTGTGTGTGTGTGTGTGTGTGTGTGTGTGTGTGTGTGTGTGTGTGTGTGTGTGTGTCTGTGTGTCTGTGTGTTTGTGTGTGTGCGTGCGTGCGTGCGTGCTGTCTGTCTGTCTGTCTGTGGCACCGTAGCTCTTAAAGCATGCGGTGTTAATTGAAAGCAGGTTTTCTAGCGCTGGTTCTTAGACATGTTTTATCAAAATCGGTTCAGCAGTTTTTGAGATATTGAACTTTGAAGTGACAAAGTCGGGGGCTTTCCAACTTTTTGTAGGCTAAGTTAGTTATTAATTTAATGAAAATGGCGTGGCGTCCAACGACACTAAATATAGATTAGGCACATACCTAGTCGCTCTGGGTGGTTTAATAATTACTACAATGTTGAGTTTACCAAGAAAACGTATGAAATTTAAATGTGAAAAGCTTGTCAGTCTAATGCAAGCTCAAAACGGGAGAAAGCACTGCGCGCAATAAGAATCACGTATTTCGCAGACAGTTATTAAATTAAAAAAAAATCTTATTTCATAACGAGACTGTTGGAAAGAAAACCCATAAATAAAACCAAGTATCCTATGTAAAAAGCTTTGAAATATTAAAGTGCAATAAAAATATGTTAGCGGCGGCTGGCCGCAATACTATTATTGCTTCCTTTCTCAACTCCAAAGGAAGTTTCGCGAAATATGAAACTCCGTGCCATAATTATGTTCAGCGTTACATATTACGCTTCGGGTAAATATAAATATTATTGTTACTTCCCGGATATATTAAGCGTGTTGATAATTTTCAGACATAAAGTTTTTGAATAAATAATAACTTGAGCTTACGAACTCGAAGTTAAAAGAAATTAATGAGTTTTTCCCTGAAATTCAATATTACGAAATTAGATATGACACATTTTGATGTTTGGCCAAAACGTTTCAAAGGCACGGTTCCACGAATAAGTAAGTGAGCATTGCCGTAATTTTAGAATTTTCCATTTCGACTTCGCGTCGAAGCTTTGATGAAAAGTAACAATGAACCTGACAACAGCACCGCGGGTTATAAAAGCAACTTGTATGATTTAGTGATGAAGCTCAAAGTAACAAAATATTCAAGCACAGAATATAATTGCACTTTCAACTCTCACGTAGCACTTTCGGTTTTTGATTACAAAACATAGTACTGACATATTTATCTATTGACACGGTCACATTTTGTGCCAAACCTGTTGAAATCTTTGATCATGTATTTTTTAGTAAAATTAGCATAAATGTCAAAGTGACAGTTACATTAACAGAAGCTTCACACTCGTTTGTGAATAAAAGGGAACGTACCTTTTACGTAAATACGAATGTCTCGCTTGCAATAACGTAATTCAATATGAATATTCATAACTCATTAAAGTTACCTTAATTACGGCCTACACCAGCCTCTTAAATATCGTGTAGCATCGCAACTCGCTAATTCCCCAAATATATACAGAAGTTGTGTGCTTTGTCCCGGAACAGAGTTGAAATATGACATAATTATCACGATTTAGTCGTCAATTACTCGACTCGCGCTCCGTAAATCGAGAACTTAAGACGCGACAATAATTCTTCTCATTTACAACAGAAATTGTCGCTGTATTATATCGCTCGGGTCTGTCGTTAGTTGCAATTTAGAGAGCCTCATTATCGGGCAAACGTCGTCCGAGGGTGGTTTTAATGCTTATTTATTGAAAGGCTTCTGTCTTCGCGGTTGGTCGAGTTATTTCCGGCGGGATCACTGTGTCAGCGCGGGGAGTTTTATGTGGCCGAGGGTCGTAACGCTAAGCCACAATGAGAACAAACTTCCGACCGCGAAAGGTGCAATCCTTTTTAAACTTTTGCCCCAGCAGAGGTTGCGTTCTAACGTTCTTGGCTAGCAAAGTTGACTACATTATTAACTTTTATTATGTCCTTGGCATTGAAAATGGAGTTGAATGGCACTTCACGCGGCAGTTTCTACGAATTCTGAGGTATGTAATTATATTTCGTGTTGGCTGCTAGTTGACATGTAAATTTGTTTCGCGTAATAAGCGGTGAAATCCTTCTTTTATTGTGTTAGTCTTTCTCGTTGCTAGGTAAGCGGTGTCTATGTATTTGGATAGGACAAGTGTACAAATACGCTATGTCGCTAACATAAATTGTTGAGTCACTGTGAAATGTTGTCACTTTAACATTGTTAACAGGATTGTAATATACTAACAAGCAATTATCTCTAATTTATTGAATCAGGTGTCATTTTGCAGAGATTCATATCAATAAACTAGTATAAACAATTACTTTGCTAATTCGCGATCTTGCGGTAGCTATAATACCTCTGTACAACCTAACCTTTTAAGTAAATCTATTGTAGCTCGAAATGATTCGTGTAAATATATGTACACACGGCTGCGGTCACCAGTTCCTTTTTCTTTTAACTTAGCTGGACACGGTACCACGTGTCTAGATTGTTTAAGAATAAAATCTATATCTGCAAGACAGAGTGAGACTGTCTTTCTTTCGGTAAAAATGAGAGTGTTCCGAATGACAATATGCACTTTGAAATCAATATGCAATATGCGACTGCGAATCGCGTCATTCTCTAAAGTGGAAAGTCTGCCTTTACGTCGGTGTAATATTGAGAATCTTACTGGCACTTTTCCTTCATTCAAATAGAGTGGTTCTTTCTAGTGTAAGGTATCAGACAGCTACGATCGTATGCCAATGAAATGAGCTACAATTTTTACTAGTATTTCAAAGAAATCAATTGTTTGTCTATCTGCTTAAACCACGGAACCGATTTAGATGAAATTTGTTATGGTAGTTAGAGAACCTGGGAAGGACATAGGATGGTTTAATTCCGGAAAATAGTATTCTCGAGGAATAGCGATAAACGAATTCGTTGCAGAAGATTGACGATCTAAGTCTTATACTTTATAAACTGTATGTCGAAGAAGAGTTAAAAACAGTAGATGCGTATTTATTTAGTTAGTTTAATTAAACGAAAAAAAAAGTTCTGCAACAATATGTCTGAAAAATTACTACGAGTACACGAAGGAAACGTGCATTGAATGTTAAGTAAAGGTAGTTATTAGGTTACAAAAACCCGCCATCTATTAATACAATGAGGGTGTCTGTGATAGGTTAGTTGGCACTAGTATCGTAAGATCTGTTTGTCAACTTTGACATTTGCGTCACGTTTGTGATTAAATAACTAAATGAGCCAATCACAAGTAAGACTGACGTCAAACGGACCTCATGACACTAACGCCATCTAGCGATACTTCGCAAAAAACCTAAACTGAAATCAGCGCCATCTATGACTCACCTTCGAAAACAGTAAGGGTGGCGACAGCAGTAACGGCGTCGCCTACGCCGTTCTCCGCCACGCATTCGTAGGTCGCATCGTCACGTTGCGCCCGCACCGGCTCTATCCTGAGGACCGCTCCGTTCGCCCCGGGGTCCGTCACTTGGTCCATGCCAGAAACTTGATAACGGGACTGCATACCTGGAAAAAAGAGATGTGTTAGCTACGAGACAAAGACAAATTTCATACGTTTTTTAGTAAAATTGCGCGGAGCTAGCGAGGTGAATTGAATTGGGACACATTCGCCACTCATCGTCCTCCCGCGCTGGTCCTACTCTATGACATAGCATACTGGGAGATTCAGGAGACGTAAGGAGGACCAACCCTGTAGGGTGTACCCTCAGTAACTTATAATGATTGTTTACAATCATATTTAATTAAAGACTCCACACTTTTAACTGCAGACTGACCAAGCCCTTAGTAAATACTTAATTTGATACTTTTTGTTTTCAACAATTCAATACAATAGCTCTTTATTGCACACCGACACATAGTAAGCAGTATAGAAAACACAGGTATATAGAGATTTACCAAGGTAAGCAATGGGCGGCCTTATCGCTCCAGAGCGATCTCTTCCAGGCAACCTTTACAATAAACAGAAAGGAAGGAATACATTTACGCAGGTGGTGCAATTTACAGTAGATTAGAGCAATATCAAGAATACATAAAACTAGCTATACAATATACATACACAACAAATACAAATAGATAGATAGGTAGACAAATAACATTAACAACATATGAAAAAAAAAACTAACTATACCATTCATACGCGAGATGACACATAGCTTCAACATTAAAAATAAATAAAAACACTAATCTCACTAATCATCATCATCATGTCAGCCGAAAGACGTACCCCCAAGGCTCTCGACACAGACCGGTCTTGTGCTTTCCGCATCCACCGCGATCCCGCGATCTTAACCAAGTCGTCACCAATCAAACTCACTAATACTAGGAGTAGAACGATAACAGTAGTCTATAACTGAATCTGGTAAGGTTGGTCCTGCTCACGTCTCCCGCCCGAATCATCCTATATGTTTACAGTCGCAAAAAGAAGGAAATAGTTTTTTTTTTTATATATATTGACTAGCGCTTGACTTCTATCTGATCTGATGATAGGTGAGGCGAAGACGAAGCTATCTGATTCAGTAAAAAAACAGTGCTATTCATTCAGGCCTTGAATATCCCTAAATAATATTTACACAAAAGCACAGACGTACCTACACCAAGACGGTAACAGTTGTTATTGTTTCCCTTAATTTCCCGAAAATAAAACTTATACTGGAACTAAGCACTGTGCAAAAGACACTCTTTAATGGCTTTCCCATCACGCTACCAAAGTAGAAAGGCTCCGTATACTGCTGAATGACAGTAATTAAGGCACACGGCGTTATTCACGCACCGAAATGGTTTCGTTATAGCAGAGGCTATTGCTGTTGGGTGTCCTGGTCATTGAAGGCTACCCCATATTCACGAAATGACGCTTGAAATCATCACTTGGGTAATTGGAATCCCATCAAGAACATACATTTTGAAATTGGAGAGTTCGATTTTAGGAATGTGTGTGGCCGATAAATGAACTGAAAACTAATTTCGGGCTAGTTCTGCAGAAACACAACTCCGATAAGTCAAAGCTAAATTTATACTGTCTTACGACTTAGATTCGTATTTTTACAATAGTAAAATATAGGTATACAAGGTATTAATTGAATCTTTGAAAATCTTTTGCTCGTAAGCGAGAGTAGAATCGATAACACTAAGGGGCTGTTTCACCATCCATTGATTACGTAGTATTAACTGACGGTTAAATTTGATGCCGTCTCTATTTGTTTTGTTCGAATAGACGTAGACGGCATCACATTTAACCGTCAGTTAAAAGTAATCCGTATATCTAATAACAGTGGTGAAACAGCCCCTAAGTATACTTTTGCGTATATTTTTTAAAATACCTTTTTCACTGTGCCCAGCCTTAAAGTTGTAAGTGCAGCATACGCCAATTTAATTTAAAAATTGATATCCATACCAGTCCATACCAAATTTCAGTCACTAGAATAGGACGAAATTCGACTTGCGAAATTGAAACACAATTTATATACGAACCTTGCAAATTAAATAAAAGCTTTAGGTAGCAATTACAGAAAGAAGACTGACCACGACGGCCAACTGAAGTAAATAAAACACGAGATGCATCTCGGAAATCTAAAGCAAAGTAGTTAGGAGTATCATTAAAAACCACGGAATGCATAGAAAGAGAACGCCGAGGTAAATCTCAAAACCATTGTTGACTGTTCGTATTCCTCCTTTTCGAGTCCAACAAAGAATACGTAATTTTCAATGAAAAATTTAAAACGTTAGGGGTAATCTCCTAGTTCCTTTGTAAAGCACCCTTGCACTTTACATTTTCCGCACTCAAGATTGCAACAAAAACAACGCGTCGGATTGCGTCCTCCGCAACTTGTAACTCGAGGGGGTTAAGTTTAAATTGCTGTAGCAGTTGTGAGGATAAGTTGGCCGTTAAAGTTGGATTCGATGAGCAGGGCTGCCAATTAAGTGTGGGTATAATGTTTGATCATTTTTATTAAGTGATCGATATTTTTTTTAATTTATTCAATCAGGCGTTTAGTTCATTCACCGATATTTATGCCGGACTACCTTACCTACTACAATATTATTAACCTGCGGGTTGCAGTCATCATAAGCTGGAAGATGTCCCTCCACAACAAACAACGCCCCCGACAACATACCACTTGCATTCACCGCGTTCCCGCAACTCGTGATGTCGTGGGTCCACCTAGTGGGAGGCCTGCCAACATCGTCGCCACTCGACAACTTTTTTCCGCCTTCAATAACCACTTTCATATCCTTCAAGCTGTTTGTAGGTATGTATTTGTTGTAATGCAATAAATCTATTAATTTTCAAATTCGATAGTAAATAGGATTTTTACGTAAAAAAACTATTTGTCTCTTGAACTTGGCTAATAAATATTAACAGCGATCTCAAGGACGTATAATTCCCGTCTTCCATTTGGCAACCCTGCAAGGACGACAGAGTTAAATCGCCACTCGCTGTATGTGCCAAGGAAATGTATCTCACAACAAGTGAGAATAATCGGGCTGTCGTCGTGTGACCGCGGTTTTAAACCGCCGGTTTTACTCCGCGGGAATTTCCTTTGACTTTTGCGGAGTTCTTCAAGTGGATGTACTTGAGATTCGATTTAGTTCGTGTGTTGGCTGGTGCCGTTGGATGAAGCGATTTGATATTTATGCGTTTTTCATTATTGTTATGTTTAAAGAACTCCCATATAATAAGATATAATACTTCAAATGAGAAAGTTTGTGAGTATTTATGTGTATATGTATGTTTGTTGCTCCTCCACGCTCTAACGGCTAGACGGATTGGAATGAAATTTGGTACGAAGATAGCTGGATATCTGGAATAATACATAGGCTACTTTTCATCACGATATTCCCACGGGATCGGGATAAAATCTTGAAATCCCAATTACTTTCTTATGACCAATAAGGAGAAGCGATATGTCACTGGATAGCTTATTCTATGTTCTAAAACTTTTACTACGGCAGGTAGTTCAACATCTTTGTGTGAAAAAAGTTATCGCTGCATAAAAATAGGTCTTTTCGATACTAAGTAACTTCCTATACGAGTATGTTGATGATTTTGTATCATGATTTTGTTTTATGCGTTTTCATATTTTTTACACAGCGATTCGAGATTGCCCGCCGTACAAAAAGTTGTATAATATAAAAAAAAACTTTCCAATTACATAAGGCTTGTCGTCATTGGTTCCTAGGCCAGAGTCCATACAAATCTGCCCATCCTCCTTTGGCACGGTTATTTTTAATGTAACTTTAGTGAAATCCACAACGTATTTTAAAATTTCAATGCAGATTTAGTGAAATCTCGGAATGATTTAAACGTGAGAAGCCGCGAGTAAACACAAGTATTATCATAAAACGACTTATTACTATGAAGAATGTACGTAGTCGGCATCCAGAGATAAAATACATCTGGCCATCCTAATATCCCCAAATATATGTACATCCCGTATTGTGATTAATTTGTCTCGAACGCGAAAAAGCGAACAATAAGCGATTAATCAGTTGCGCGCCACCGTCATTTGTTATTGCCACAAAATGCCCGAATTCTCATACACTAGCCAAGATTGTGCTGGAAAATTTATTACTGTAATCATTGTTCTAGGGGTGATGTGAGTGTTTTTTTCTATCTAGTTTTTCGCCGCTCCACAGATAGCTAAATTGTGAATGGTGATGAAAATGTAGGAGAGAAATCGGAGCACATTTATTACAACACTGGTTGTTTGGACGCCGTTCGGAGTAAAAACTACTTTTCTAACTGTAAGTGAAAAATATTCCATGTTTTTTAGTTAGAGTGAACCTTTAACTTTTTTTTTATGGTATAGGGGAAAACGAGCAGGCGGATCGCCTGATGGTAAGCGATTACCGTCGCCCATGGACACCTGCAACACCAGAAGAGTCACAAGTGCGTTGCCGGCCTTTACTTTGCTATGCCGTGATCACACATGAAGGCAGTTACATCTGAGTGACATTATACGTGGTTTGATGCTTAGCCCGTCGGTCTCTAATTCCAATGTAAATACATACCTTGATTTGTTCAGAAACGACTCTGTGGTCAGCTTTGAGAATGACCTCCTTTAGTTTGAAACACGCATCTTAAGTTTTATTTGCAGTACCTAGTCGGTTCTGTGTGACATAAGTGGAACTGAAGGAAGGAGGATTTTACATTAAACCATATATATGTCGCATAGAAACATGTAACTTTCTTGCACTTGTGGATCGTGGAGTAAAAAAGTAAAAGGTGGTTAAATAATTATTATATATAGATAAAGTAAAGTCGGATTCGATCGTTTATATCAAAATGTAACTTTCATTTCAGAATATAATCATGGCATGGTTGAAAGGAATTTACTCCTAAATAATAAATGAAGTCTAGTAGTGCAGAATTATCTAGAAACTTGAGATTCCACAGAAAATACGTTAAAGCTCGGATAATGGACTCAAAGATTTAGGAAATCTGGGATCTCCTTACAACGAATTCCTAACCGAGTTAGAGAGGGTTGTAAGCTTCGCAGGACAGAATTATAAAAGATAAAAGGTTTAAGATGCTGAGATGGAGATGAATATCAACGATTGAATTATGTCACGTAATTAATACAACTTGTTATTTTTAATTTCAATAACTTTAATAACCAACGCTTCCTCTTTCGATTCGTTCGCGGAGGACTTTCCTCCCTCAACGGTTATCTGTTCTTCGAGAGATGTGGCCCGCTAATTGCCACTTCAACTTGCATCTTCCATCTGTGTGGGTGACTTTAGTTCTTCGGCAAATTTCCGTATTCTGGATTCTATCGCGCAAAGAAACTCCGAGCATAACTTTCGAGATATAAGATTTAATAAGGAGTGCTTGTACTCGCTGTATACGGAATCATCATTTTAATTAGTGTTCCTGTTATAGGAAACACGCGGTAGATATTAACGCTCCATCTGTATCAAATCAAGAGAATGTTAGAGTATGTTAATCCAATATCTTTGATCATCTATTTCTCTACCTTGAACTAAATTCGATAGAGCTTACACAATCCTATTAAAATGCTCAAATAGAACATTTCCCAAAGCCATATCGAGCACAATAAACTTTTATAGTCGGCTTTCGACCTGAAATTAGGTTAATTAAAGAGAAACATTGATGTGGCTGCATCGTACAAATGGCTGTTAAGGAGACCATTAGAGGCTGTAATACACTGTCATTTTTACAGAACGACATCTATAAAATACAGACTGTAATGACGCTATAACTTGAGGATTTTGGACTTTCGAGAGCTTGGGTTTTTATTGGAAGCTGTATAGTGCTTGCATGAATGAATACTAGCAGATAAATATAATCGTATTAACTAAGTATACGACTCAAATATTGAATGGTTGGCACATCAACCAGTTATTACTCGTTGTGTCGAGTTTGTAACAATCTTATTTCTTGCTGCTATTCCACTTAATTTCATTTGTTTTGTTGCATTTTCAATCGAGAGAAGAGTTTCTATTCTTAGTTTCCGGGATAAAATTACTCAAAAGGATCATTGTGAAACTCCATGTTTCTAAAACGAGGTGGCAGAATACGTCAAAAGATATGTTCGTACACAATTTGCATGGAACAGGACAAAACATGATTATTAATACTTAGTTTTATAATTTCTTGGGTCGATTGCTTTAAAAATAAGTGTTTAGAATTAGAGGTTGTACAAAGGAAATATATTTCATAGCCGAATTACGCCATGGCAATTTTGTCAAATCAAAACCTGCCATACCTACTCTTGCTTCAAATGTCCTGTTCAACGTTCATAGTTTAATTGGAAGAGATCCCTTTAAGGTTCATCTTTGTACTCTTGTTTCTCTTGTATGCGTTAATTTTGTTTTTTACTTACAATATAGAGTCAATTCAGTCAAGTCAGACGACCGGATGGCCAAGTGGTTTGAGAACCTGACTACGAAGCTTGAGGTTCCGGGTTCGATTCCCGGCCGGGGCAGATATTTGTATGAATAATACGAATGTTTGTTCTCGGGTCTTGGATGTTCATTATGTATTTAAGTATGTATTTATTTAATTTTATCTATATAAGTATGTTTATCCGTTGCCTAGTATCCATAGTACAAGCTTTTATTTATTTTATTTTATTTATTTATTTAATTCAGATTCGTACATACATCCTACTTCCTACTAATATTATAAATGTGAAAGTTTGTGAAGATGTTTGGAGGTTTGGATGTTTGTTACTGAATCACGCAATAACGGCTTAACGGATTTACATGAAACTTGGCGTACAGATAAACAAAGATCTGCATTGAGACATGGGATACTTGAGATCCCGTTAATGCGTTCCCGTGGGATAATATTTTAAGTTTGAACAAGAATAGAGGGCACTGTCACTCTCAAGATGACGTGACATGTTAACTTGGTTTGCAATCAGTAGATGGCGTTGTGCGAGCGAACGTTGTCCTTTCAAATTGTTACCGGAACCTTTTTCAGGCCAAACTCCAAGACATTTATTTATGGCGTTGCCACGGCAACAAGATTCAAAATTGCACAGGCATAATATACAACGATTCAGTTCAGACGGCATTAAGCTAATTCTAATGCGGGCGAAGCCGCGGGTTAAGGTTAGTAACTTAAATAATTATGTAATAGTTTATAATATAAGGGCCAACTATAATATCTGACATCAATTAACTAATTGTTCTTACCTTAATCCGGTCTAACGACCATAAAATATAATGTATGCCACCTCATAACTATAAAATTTACAAACAAAAGCAAGGACCTAGTCCTTTGGCGCATTTGAAAATAAATAATTTTGAATTTTTTGGCCCTAATGGTGACTCAACTCCAAAAAAAAAACGACCATAATTACAATACCTATAAGCAAGGTGGCAAAAGTAAGCATTAGAATACGGTACGCCGAAAAATATCAAGTTTGTATTTTGTATATGTCAGAGCATTTTGTAGGGGAGAAGATTGCAGCCAATCTACGTGAAAGTCACGCTTGTCGCTTGTCTCGCGTTCAGGGTTGCCATAGATTCAATATACGCTTTTTATTTCACTATTAATGTCACGTAGAAGGACCCAAGCCCTCTCATTCTGAGAGGAGGCCTGTGCCCATCAGTGGGACGTAAATAGCCTGGGCTGAGATGGAACATTGTTGTCTATTAAGCTTTAATGACTGGATTGGTAAAAAAAAATACTAGTTTTACGAACGTCTAAAAATACTCAATGTGTTCTGATTTCAAACATTTCAAAATTTGCTTTGTTTTGTTACTTCGATCTATTAACAGAAAGATATTGTTTACACGCTGGCTGACATTAAAAATACTAACAGTATTACAAAATCCTTTTAATGTCTTTCTTAATAAATAAAAAATGGCTATTGTACGAAACGGATCTCCCTTTTTCTATTAAAAATGAAAATATCAGCAATCGTATAACGTAAACGTTGAAAAAAAACATAAAATATATTCAACAGGCTGGAAATTCTAACTTCCTCAGCAAAAAAAAACTTTCTCCCAACGCTGGCAACACGCGTAATCCATCATGGCGGCGCGTCGACGCGTCGCCTGATTGTCAATCTTGAAGTGACTTTGTTCGCGTAGATTTTATTGCTCAGCTTCTTGGGAACTGGCGTGGAAATTGTTTGCGATGCGTTGCTTACACGCGTCGGGGAGGCAATTGGTACGGCTTAATCAATGCAGAACGATAATAAATAGGAAAAGAAATTTGTTGGGCACGCATTTTGTCTAATGGAGCCTTCGTACTCGTGTTTTGGTCATTGCGTCTCTTTTGTTCACATGGCAATTCAATTATGTATCCTTTTCTTGAGGAATAGGTGAATTGTTGTCGAAGTGCAAGCTTAACAAATAATATTGCAAGGAAGAAAAATATATACAAAAATGACACAATAACATTTGGCAAAACGAAATTAAGTTGCCGAAGCCACATTGCGTTTGTTTTCTTAAAAAAAAAAGTATAAGAAAGAAAGAAAGATACTTAGACAAAGGAACTTAACGTATTGTCAGAAGCAATGGCTAATTGCAACTAAAATATTCAGAAGTTGTTGTAGTCAAATTATTTATCAACTTTTTTGCCTCACTCACAATCACACTATAACTAAATCCTAATACTTGAGTTAATCTTCAAACTAGAAAACAAAGAATTATCCAGACTATTTGGAATTATCTAAGAATTGGCAACCATTAAAAGATAGTGAAGAGTCTGTAGAGCCTTGTAGAGCTACGTGTAGAGCGTGTAAACAGTTCGGCAGCGAGGCGAAAGTTGAAAACAAAGAAATATGGGCTTTTTCCTTGTTTATGACAGGGGCGGGGGGGTAATTGTATGAGTGAATGACAGTCAGCGGGAATCGGAATTGTAAACAACTACCTTTATTACTATGCGTTATCCACGGAAACTATATCGATTTTATACTATAGCTATATTGATACAATTGTAGTTGATCTGTGACCTCTTTCACGCCACATTATTTTTTTTTTATTCGTCTGGATGGCAAACGAGCAAGTACGAGTAAGTACGGCAAATCCAGCTATTTCGTATTTTTTTAAGGAATACGCTTGTAAACCCGTAAGCGGGTTCCCTGGTGGCAAATAGTGCTTACTGTAAGCACTATAATAAATAAAATAGGCCACTAAATCCTACTGCCAATAGGTAGAATGCGAAAGTTTGTGAGTATAAGCATAAAATAAATAAATATCATGGGACACTTGACACCAATTGACCTAGTCCCAAACTAAGCAAAGCTTGTACTATGGACACTAGGCAACGGATAAACATACTTATATAGATAAATACATATTAAACATCCAAGACCCGAGAACAAACACGCGTGTGTATGTTTACTTCTTCACGCTAAAACGGCTAGACAAATTTGGATGACATTTCGTACGTAGCTAGCTAGACATCTAAATTAATCTGACGGATAAATGTCGTCTCTGTTTGATTTGTTCGAATAGACGGCATCACATTGATCCGTCAAATAAATTTAATCAATAGATGGTGAAACAGCTATTAATTTAAATTTTATATATAAGCTATTAATTCGTATTTTGATGCGTAAAAGCGTGTTCGTGGCATTTCAAATCAAACAAATACCATCACGCAAGTGTTTAAAAAACCACGCATTAAACGTACACGGGTAAAGCCCGCAAGCTCTTATTCTACCCTCAAGCTAGCTCCAAATTTAAACTCTATTTTACACAAGAAAAGGTGGTTTTTCCAAATTCAGGACAGGATATTAGAGGAGTATATGAAAGTCAAGTTCGTGTCTAAATAATAACGAAAATTTATAATTAGATCACGTGACGCATGTCGGCTTGTCCGCAAACAATTTAATCATAATAGTTGCATAGCGAACCAGTGAAGCATTATGTTTTTCATTTGCTACATTACTTTATAATATTGTATTTGCTATGAATACATAAATTACTAGTCTCGTTGTTGTTTTAACGGATTGATAACTTCGGCAATGGAATTTAAACATGAATAAGGTTTTGTAAAATCGCACATAAAACTGAAACTAACTAATGAATTATAAACAATTACTTTGTTTACCCGCGACCTGACGATCCTCCTTTTATTATTTGACGGCATGACTAATAATATCCCTGCCAAGTTCATCATCATGTCAGCCATAGGACAAAGGCCTCCCCCATAACCTCCAGTTGCTTCATGCCGAGTTACAGGTTTCTAATAGATGTAGGTAAGGTACACGATGAAATCGAAAATACAAATTGAGACATGGATGCACAGAAAAACCAGAAAAAGAGACCAGCGCTGGGAATCGAACTCAGGTCCAGCCTTCCGTGCTGCGTGCCATACCCCTACACTACCACTGGACACAAGTACAGACACGAATTTCTCCTATGCACCCATATCTCAGGTTGCTTATTTCTACTACAAAAAAAACCGTAAAAGTAACAAATTTAGAGTTGAAATAAAAAATACAAAAAGACTTCAAATAACCAATCAATAGTACACGACGAAGCTAAGTGCGAGGGGTTTTTACAGTTTGCCCTGGAGACCCTAAAACGATTCCGTGCAAACATCGTCTATCAAACAACTAACTTTCAGTTGAACAACAAATCGAATTTAAGACTGACGAAAATCAAGATCAAGGTTGACAAAGCGCGCGGAATATGAATAAGAGCGGATGTGATCGACACCATCAGTCTCTCACGGTGCGCGAGCAAGACAGGAATGATAGAACAGATTACATTTTTCATTGGAAGCGATGAAACTATTTGGTGGGGGTTACAAAGGGGGGTTTTCGCGTGCGTGGCCGGTCGATTCGTTTTTTCAGCTCATTGCCCCGGCTTATAGATGTCGTTACCGGCCAGATATTTATGGGCGGCAACCGAGGGTTTTACATTTCAATCAGGGCGAAAATTATAGACGTCATAACGTGTAATCTGCTGCGGTGGTGAGTTGTGGAACGGTTCTTTGTTGGCTGTTTTATCGCAAGTGTCGGGTTTTTGGTCTGTGGCGAAATTCTAGTTGACACGCTAAGCGTTTTTCCTATAATCAGGTATTTTTTTCGTCTTTTGAGGAGTGACTAACATTTAAGACTCACATAATCCAAACAAGATAAAATATTAAAATTTGAGAAAAAAAAACCTCGAAGGTTTTTACTTACCGTGTTACTATGTCATTTGTCAATTTTATTTGTTTATTTTTGTACAATAAAGAGTTTACATACATACTCGTACGTACATAGGTACTATAGTTGTATGTATACCTAACTATATAGGTATGTGTGGGTCAAATCTCGGGAGTAGAATTTATGTCGCTTCCAGCTTCCGCGGTGGATTGACTTGAAATTTAGCTGTACAATGCAAGTATATTCAACAGAACGTACAGTAAGCACAAACAGATTGTATATTTTTTTACCAAAAACTCAATTAAATTTAATGCTTCACTTTCATAGTTTTTACCGCCACACCGCGACGTTTAAACGCGCCGTCGATACGCGTTATTATCGCTACAAATGCAATAAGTTGTATGACTGCTCTATGGACGGAAAAACGTGCTGTCAACGCGCGTCACCCGCGCGATTAAAACGCGGCGTGTAAAGGCTCTAAGAACGCGTTATTGGCATTCTTTTGCTGGATCTTAGTAATGTAGAGTCATTATTCGAGCGTTTGTTCCTAAGTGTTCCTAATCATTTTCGTCGATTTTATTTTTGTAAAAATGGCAGAAGATTCTGATACAGTTTTTCAGTTACCTATCTGGTATGGAAATAGAAATTCTAACAAATAATCGAAATCGACATTAAAATCTACAGCCAATTAGTAAAAAATGTGAACACGAAATTGTGGCGGTCGAAACTTTCGAATAACGACCGGAGGGTCTATCGCGTACCGTTTACGACACTCGCGATCACAACCAAATGACAGTTTTCGCATACAAAAACTGTCATTTGATTGTGATCGCGAGTGTCAGAAACTATACGCAATAGACCCTCCGGTACGGATTCTTGAACTTACTTGAGACTCGTTTGCCGTTTTTCCGCCACTGGATATTCGGCACTGGGTCACCACGTGCCGCGCAGTAGAAAGCCGCGATGCCGTTGGCGCGCACTTGGAGATTGCGCGGCCGTATAGTGATTTCTGGAGGATCTGCGTAGAAAAAAAAAAACAAAATTAGCGAAGGAACTGGCTGACAAAAAAACAAAGTCAGCCAAAGAATTCGCTGCCAAAAAAAAAATATTAAAGGAACTAGCTGACAATAAAACTTATACTTAGTTGGGAAATTCTGAACACAACTTGAAAGAGGAACAAGCAGACAGTTGTAGGTATAAAATCAGGCGTTATTTAACCGTTTTTTTTTCAGTGGAAAAAAAACAGTACAGGAACCTGCGTACACCTGCAATGAAGAATCATAAATGATTTGTATGAAGTTTTTAACAAACACTTCTAGGCCCACGTGCGTTAGGTTTTATATTGCGAGAGGCCTAATGTCCAACAGTGGACGTCCTACGGCTGATATGACGATGAGGCCAGCATGGGAACTCAGATCAGATAAAATATTTGATACACAAATATATTTCTACATAGACGAAGTTGCGGTTAGGAGTTATGCTAGTGAAGTTGTCATACCATAGTTCTATTATTGTCATCGCGGCAAATCTAATAAAGAACTAATCTTTCCTCGCCATATGTATATTAACGCGAGAGGATCCTAAACTTATGGAACTATAACTCTTGTTAAACTAATCTAGACATACCTAAATACAGACTAGAACAGACCGGACACTTTAAACAAAATGTCCAATACTTTCTTACAAGTTTAATATGAGACCGATTTACATTATTAATGGCGAACTCAATGAATTTTAAGGTTTTTTAAGAACGACAAAGTTTTCGGATGCGCCATATGTGGTTCGAACCCGTATCTCTTGGCAATACGCGCCGAATGTGCTGCCAACACTAATCGTTTGATACGCTAGTAACGTGTGGTGCCATCTATCGCAACAATCATACGTCACGAATCCTACGTGCCAATGAGGGCTATCGTTTTTTGTCTCACTAGATGGCGCACTGTTGCGTGAGGTTTTTAAGTATGGTTTTGAAAGTCTGTTATTACGGGCGTGGAAACAAAGTTTACATTAAAATCATATTTAATACACCTTAAAACCGTACCATATAAATATCGAGCATGCCACAGTGTTGCATAGTCCCCGTTTTGTTCGGAAAAAAGGGAGGACAAAGGTTTCCGAAAGACAAAACTGTCTCAAAACACAGACATTCATTGCCCCGGAACGCATATTTGCCATAATTAATTACAGATATTGCAAAATATTCACAAAATTATTCTAATTATAAATAAACCCGCGTAGCTCACCCAAAAACTATGAGATTTGACATTTCGGAGACCTCACGCTACACTAGCGCCTCTAGCGGCGAATTCATACGCGATAGCCCTCATTACATGGAAAAAGCATAAGAATTAATGTACCGGTTTTTTTTTTTTAAATATTGTAGAGGTTTTAATCAAAATGTTTGCTACGAGAAATGTAAGCCTTTTTTTACAACTAAAAAATATTCTCAAACGAATCTGAACTTATAAAATAAAATATAAATTTGTTTCGCACCTGCTACTTAGGAACTTAGTCGAATGAATATTTAGCGCATAAAAATAAAGAGCACAGTAAAAACAGAAACCAAAACTTTACATAACATTGTCATAAGAAATTGTTGTCGTGCTTAAAAAAATACGTCAAACAAAAATGGCTAACATTTAACGAGATTAAATTCCGATGTTCTGTGAAAAAATATAGAAAACGCAGTTTTGAGACAGCGATAAATATTTTATTAATCTTTCTGTCAACCACTTTTTCTGTGGCAGGAATATGCGCCCAAGTTGCGGATGAATTATGTATTAGACCACAAGGCTCCTCTTTTACGAGCGATGGACCACTCGTTACTGTTTTGGACCATTCGGACCCTATTCTCGACTATGAATAAATTAAGGGCCGACTTTGGTGCGGTGCTTTAGATAAATATTAAATTTTGGAAGTTTTTGTTCGGACTTTAGAAGTGGATGAAGGGGCAAATTTGTACGTTCAGTGGTAATGAGTTTTTGTAGCTAAAATGAGGAGCCTCCTTTCAAAAGGGCTTATTACTGAATAGCGTACCATGATGGAACCTTGGTGCTACTGATGCCACATTAACATTCCGTACATCCTCTAAAAAAATCATAGCAAAGATGACTATGAAAAGGTCCTACCCTAGTATGTTGTCTTCAAATCTAGGAAATCGAATTTGATACACTAGTCACATTGACTTAAAATTTGGGACGGATTTTTAATTTGTATGACAATGCAAACCGATAATAAAAAGAACAGTTATCATAAAAGCTACAATAAAAAAGACAGCCGGATATATCTTTCTTTTTGCCCAGCATTGGAACACAAATACAAGCCAAGAATAGAAAAAAACAGTTTTTTTATAGAAATAAAAATATCTACCACAAGTTATTCTTCGGTAATTTGGTGTAATCAAGAAATAATAGTTTCCGTAAACTCTTTATAAATTTAAACGAGGGCTAATTATACAGACTTTAAGATATTTTTCCAGAGGAAAATTGTAAGGGTTACCTACCACGTAATTTAAGTATTTACGAACCCAATGAAACTATTCAATTCCTATTCCTAACCCTGCCGTCGCTTTATGTTTTTGAAATAATCATGTAATAATATTGTAAATCTGTTTTAAAAAATATACCTCGTTGAGTTTCTTGGCGGATTCTTCTCAACAGAGGTTTTTCCGAACCGGTGGTAGATTTTTTTTAACATTCATAAGTGCTTGTTATAACCTAAATTGAATAAAGATATTTTGACTTTGACTTTGAATTATTCATCCCATTAAGTTTTATTCAACAGTTAAATGTTTTACGATAGTCTCGTTATATTGGTACATTTTTAGTCTCTGAATTCAGCGCTTCGTATGACGGCCGGCATTCGGCGCAATGGCTCCCTAATGCATTGTCGCATGTAGGGTTGCTCGTAAACGATGCAGATAATGCTTGTTAAGATGTCTTTATCTTCATCATCAGCCGGAAAATGTCCACGTTGAACAAAGGACGCCACAATTAACGACAACTTGCTACCAGTTGCCCGCAACTCTCATGATGTCCCGATGGACATACCGTCACGAGTTGTCGTAATCTAATGGTTTGACCTACAGCTTTAGCAGAGGGATGTGAGGGAAATCCTGCCATCTACATTCGTTTCCGACTCCGAGGGGATATCGGGAAAAAAAACAATAGAAATTGAACTGCATCCGAATCCACCTAACCATTTTTGCAGAGTTACAAACGTATAAAGTCTTTTTTTTTTAAATATAAAATGAGGGGGCAGACGAGCAGACGGGTCACCTGATGGAGAGCGATCACCGTCGCCCATGGACACCCGCAACACGAGGGGAATCACAGGTGCGTTGACGACCCTTTTAGGATTTGGTAGGCTCGTTTCTTAAAGATCCCTAAGTTGTAACGCTCCGGGAATGTTGCCGCTGTAAGCTGATTCCAGATCTTCGTCGTGCGAGGAAAGAAGTTTCGCTTAAAACGCACGGTACTAGACTGCCAATCATCAAGACGTTGAGGATGGAAAGACAGACGGTTCCTCGAAGTGCGGTAGTGGAATTTAGCCGCAGGCAGCAATTCGAAATGTTCGTCAGAACACTCCCCATGGTAGATGCGGTATAATATGCAGAGAGACGCCACATCCCTCCGCAAAGCCAAAGTCACGAATAAACGTCTTCTTTCTTTGAAAGACACCTACAAACTTTCGCGTTTACAATTTATGTAGAATAACGTATAAAACTGTGGCAACCCTGCTGCTGACGCAGCCCGGTACATTTTCATTACGAGGCGAGATTAATAGCATTATCTCACGAAAAAATGCGCTGCCTCGGAACAATTATGTTTGCGCGGGATTCACTCGCCGACTACCTTTTTATTAATTCTAGTTCAACTTGGAAATAATGTGACCACGATTTTAAAAGTAGCTTGTTCAGCGTTCCCGTAAGTATTTATTAGCTTCTCTTAATATTTTATACGTTTCTAACCGATCACCAGTCAATGTCAAAAGGAAGAAAGAAAATACATTTATACACAACAGCACAAGATACAAAAATATTAGTAAGTACAAATAGACAACACACTGCTAAAAACTAATCGTTTGTGAACTAGTAGTTTTTAGTAAGTACGTATTAAATTTTTGAGTAGGTACCATCAGACAAATATGTGGTCTACCACCCTAAAGTTGATAATCGCTTGCATGTCATAAAGCAATAATAGCGACATATTTATTTGATAGGAACTTGTTTATAAATTGATAGACCACATATTTGGCTGATGGTACATCTAATGTAACGTTATAGTGTCAACCGTCATGTTGCGTGTAAGTAAATAGATAAATAAATAAATAATATCACAAAGGATAGAATGTGTCATTTCGGTTCCGAATCGGACACTGGCTCAGCATAATTTCGAGAATAATTTCGACTAGACGAATGGAGTACAGTAACCAATATGTCTATCCAGCCAGTAATTCCCAAACTTCCATATTCCGATCAGAAAAAAAAACATAAATCAAGTGCACCTATAAAACCTCAGCTCCCCAACGCGTCCCAAATCGTGTGCACTGTCGGGGGACGCGTCCGATATGAATTGTTTGACGGCTCCCCAGCTAATACCACGGTCAAAGCCGACCTACCTTTTTTCACATATCTTTAATCTCAATCCAACCGCCACGGTGTCCGTTCCATGAATATTTTAACTCCGACAGTACCGAAAATACGCTACTTTTTCGTTTATTAATGTCACATCGATCCCTGCGCCCCAGGGAGTGACCTCAGCGTACGCAGAACTAAATGGGATTTCATTTTCTAGTTCAGGAATCAAACGTTTCCGCGTGCTTCCAATGTCCTCCCGGAGTCCCTTTAGGTATTTTCGTTTCGGTTCGTTTAGTTAGAGGCGTTCGGATGCGTAGAAGCCTGGACAGCGATATGATTCTTTTGAGCTTTCCTATGATTACTTGTAAAGAGAACACAGCTTCAATGTAGTGAATAATGTTTTGCCTATTTTGTCGGATAAGTTCGTATTTATCTTGCTTCCTCAACTAGCTTATTGAAGTTTACTGAAGTTAATTGAGAAAGCAAGACATTTAAATACGAAGTTATCCGATAAAATACAATGGAAAAACATCATTCATTAGATCTGTACAATCTTGAATTAAACATAGATTTCTTATTTTAGAAGCATGCAAGTAAATAATTAAAAAGTTTTTTTAATAAATCCAAGCTGAATTTGGGGGAGGCCTATAACGGCTACATGATAATGATAATGTGATGATGACGCTAGATTTAACCGATGTTCTTCTTGTGGTCGAATTGACTTAAATTAGCATGGATATGAAGCTTGGATGACGATAATGACGTTAAGTTGACGTTAGGTTATTGTAGGATTCATTAATTAATATAGGTACAGAAATTAGATATTGTAAAAGAAAAGATTTTAAAATAGTAAATAGATAGTAACAATTATAACAACAAATGCTATACCCTACCAGGGTTCATGTTAACTTAAAGAGCTTATGTTACATGTATGCAATATATAAATAAATAAAATAAAATAATATTACAGTGGAAAAAGCCTGTCATGCCTGAGATTTCTTGACTTTGGTACCAAGCATAATAAGACCGTAATGTACTGGCGCAAAAATAAAGAGTCACTTTTTCCATATAAAATAGAATTACATGATAAATGTGGATCTTTGTGAGTGCATCCATTTCAGTTATATAGCAGATAAACTTGACTATGCTTTATTAGACAAAGTTCGACTAAATGTAGTTGAACTTACCTATAAAGTTATTAATTTTGAGTTTAACGATTCAAATTACGCGGATGATTAATCTCGATTAATATTACTTACTCCCTAATCTTGCCTATTTTAGATATGGTACAGTCACCAGCACCAATATCTGACACAACAAGCGTGCATAAATATCTGATACGACTCTATTTCTAGGGCCTGAATGCCACTGTTTGTAACTTGGTCGTGTGATGGTAATCGGGCTAATTAATGGCAATATTTACTAAGATTAAAGTCCAACATGAATTCTGTGCACTTCTACTGTTACTGTGCGTGCATACAACAGGTCATTTACTTTATTTTATCATCTCCAAGTCCAGTCTCCATAAATTTATGTTCTTTATAAGAAATACAAACATAATGCATCTTGCTGTAAGTTAGCGACGGAGACTCATGATCGATCGCTGTGCAACGTTATTATGAGATTATTATCTTTCTTTACATAGTATAAAATAAAGTCACTTCCTGCCGTCTGTACGCTCAGATCTTTTAAACAAGGCGATAGATTTAAATGCAGTGTGCATCATCAGTTAGAATTTTTTTCACACACACATAACGACATGCGCTCGAAAAACACATAGCCCTCCTTCGGGCAGTCGCGTAAAAATACTATAACATCACTCATCATCAAAATACCACAAAGTGTGGCAGTCTTGACACCCCACACTTCAGTCTACTCGTGACCACGGCCACTGTAATGTGGCCGAAACGTCGAGGTAAATATTACTTGTGTGTGTTAGCGTGATAAGTCCCGTTTGTGGTATTTTGACTACTATAACCTCCCTGATCACTTAGCCATTACCATCAAACTGGCCGCAAAGTTTTTATCAGTCTCTAGCATTATTAATAGCGCATTTTGGATTGCAGTATGTACGGGCCCTTGCAGATCACCGTGATACAAACCCCAATTCCGAGTAGGTCCCACGGCGATAACAATGGTGGTCCCGCGATAAGCCCGTATGTAAATAAATAAGTCCAACGATTTCCTATTCGGTGATACGGCATTCATGATAATGCTAATTTGTGTTCGTTGGGTTGGTAATATTGATGAGGCATCCAAAGTTATTCCAATAAGCCATTCGCCCACACAATTCGCACAATGAAATCGTCGCAAGCAAAGCCGAATGTTAAAAGAACTCTTCACAAAGCAATATGATCTCATAGTAAACTCGTCATAAAAGCACGGCACCGAGACATGTTGTGTTTACTCGTACTATGTCTTCCGGGTTTTTTTACGAATTCCATACGACCGTTTCCAGCAGTATTTCACAAAAATCATGTGCATATTTTTCGCGACATTCAGTAGGATTAAGGTTTTATTCAGCTGATGGTTGTTTTAAGCGTTTTTTACTGACTGTTGATTGTTGCAAATTAATTTCGCAGACGATTTCATTTTGACAACACAATTTCAACTTACTACGAACTTGATATTATTATGTTTTACGAGATGGCGACCGTGATTGTTTTTAATGTGTTCCCGATCGCAGTTAATTTATTTCTTCCATAACTGTCATCAATAACGTCACCAAAAAAATGTATGCAGACCGGTACGAATCGAGTTAGTCTTAACATCACGCCACTGCACTGACAGAGACACTTAAAAATTTTACAGTGAGTGTAGAGTTGTAGCAACAAATCATAAAAAATGGTTTTTGCGACATTTTTCAATCGTACTCGTAATCTCTATGGATATTGTTATAGCTCAAATTTGGGCTATAACAATATCCATAGAGACCATTTTTCGGTGACAATTGGTGTCATCACCATACAATGTAATGTAAATTATGCTTGTATAGTAATATATTATTGTTTTTTGTGTTTGGTGGTGGTACTATTGGGACCGTTAATAAATCATTTTTCTTTCTTTCTTATTGATCGTACGGTGAGCGAGTTCGTTCGAGAGACCAACTTAAATTTACTGACCATTTAGAATGAAAGATGCCATTCGATACTTCCGCTTTCTGTTTACCAACAAAAAATATACACGTTTAAGTTTCAGTCTCAGCATCAACAAACGTATCCTAATAGCAATGAAAATGCGCCCTAAATCCTCCTTTTTAATGGCACCCCACTCGAAGTCCAATTACTCGTCTCATAGCAATTCCGCTAACAAGAATTGTCGCCTGTTAAATTATCAAGGTGCTACACTGGGTGCCCGATACCCCTGATTACTATGAACGACCTACTCCAATAGTAGCCGACGGTTTTCTCGCGACCCCTTTCGTAATAAGAAGCGTGAGTCGTTTTACCCTAGTCTACCCGTATTTTTGTAGCAAACTAAAGGTTCCAACCCTCAAGGGGGTAATCAGAGGTTGGAGGTAAATTGTTATGATAAACAACTTGACGTTTTACCAATTTCATTTTTATGGAAATGATTGTTTTTCATGGTTGAATGTTAATTGCTCATTTAGCCGTACAAGAAAAGTGAACCGTCTAAATTGTCAAAACTGTACAGAGTTGCTCTGACAAACTCATAAATGACCAGTACCTGTTGTAGACGACGCATGTACAAAGTTTAAATAAAGAGTTTGTATACCAACGCTGTCTAGCAATTGGCCACTAATAAAATTGGAAAGCATGCAGCGCGGAAAGAAAACAAAAGAATATCGAGAGTGCTGTCATAGTCCTTGTCCGCGCTGCGTGTCTAGTTTTGCATTATTATTAAAAAGTTGTTTTATTTTACTAATTTACACTCTAAAGATCATTATACAGTCTACAATTTTGGTACATCGAACCGAATAAATTAATTAAAACCAGTGCAATAGTTTTTTCATAGTTTAAATTCAGTGTAAATTGCGACATAATGTTCAACACGCCACCACCACCTATGACACGGCAACGTTGCCCCGAGCTAGCTGCAGAAGAATCAGCTCGGCTCGGCGATGTTCCATGTACACATCAGCAACCTCCTTGTGATTCTACATTTGTCCAGCCGTCTCCCTCCGATGTTCGCTCAAGTAAGTCGAAAAAGTCATCAGCATCGTCGGTAGCAAGGCGGAAGGAATTAGAGTTAAAGGCAGCCGAGGAAAAGGCGCGCATCGAGAAGGACCTCATCGACAAACGACTCGCGGCCGACTTAGCTCGCCTCGACGCTGAGTCTGATAGGGAGGACGACTTTATCAGTCACAGCCACAGCGAGAACCAGGAGCCCTATAATTGGTTACATAATCAACGTGTAAATATGTCTCCCTTGCCTGTGCAGCATGAGCCGGTCGCGCACTCTTCCGACCGTGCAGCGCCTGCACAAGCCACAGACATACTACAGTTGGCTCATGCAATCAAAGACATGATGGATCAATCATCTTCTCAACGTGAAGAACGATTACTAAGTCGCTTAGCCATGCCGCGTGACCTGCCTTTGTTCAGCGGCGACTGCGTTGAGTGGCTCCATTTCAAGAATGCGTATGACGAGTCTGTGTTGACCTGCAGTTTCTCAGAAAATGAAAACCTGTCTCGGCTTCGACGAGCTCTACGAGGCGATGCTAGGGAAGCTGTCACCGATTTGCTAATCGGCAATACATCGCCCGCAGCCGTCATGGAAGCTTTAGAGCTAAAATTCGGTCAGTCAGAATTGATTATTATTAACCTTACAGCAAAACTACGCAAATTGCCTCCCTTGCCTGCTTTTTATCAATATGACCTTATTAACTTCGCCATGAAGGTAAATAATTGCTTGGCAACAATTCGCGCACTGAAACAAGACGACCATCTCCGCAACCCAGAGCTTGCATCAGCTATAACATCAAAGCTGCCCAGTACATTACTAGGAAAGTGGACCGACTTTGCGTACGATCGGCTGCGCGCCGGGGAGTCAAAGTTAGTGTTACTGGCTGAATTTTTGAAGAGAGAGGCTGAAAAAGTTTCAATCGCGGGTACGCTTTATCAACCGCGTGAATTCAAGAGGCCGCTACCCGTAGACAATCCTGTCAAGCGAGCTAGTGACTGCTATCCCAACCCTGCTCGACCCATACTTGTTACGGTAAGCGCTGAACCAGATGTTATGACATGTAACTTTTGTAAAAAGGCCGAACATGCTTTACCAGACTGTCGAACATTTAAACGCGCCATGCGTAGAGACAGATGGAGGTACGTAAAGGCTCAAAAATTATGTTCGCGTTGTCTAATAACGCACCATGACATCAGCACATGCTCTGCCCCAGTTTGTGACTTCGAACATTGCCGCCAACCTCATCATCGCCTTCTACATTGGAAAAATACAACCTCTGGACAATCACGTGAACCTGTGTACTCGTATGACGAATCGATGTCTGCCACCATGGAGCCCGCGCCCGAGCTGTGCGAGCCGCCGCGTGCCGCCTCCGCAGCTGACGCTACCGTAGCTCATGTCGCCGTGCCCGAGGACGTCAAGTCGGCACCGGAAGGCGATGTTATGTTAAAAGTGGTTGCTGTGACCCTCCGTGGACCCCGAGGTGTGGTGCAAACGTACGCGCTACTTGATGACGCCGCGTCTGTTTCTATTATTGATAGTGACTTAGCCGATAAGTTAGGTTTGAAGTGTGAAAGTGCCAGTGATATTAAGTTCATTGATGCGTTCGGCCTTGAGGTCTGTCAATCAGATGCGCCCAAGGTGTGCGCCGATATAGCGGGACGAGACAATAACTATCGTAAATTATGTTTACGTAAAGTGTCTAAGTTAAGTTTGCCTGTGCAAAATTTATCTTTTGTGAACAACATTTCTGATCCTCTGTTGTCAACTGTCAAAGATATCGTGTGCAAAGAGCGTGTAGTGCCGCGGCTACTAATCGGCGAAGATAATTATTTTCTAATAGCGCCGCTCCAAATAATTCACGGCGACCGAAATTCGCCGTACGCAACTCGCTGCATGCTAGGGTGGTCCATCCACGGCTACTGTGGTCGCGCTCGCTCTACCGCGCCACATGTAAGTCACAATGTTTTTCATACCACTCACGCCGATTCTGCGATCGACAGGTCTACGTCCGATATTCACGAAATAGATAAACTAGTAAAGCATTCCTTTTCGGTAGATATTAAAGGAGTGTCTACTGCTTGTCGTGAAAATAAGGCGCACTTACCTGCATTAAAAGTTTTAGATGAGTCAGCTCGTGATGGATGGGAAGTAGGTTTACTCTTCAAAAACAAGCATACACTCCTGCGCAGGAGAAACCGGAAAAAGAAGACGAGGCCTCTAAGAGAGGGTGTATATGTACTGCTCTACGAACCCAATTTGGACCGTGGTTTTGGCGTTACGGTGCAGAAAGCGCAGCTCATACAGGTCGCGACGATAACGTTCGAATAGTAGTCGTGCGCACACGCTCAGGGCTGCTGCGACAGCTCGTCACACGCGTCGCCTTACTGTCCCCACGGGGGTGATATAGTGCTCTTCTAGCACTAGGGGGCGGATTGTAGACGACGCATGTACAAAGTTTAAATAAAGAGTTTGTATACCAACGCTGTCTAGCAATTGGCCACTAATAAAATTGGAAAGCATGCAGCGCGGAAAGAAAACAAAAGAATATCGAGAGTGCTGTCATAGTCCTTGTCCGCGCTGCGTGTCCAGTTTTGCATTATTATTAAAAAGTTGTTTTATTTTACTAATTTACACTCTAAAGATCATTATACAGTCTACACCTGTAATGATTGTTTTTTGGAGTATTTTTGTATTTTTATTTCAACTCCAAATTTGTTACTTTTACGGGTATCCGTGAAACCATATCGAAAATACAAACTGAGACATGACCAGCACTGGGAATCGAACCCGGGTCCTCAGTAATCCGTGCTGCATGCTATAACCCCTACACCACTGCTGGACAGGAATCTAGACACGAAACATAGATGTCGCTAGTGCTGCTGCTTAAGTAGCATAGTAGAAATAAGCAACCTGAGATATGAATGCATAGGAAAAATTCGTGTCTAGATTTTTTTTTATTCGACTGGTGTAGGGGTTATAGCACACAGCACGGATTGCTGAGGACCTGGGTTCGATTCTCAGTGCTGGTCTCTTTTTCTGGTTTTTTTGTGCATCCATGTCTCAGTTTGTGTTTTCGATACAGTACCTGTAAAACCGGCCAAGTGCGAGTCGGATTCTGGCACCGAAGATTCCGTACAAATTCGTATGCATCTATAATATCTAGTGGTAGCAGAACCCTCTCCAGAAAGAAAGAAAAAACATTTATTGCCCATAAAAACATACATATAAGCGAGAAGGTGCTCATCTACGTGGCAAAATGCTCAGCATGAAGCAAAAGGTGTCGACGAATTTACGGGATAATTCATAGAAAAAGTTATCGAAATATGACCAAAGTAGTCAGTAGACACGACGGGTGACGGATATGTTTATTCCTCCACGGACCCCCGTGAATGGTCACGTTTCATGAGCGGAATTGAAACGTGGCTTGGGACGTGCACGAAATGGCTAAAACAGTTTTTTTTAACACTACGACGGATAAAATCAAAATGTCTATAAAATAATGTATAAGTAGAATACATATACAGCTGGGAATAAATGAAATAGAACTAATAAATATTATTATGTTTTTTGGTAATGATTTACGTGTGCAGGTACGAAAATATTTTTTTGAAGAAGAATTTTTTGACATGGAAGTTTATCTGGTACATCCTAGATTTTATTTAATTAGAGAATATTTAAAACTGTCAGTAATTTTCGTTCCATCCCTTGGTTACATTTACCTAAAAACTTACCCCCTTATTCATAAAACTTAACAAGCCTATGTTAACTAACAAATGCTTTGTCCCTTTCTAACAAATACCAATGTCGAAGTGACAGATAAGGACAAACGAATTTTAGCGGCATTTTAACTAAAATAGGTTTGATTGTCGTTTATGAATAAGGGGGTTAGTAACTAAATCCATGTCAGATAAACTAATATACTCTGCGGCACAATTTGGCCCACTCTACATACAAAATTACCTATTACTGCATACATTTGAGGGCCAGATTTTTTGTCGCTCAGTATATAGAGTCACTTTTCATTATGTATGTATGTATGTATGTATGTAAACTCTTTATTGTACAAAATAAGTAAACAAACACAATTGACAAACAATGAGATATATGTATGTATGTGTGTGTGTATTTGTATGAAAAATACGAATGTTTGTTATCGGGTCTTGGGTGTTTAATATGTATTTAAGTATGTATCTATATCTATATAATTATATTTATCCGTTGCTTAGTACCCATAACACAAGCTTTGCTAAGCTTACTTTGGGACTAGGTCAATTGGTGTGAATTGTCCCGTGATATTTATTTATTTATTTATATGTACAAAGACGAACTTATCCCTTAAAGGGATCTCTACTAGTCAACCTCAGGGACAGACAAAAAGTGAGTTTAAAAATACCATTACCATTTATAAAAAAAAGATATACCTAAGGTTTTATGAATTGAAATATACTACTCAAAACAAAGTAAGGGCCAATAAGAATTTTGATCGTTACGTGAAAATTATAGTAAACAGTAATATTTGACCAATTAAATAACAGTTAAACAAGGCTTTTGTTTATTTAGGCTAATAATCAGTTAGTTAGATAGTCATTTGTTTCACTTCTTTCATTTAATATTAAATCAGTCCTATTTCAAGAGAAAAACTAAACAGAAACTCTCCGCAAAACATAAAGTTAACGACTTCACTAATTGCATGCCTATTATAAAAAAAACTAAATTTTCAACCACTTCCCAACCCAACAGAATCCATTATCTTGCACAATCCGCGGTGTCGTTGAAAAAATCACTTGGAACGCATAACAAAGGGAAATATTGCTGTCGTTTATTGTGTATCCATTATTCAGCGAAGCAAAATCGTTCTGATGCGAACTATTAAATACGCGCTGAGCCCGCACTGCTTTAAAAACGACTGCGTAATAACGGACATAATTGATTGGAAATCGAAACCTCACGATTGTTTAAATGCTGCGTCGTTACATCATTTTTCCGTGATATTTTTTCGCTGAAGTCTCTGCTGGAGAGATGAAAATATTGATTGGGGTTTGTGCAAGTTTTTGATGTTGGGTTGTCACCAGATTGCCTTGTTTTTAACGTACTTTGGTTGGAAAAAACGGAGCACTTATAGGATTACTTGCTGTCCGCCTGTCTGTCTATCAAGACCCGTTTTCTAAGGAACGCGTGAAGGTCAGCAGGAGGAAATAATTAGATTTGCTGCCCTTTACGGCAGTGGAACAGTCAAACTTCTAAGTCAACATAATCAAAAGATACCTACAGTCATTAAAAAAGGTGTTTCCATGCATTTTTCTGGCGATTCAAAACGTATTTATAGGTTGCTTCCAGGTGTTCTAGAAATTTTCAGGTTTTCATGTACATATTTTTTACCCTATGTATGACTGAAAATGCAACCTCATAATATCCAACAATGGAACCTCGCATAATGAGTAAGAATTATTACATTGCTATGCTGATTACGGCTTTTTGTAATTATATCGAAATGATTATCGGGGATGATCGCATTCAGTTGCCAGATTCATTTTAATGTAGAGGCACATTTCATTAAGGCGTGCATCTGTTAATCGAATGCAAGCGAACGTATAGGCAATTTATGACAATAATATGAACGTGTCCACCCGGATCCGGTTTTGCGAGTAAAATAAATAGAATCGGAAATTTATATTCCGGTTATTAAACGCTCATTTCAACACAACACACGTGGCACGGCTAGAGGAATCAACACATCAACGGTTTACTAAAGGATTTCGATGTATAATGATATGGTGGAGACATTTTATTTGGTTGTGGAATACTTTGATCAACCATAAGACACCTCGCGGACTGGACGGCCACGACCATTGGCCGCAACGATCAGATTAACTAAAGAAGCAGCTAGTTGGCCGTTGCGGCCAAGTGTGCGACGTTCATATGGTTTCTTTAGTTAATCTGGCCGTTGCGGCTACTGGTCGTGGTTGTGGCGTTTAGTGCGCGAGGTGCCTAAATCGATAAGATGGACTGTGATTGTGTCACACAATTTGTGTGACAGAGACAAAAGATCTAACCACACTTACCTTTTTCGATGATATTGTGGAGAATACGCATACACACCAAATGTAAGGCTTCCTTTTGACGCAGTCTGGTACTAAGATTAGTCTAAAGATGTATGTGTGGACCAATATAAAAAAGTTGTGTTCAGAAAATTCCCATTTTAAAACTAAAATCATAAAAACTGTAGCTCGACTTGCAAATCTCTGGATTTCTGAAACAGACCAAAATCTTGTTATTACACTTACGGGTTAAGTATCTGATATAAATATTTCCGGAATCGTTAACTGGTGGCAGGGGAGGTATTATGATGGGCCTCTCTTCGGTAGGCAGTGACGTCGGTAGACTTGGTAGTTCTGGTAAGTCCGGTAGTTCCGGTATATTCGGTAGGTTGGGTAGGTTCTGTAGGTATACTTCTGGAGGCTCGGTCTCTTCAAGTTCTTCGGTCTCGTCTGTTTGGAAATAGTTATTGTTTGATCGCGAGCGGTTGTCGTAATTTTGTTTTAGTTTTTAATTTGAGCGTTTCGATTTTGGGTTTTTGATTGTGAAATGTTTTTGTCTTATGAACTAATTACGGGCTAGATACAGTTTTGTTTTATTCTCAAAGTGTAACATTTATGCAACGATTTAAATATTACAGCGTTGAATTTATAATAGGTATACATCTAAACATGAAAATCATTTTCATTTCTTTCCACATCATTATTAAATTCACCATAAAAACAGCTTGCGTTTTACATCCGCAAATTCGTACCGCTTATTAATGTCGTATCAATCAACAAAGTTAGGGGCATCCGTGCATAGTTTCATACCCGTATTAACACAGCCGCTTCATTTATTAACGGCCGGTAAAACTTTTGTTTGTCTACTAACAATTAGCGAACCTAACCTATAAACGGAGCTATGAACTTTTTACACAGTTCAGCAGAAACGCTACAAAAGCTAAACAAACTCAATACGCCCCCGACAACAGCTCTATAAATCATCCATTGTTATTATTGAGAAAAAACTCAGCCGATATCTCGATACTTGAGTATCGATGCAATAAATAAACATCGGAGGCACATCGATTACTAAAAGATTTATATCTAGTTCTTTGACGTGCATAGTTGCGATCATTACTCATATAAGGAGTGCTATTGTACTCCTGTTACGGATATGGTTCGAGTAGGTCGAATATATAAAAGGATTGGTATCGCGCTTTGCCGTGCACAATGCAAATGAAGTAATGAGAGTGCAATATTGGAATGAAGCTATGTACTTTCAAACAGAATGACGGATGCGTTTGTAGTGCTATTTTGATAACAAAGGCTTTGTGGCTTAAACAGATACCTGCGTTTGCGGTTTCATTGAAGTCTATCACTTGGTATTATTGGAGTGAGATGAGATTGGGAATAGAACTGACAACTAAGGTATTTTTGTTTTTTTTAAAGATGTAAACTTTGACGCCTTTGTTGCTGTACACTTTAATCTTTAATTTTGTTAACCACACTTTTTCAAAAGCCGTTTATAAAACTTACAGAGATGTTCTCAATTAAAATTATCTGCTGAAATATTATGGGCTAATTTCGTGATTAAGTATACGTGTATGACATATCTTCCAAAATCGGACTAATACTCGTATTACACAAAAACTTTTGTTTGTACAGAGTTTTTAATCATAATACTTTAAAAAATACCTACTTCTTTAGATTAAAAACTTGTAGGAACTAATGATGCCCATTCATTATACGCAAGTATTAGATTTAAGTACTAAAATCTAAAATTTTCGCCGTGGTATTTTTTTTTTTCATTTCACTGTTTTAAATTTAACAAAGCAATTTGAACTGAATTTTTTTTCCACTTTTCACCCTCAAAGCACCCCACAATTATCCAAAAGCCTTGCTTTATCAATTGGAAAAAAGTGGGTCGTGCGTTTGTCACACAGGGCGGCGCACACCCATCCCGAGGCTCGTCGCGAGTAAAAAATATACATTTAACCGCGAAAACAAATACGCAACGGCAATGCAATCGTAATAAAAACACGGGAACTTAGGAAATTTGGAAACAAAAAGGTACCTATTTATTCCGGGAGGAAGTATATTTACGCGCTTGGAAAAGCGTTCGTACTCCCTTATTATGTAAAATGAGTTATCGAAAGTTCGGGGCTGAGTTGTTCGGATTCGGGGGCTCAGTGTGTTCGTATTGATAATGTAACCCACATTCGGGGGAATTTAATAAAAACAGTTCATGTAATATTTTAATGTCGAGAGTTTTCAAACTGGTACTCGTGGAAAGACGCGTCAACTATACTTCGTTCTTTTTAGGAATAGAAAAAAGATAAACAATCTTGACCTGTCTTTTTACAAGTTTTTTTTCTTATTTGACTTGCAACGTTCGTTTGGAAGCCAGTTGCGTATTCAAAATTTAGAACGAGTATGTAAGTAAGTTCGGTGACGACCAATACAATTAACTGGTGGTGACATTCTGGTGGTTCAGCCAGAATAGTCGCTGCAAAACAGAACCCTTCAACGATTAATAGACTCGGCTTGAAACCTGTAGGTACAGCCAGCAAAAACAAAAAGCTTGTACTTAAAATTTTGGATTTTTTTGGATCTTATAATATATATGTGCCAAGTTTTGTAGGTGAGTTTTTTTTTCTTTCTTTTTACGTTAACAATAATAACTAAACAGTAGCATCAGTATTGCAATATGAACGGGAGTTGGTTGCTTATACGGAAGTCGTATACGGTTTTTCTAAGGAGCACCAAATTGGACAAAGAGGGTAGATTTAGCGAATTAGGCACAGGGTTGTGATTTTTACCTTCCCCCTCGCATACAAGAAGTACGAGATACTACGAGGTGAACTTTTGTATGGCAATCAGTTTTCATACTCATAAAATTCTATCTAAATCTTCGTATTATTACTATAGCCTATATAATAATAGATAACGAAAATGAAGCACAAAAATTAATCTATCCACGGAACCGTTCGTGCGTGAGTTCAATTGTTACCTGGTCGGTTTTTTTTAAAACAAGACTATAAATGAAGTTAATAAAAAAAACTCCAACCGTTCCAACTGGTTCATCATAATCAATCATTTTCTCAAATAAATACGTCAGAAAACCAATCGACTTTGAAATTTCACTTGAGTAATGAAAAAAGTTCAAGGCCTACAACAAGATGGAGCGACGACCTGGTTAAGATCGTGGGATCGCGGTGGATGCGGAAAGCACAAGACCGGTCTGAGTGGAGAGCCTTGGGGGAGGCCTATGTCCAGCAGTGGACGTCTTTCGGCTGACATGATGATGAAAAAGGTTCGATTATTATGAAAAATATTGCCACCGAAACTTCCGTACGAGCACTCTAAAATGAGGCTATTAAAAGACCGACAAAATAAATTAAACAAAAATCAATCTTAACTCTTTTGACACAAAAGCGATAAGGATCATAACATGCCACCCGTCTACTAACACTAAATGAATGGCATTCGAGACTAGACAAAAAGGTTAAAAATAAAGAAAGTACAGTGTTACCAACTTAACAGTGCCATTATAAGTCTGAAACACGAACTGATTTCGCATTAAATTGTACAGTCTTCAAGCTAGTTCCTAATTTCGCGGACAGCAAAGTTAACTTGGCGGCAGTATAACAATGGCCGCTAAACAAAGCGGATTTCCCTCAAAGGAGCTTTGGTGTGAAAAAAGAGCGGGAAATCGAAAAGCAACAAACGTATATTTTTCTGTAATGCTCTGTAGTAGGTTGACTTTTTATTTGTTTTAACTAACATGCCGGTAATAATGCCAACGCAGTGGAAATTAGCAATAACACTCTATTTTCTTAAAAAAGCTAGCAATTAAATATGAAATAAAAGCAAAAAGTCTTTTACCTGTCACCGATCCATGGCGGAACTAAACTTTGCTTACATGATCAACTTGCTTTGCTTGCTTATTTGTATCTTAGCCCATAAACCATTCTTATTCTTTTTCCTCTTCTTAATTTAGTTGGAATAAACATAATGATAAAATTACGTAATTTTTGAAAGTTGCAGAACTAAATCAGTTACATTTGAGTAGCCGAATCTGGGTTTTAATTTTTTGCTCCTGTTACAGGGCCCACCCGGTAGATCACTTGGAACTGTATAATTCTCGTCGTCGTCGAGTTGACAAAAAATCTATCCATTATTGGTCCTAGAACTGTTTAAATTTACATTTATTCCAAAAGTCGCCAGATAAGTCGCTAAACCATTTATGTCGTTAAAACTTTTTTTTGGTCGCTAAGACTTAAGCAAAAATCGTTAGTTCTAGCGACAAAGTCCCTAAATTGGCACCACTGCCTTTGATTGGCAGACCATAAAACCGGGCGCACACCGGCGCGATCCGCGGAATCGTGATATTTCACGCTTCGCTCTCGATACATGTAAACAAATAGCTTTTCTATCGCTCTTACGGGATTTATCGACCGTTCCTCGGTTAATAGTAGACATTAATATAAATCGCGCGCAACGTGCTCTATTGTTTACAGATCTTTGCATTATTCAGGGAGCATTTTTCTTGGCTGATGGCTAAGGCATTTTGAGGGTGCTGGGCATTTTGTTAGTTAGTTTCACATACAAAATGTGGAATACGAGCTATTTTTACACATTTAACTAATTGTATGTACGAAATCAGCCTCTTTATTATTAGTGATAGTGGTCATTTAGCTTTCATTTTATTCAAAGTATTTAATATACAATTAAATTGTACCAAATTTAGATCTAGCTCTTAACTTAAGTTCAGACAGAAGTATCGATTTTTCTAACCAATCAGAAATAGATTAAAAACAACCACTTCAAAAAGTTCAATGCTATCAGATAATTGCGCAACAAACACATGAAAATAACTAACTAACTAGTTTGGCTCAGTGATCCAAAATGAGTCTTGGCCTCCGAAACGAGAGCTTGCGTATAAATGATATAAATGAGTAACTTATTTTTTTTTTAATTCTTTATCAACGAAATATTTACTTAATAAAAAAATCACTTAAATTAATTCCTCATAAACGCAACGCTAGGAAATGTGCAAACTTATATTATAAAACGTTCCAAATCAAATACATATTTACTTCAAAAACAACAAAACAAAAATTATACTCATCACAAACAACGCTTATAAAAAGCTCCGAGCCATTTCATATTAATCATCGGGCTCCCCGATATGATCGCGTCATAATATATTTGATTTCCTTAAAAAAGATGGCTTACACAGTCGATTGTCACAGGAAATTGACTAGAATAAGCGCATCGTTCGTGGTTAATGGCCTCGAAGAATACTCTATTAGTTATATGTTCTGATTTATAACTCAATCCCTCGTGTGAAATATTTTTTATGCCGCGCGAGGGAGCTGTGTTTACGGCGACCTATAACGAGGGTAGATAAGTAGCGGGTTTCTTAAATCGGTGGGCCAGTTCGGTCACGGAATCGTGTTCTTTTGGCCTTAGTGAAACGTTATGTTTTATTTTCTGACCGTTGAATGTTTAGTTATTGATGATCACGACTGCTTATTCATTATTATTTTGCTAACTTTGCAGCTGTAAACTATAAGGTCTGGCTATTGAATTAATATTCCGGGATTTCACAAAATTCCCATGGGAATTCCCTAAAATTACGTTGTGGGTTTCATTAAATCCCGTGCCGAATTTCTAATCTTAGTGGTTTATATTTCGAACTTTTATGCCGATCCCGTGGGAATATCGGGATAAAAAGTAACTATCTACTAACCAAATTTCATCCAAATCCGTCTAGCCGTTTTAGCGTGTAGGAGTAACAAACATACACACATATTCACAAACTTTCGCATATATAATTTAATTAGGATTATGTTTGGCACACAATAATAGGTACAAATTATAGATGTCAGATGTTATCTTTCTCAATTGAACCTTTGCGCCAAGAACGATTCGAGGCGGTCTTTTTTATAATATAAAAATATTATTTAAGTTAGCTAGAAGATTTATTATTCAGTAGTAGTAAGCTCTTAGGTATATGATTGTATTTTCTATAAGTTTATATTCTTATTGAACGATATATCAAGATAATTGATCTTTTATCTTATCAAGAAAAAATAAGTACAGCCGCGCTAGCAACTCGTTCCGTATAAAATTAGTTTTTATTACACTTTATAGGTAAGAAAGCCTCCCAATCTCATACAATTCTTCACTCGTACACGAAATCAATTATCAAGGACCAGCACATTCGTCTTTTACAATGATACTACCACAATATGCTTTTTAAAATTACCGTAGTTCATAACTTAGTGCACTTGTTGTGGAGACCCGATAAAGCTGCATTGTAAAGGAACTTTACGGCATCTTATCATTATTTCATTTAGATGCGCGCAATGCAGGGCTATAAAACATTTTAATATGGTTTCTAGTGTGCACTCAAGGTATAGTGCGCCTGATGGTATGTAAAGAGCGTCAACGTTTGATACCTTTATAGAGATCCGTACCTAAAGGTTTCTAAACAATATTTACTTAGGTTATAATACCTATGCTGTTTTTTGTGTATTTGACCGTTATCTTATGAACCGTAAAAGATAGACCACCCAGAGCAGAAAATACTCTGCTTAAAAGGGGCTAGTGAAGAAAGGACGAATGAGAGATGTAAGCGAGTGGTAAAAATTTAGGCTGGTCGGTGAGAATCGAGTTGTTTTAAGACCACGCTGCGCTACTGGTAGGGCAGTGTGTGTAATTAGGAGCGCGAAGTGAAAATTTTCGTTAAGAAACACGGAAAGTGAGATAATAGTGAGTTAGATATATGTATACATAGCTTATACATATTATAGCTTTGCAAATAACCTCCTTCGTTACATTTGTCATCATTGAAGTCAAGTAAAAAATTTAGGTAACCCGGTGAAAATCGAGTTGAAGAGTCACGCCACAGTGTGTACACTGTGTAACACATGGTCGATATACAAGTAAATAATATTTTTTTTTTAGCAATTTATGTGTTTGCTCATGCCAGACACGTGCTTTATTTTTGATTTAGGTACGCAACCCTTCGTGGCTTGCTTCGACTGACATTTTTCAAGCTTTCTATATAAACGCTGAGTTCAGTAAACTCTTAGAGTATCCGTATTTACTGAATGGAAAAATACAGACAAGCATCTTGTTATGTTTAGTATTCTAAGCTGTTTCTCTTAGGTACTCACTTCTAGCCTTATTATGTGCTTCTCTAGCTAGAGAACATAATAAGTTGGATGACGCACAATTCAATGAAAATTGAGACAATTCAGAGACTTATCATAGATTCTTTTATAATGATGTGAAATGAAACAATATACAATAACATTGGGCCAATCATCTATTTTACCGACACTTTGGGCGTCTCCTGTGTTACCAAAATTGTCTCTGGCGTATACCAAAAAATCGTACTTCCAACAAAATATTTTTCGGTTTAATTACGTAGGATGGCATGTATTCATGTACACCATCTATTAAATTACAGAAAAAACATGTTTACTTACAAAAATCTGCAATTGTTTGAAAAATGTTCGGACAGATTAGTGTCGGTAAAAAAGTTGATAGGCCCCATTACGCTTACATTATTATAAGTAAAAACTTACAAACTAAACATGATTTTATTTAACATATACAGACACACTTAAAATTAATGGGTCTAAAAACGCAACGACAGTTGAATTGTAGAGTAATGGAATGTTAAATTTATTGGATTTTCAAATCAAATAAATGGCACATTATATCCTACAAGTTGTTTTAAAATTAATTGCAAAATTCAGAAGGCAGCTTGGTTAGTTTAACTCGACGTCCCAGTTAAAATATTTTTAGGATTATTTCACTGTGATTGATTTATGTTTTTGTACTTTGATCAATGTACAAAGCGTACCTAATCAAACTCGTGGTTTATAAATAAAAAATCCAATATTTCAGAATACATCACTTGGAAGTCATTAAAACACATAGTAGACCTGCTTTTAAAAAAACCTTGGTTAATTTCTTCTTAATAAAGGTGTTTTCGAACCGTTGATAGATTATTTGACATTCAGTGCTTGTTATAGCATAAATTGGATAAATATATTTATCTAGAACCTTAAAAAGTAATCAAGAATATGTTGACTTTCTAAAGTTTTCTAGAGTTCACATAGAAGATTGAGGTTGAGATAAGTTGAGCAGGGAAAGCATTCACACTTAGAGCAAAGGTACTGTATGACCGTGTATTAAAACATAGATCGTCCTCGTCAATCTGAACAACATTAGTTCAGCGACTTTTAAAAATAATAGTCTTTGAATTTTTCTTTTTTCATACAAATTAAATACTGCTATCCATCCTGCCATGCTAGAACACAACCTGACGTCGTCTGTCACGCTACAAACATCAAGCATTTTGCTTTACGTTGCTTCTTCAAATAAACTTAAAAGTGTAATAAAAATTAAGAAAACGAATTATTTTTAGAAGTCGCTAAACTAATGTCGTTGTAACGAGTATGATCTATGTTTTAATTATTTGCTCATATTACAGGCCACACCCGTTAAATGATCTTTGATGATCTATAGATAAAAGTTTACCCCGTAAACAACGAGATTTGTAGGTAAGAATGTACAAAAACAATATGCATCTTTAACAGTTGTATGTATACCTACATACTCTTAGCTGTCTAGTTGCTTGATAAATGACCTAATCTAACTAGGTAACGACTTTACTGAACTACGCTTTATCTACTTGCTTTCACAAAATAAGAAAATTGACGAAACATGTAGATATTGTCTAGTCCTATTCGGTTAATGAAGCTGTATTTTACAAAATTCAATGTTGTCGTAAA
Organism: Choristoneura fumiferana; assembly: GCF_025370935.1. NCBI lineage: Eukaryota > Metazoa > Arthropoda > Insecta > Lepidoptera > Tortricidae > Choristoneura > Choristoneura fumiferana. The sequence goes on along the minus strand of NC_133479.1, from coordinate 11,925,632 downwards.
ATTCACTCGTCGATCAATTATTTTTGTTAGTTGTTAAAAAGTAATAGTACGTGGTCAAAAAGTCGTGATGGCCTAGTGGTTTGACCTATGGCCTCTCAAGCAGAAGAACGTGAGTTCGAACCCGGGCTTGCACCTCTGAGTTTGTTTTGGAATTTATGTGCGAAATTAAACTTGAAATTTATCAATTTATCATGAGCTTTACGGTGAAGGAAAACATCGTAAGCAACCTGCATATACCTGCGAAGAAATTCAATGGTGCGTGTGAAGTAACCAATCCGTACCGGGCTTGTGTGGGAACTACGATCCAAAGCTACCCATTCTTGGCTTGTGCCCAGTAGTGGTTCGTATATAGGCCGAGATGATGTTTGCTAGAAACTTCTTCTGGGTTAAGAAGCATAATATAAGGTCTGATATTTATTCCGTGTGTATCATCGTTAAATTTTACCAACATCACGTCTCAAATTTTCTAGCAAATTTTAAACGTGAAACATACGTGTTGACTTAGCTGTTTTTTCTCCATATTTTTTAACTGTATTTGTTCCGCTCGTTTTAAACCAACTATCAACATCAAAACCAAAGCTCGACTCAATACGAGTATTACTGTCCTGTCGTCCTAGTTGAACACAGTATTGTTCAAGTATTCTAGAACACGTTCTACTATAAAGGAAGTTATCGCACAATAAAAACATAAAGTTATGTGGGAGTTACAAGCCCCCTCTCGTTCCCCGTGACACACGGACGTACGCGTGCCAATAAAGCGAATGAAATATACTGATTACAATGTAATAAAATGTACATGCAGTACAAATTAACGGATATAAATAGTACGCGTAGAAGTATTTGCTACTAACTAGGAACTACGAAAGAGAACAGAATTATATTAAATTATATTGTAACGGATAACTCACGTCTTAAATCGAGTTTAGCTTGATATATTTTGGAGTAATTCGCTTGCAGCCCTTCTTCCTAGGAGCAACGCGACTCGGCGGCTGCCCGACGAAACTAACACCGGCGCACAACTACCCGCATTTTCATCGTCATTTTAGCATATAATTATTCGCGGTTAATACTTAATACACTCATCAAAAGTTCCTAGGGATATTTTTTCCCTAGACAGTTTGAAACATTTAAATATAGGCATATTTATTACTAAATAAGTCACAACATCCCCCTCTTGTTTTGAGAGGAGGCCTGTGCTCAGCAGTGGGATGTATATAAGCTGGGATGGTTGGTTGGAAGTCACAACATCAAATTTCTCTATATAGGGATAATGAGTATCAGACTTTTTTGATGAGTGTATGTTATGTATCTATGAATGTGAAGAGAAATCTTTGAACTTGATTTTCATTAATTTCCAATTCTAATATTGAAAGGAAACTTGGCAACATTTATGCGTGGTTCAGATAACAATAAAATAATTATGGTAGGTACCATCGGTCCACCAGTTTGTTAACTTGATGACAGATATTACGTAAAGTTTGATAGATTTCTGTATATCTCCTCTTTATTTCTGCATAATATTAATATTATTAGATCGTTTCATTGTTTGAAAAGTATAATTCTAGGCGCTACGTCCAATAACCTCTCACATTTAATGTAGCGTTGTTCTTTACCTTCTTTTCACTGTTGCGAAAACAGAATGAGAAAAAAACGCAAAAAATTCACGCACGTCGAATATATTTTGGCTTCAAAATTGAAACTATAAAAAGGGCATAAAATAACACAAAGTCCCCGGAAGAGATTTGGGGATCCCTTATCCGGTGTTATCTCAACAAAAGGTTTAATTTAAAATTACGAGGTGTTCAAGAGATCTACAAGGAAAATTTGCCACGAAAATAAAGAGCTTAAAAATTAGCGAGAATTTTACGAAATATTGAATGGTTTACCGAAGGAATGCCTTTGGATGAACGAGTACGCACTTGTGAATTAATCCCCCCAAAATGAACTAGGCCATCGAACGAGCGAGCATTGTTTTGGTTAAAAGGTGGCCCCAACCTTATTCTATTGTAACAATGTATTATTTAAACCAATATTTTTTTTTTATTTTAATTTTTTTCATAATTTATAAACTGCATATGTACAAAACTTGGTCTTTTATTCCATAAATTTATTAAAGAGAAAACACATATAAAAAAATAACCCTGAATAAAACTTAACAATAAACTAGCTACCTAAATTAAAAACTAAATTCTAAAAAAGGCCCCCTTGGTATATTAAACAAACTATTTTAGCAGTCGTAAAGCCTTTTGGCCTTTTTGGTGTCCTATCGTGTCACCACGTAATTTAGTTTGTATCGTTGATTTTAGTGTTTTAGTCTTATTACTGTACGGTGGTGGTACTGATGGAGCCAAATAAATCTTTCTTTCTTTTAAAGACAATGCACGCCTAAATGATAACAATTTGTCGTAATCTGGAAAGTTCCAGAGAGTGTAAGAAAGAGTAATAATGAACTACATTACAACAGCCATTCGTTTGGTTGCAGAGTTACGTTTAGTTAATCAATAAATTCATCACCAGCCTTCGAACGCCATAATGAATGATAGTCCATCTAGTGGGAATCTTATATCGACCCTTCGTCATCCAATTTGTGGTCGCCACTCAAGAACCTTCTATTCCAAAATGGTTAGCGAGTGGTTGGCCCTTCACCCTGCATGTTCTTTGGCCTATATCAGTGACTACAATTATTTGGTGAATAAGTCAGTGTTTTATTAAGCTTTAACATTAGTTCGATGTCTCTTCAAAGTGACACGTTTGTGTGTCCGATTCACTAGAGATGCTGTGACAGTGTGTATAGAGATAGGGTTGCCAGATTTTTTTGCATCCTGTAAGGGACATATTAAAAACATTGGGTGTCGTGTGTTGTAAACGGGTGGGTAGAATGTCGTGTCGGTGGAATCGGCATGGCGGTGCGTGCGTACTTGTCAATGTCAACCATAGTGCGGTAGGATTCAGAATATTAAACCAAATATAGCTTATGACTGCCTGTCCACAGGAGCGAAAAGAGGGGGTAATGCGGAGCAGACTTGCAGACTGTGTCTGTCTATGGAAAGACGTGGAGCCAAAAAGGTATGTGGAGCGAAGTCGCGAAGGCGCGGAGCAAGACAGCGGAGCGGAACGAGAAATTAATGCGGAGTGGTTGGCGGTCTGTTCTTTCATTCGCGAAGCTTCCCCGCTTGCGTTCGTTTTTCCGCCCAGCTTTCCAGCTCTTTCTCGCTCAGCGTTCATGCTCCGCTTCGCAGTTTTTTATGATTTTTTAAACTAATTAGCATCAGTCCACTGAAGAGAAGGAGGTTTGTGCAATTCTTTGGTGGATGTTATCTCGCTCACCGCTCCGCTTCCTCGCTCCGGTTCACAGGCAGCTAAATACGGGACAGAGCTAGTCCCGGCGGGACGATTAAAATTGTGTCTGAAATACGGGATGCGCCGGGAAATACGGGACGTCAGGCAACCCTAACGCAGACATATAAGCCAACGTTCCTGGGGGTATGTACGTATGACGATGGATGCGCGTGGAATAAAGCCATGACAAGATTTCCTGCTTACCATAAACCATATTATTTCAAAGAACACTTTACTCTCACCGGAGCGGCAACATGAAAAACATAAACAAACTTTAGTGCTCAAGTTCATGAGGTTCTGAGAATATTCTCGTAATGTTATTCATAATAGAAAGTTTTTATAACTTTTTCGTGTAAGTTATTAAGTGAATGACATGAAAATATCATGTTATATTGTTGCTAATAAATATCTCAAGATTCGCCATGGCCACAAAATATAAAGAGAACAACTGACGTTGTTACGGCAGTTTGCGCTAGTGTCGCCCCCTACGCAGAGCTTTGCGTAATATTCCCTATTTTAGATATCGGTTATTTTAACATTTCATTGCGTGTCTAGGCAGTTACTCTTGTTTCTGATGTTCTGACAATCGTTCAAAGGTTAACTGGAAGAGGTCGCTTTAAGGGACAAGTTCACATTAGTACATGTGCTTCTCATCTGTTAATTTCATTGGTTTTACTCTCAACATCTCGTTAGGAAATGCAAGGCTTCCATGTGCGTTATTGACACTTACAAACATAGAGTCGAACATAGAACCTCCTCTTTTGAAGTCGGTTAAAAACGACAACTCGACTGTAACATTACTTGGCTACCACCAAGCCATAACCAAGCCAAATATGTCTGACTGAAGTAAAACAATTGAATGCGCCAGTGAACCATAAAATTGAAACAAAGAATAAAGTTCGACAGCTCGTAGAAAACAACCAGCATTAATAAGCTAACCCACAAATAACTGAGCATGAAGCGACAGTTATGAATAAATTAATCCAGAACAGTTTCAAAATCCAATACAATAACCGGGAACCACGGTTGACTTTCCTGGAGCTTATCTTACTTAACGTGTAGATAGACTCGGCAAAACGTAATCGGAGTGGATATACCTCGAGTCCATTTTAATTTGAACTTGATACTTCCTACTTGGTCGTGGATTCTCAGTTCTGCCGCGGGATCAGTTTCGATTGGTCGGGGTACATTTTTCGTTGAAGTTATAGTGGGGAGGGACGGGTTGATTTTCACCAATTATGGGGGCGCGGGCTGTGTCTTCGGGGGGTATCAGCATGCATATTGCATGAGAAGCAATAAGGTGTCAAAGTTTGGGCGCCACTGGAAAAATACGTAGAGAACTGACGGCGATTTGAACTGACGTGTGCAAATAGGAGCTTGATGGGACGTTGGGAGTTTAAATTAGGAGCATTGATTTGTAAAGTTGTTTTTATTTTTTTAGTGAATACAGACAGGTAACCGCTGGGTTTATAATCATGGAATTTAGTACAGTTGTTTTAAGTGCAACGTTAAAGAAGACCACGATATCATTTTTAGGAATTCACACGGGATATTTTTTGCCCTGGCCCTTTTTGCGTCGTTCAGCACTAGAGTATCTTTTTTAACCCCCGACACAAAAAGAGGGGTGTTATAAGTTAGACCGCTCTGTGTGTGAGTTTGTGTGTCTGGCCGTGGCACCCTAGCTCTGAAACGGGTGAACCGATTTGGAAGCGGCTTTTCTTATATGAAAGCAGGTTTTCTAGCAATGGTTCTTAGGTATGTTTCATCAAAATCAGTTCAGCCATTTTTGAGATATTAAATTAAACTTTGAAATGAAAATGTCGAGGGTTTGTTAACTTTTCTAATTTGGTTAGGTTATTTCTTTTTTTTTTACTTAATTATGTAATATTACGTAAGGTGTTTTAAGTTTTACCCCCTATTTCACCATCCATTGATTGAATTTATTTGATGGATACATGTGATGCCGTCTCTGTTTGTTTTGTTCGAATAGACAGAGACGGCATAACATTCATCCGTCAAATATAAATAAATATAAATATCATGGGACACTTCACACCAATTGACCTAGTCCCAAACTAAGCAAAGCTTGTACTATGGATACTAGGCAACGGATAAACATACTTATATAGATAAATACATACTTAAATACATATCGAACATCCAAGATCCGAGAACAAACATTCTTATTATTCATACAAATATCTGCCCCGGCCGGGAATCGAACCCTAACCTAGTCAGGTTCTCTAACCACTTGGCCATCCGGTCGTCAAATAAAATTAATCAATGGGTGGTGAAACAGCTCCTTAGTGTATTTTTCTTACTGTGCCGTAAGTAGCAACAAGCACACGCACGTAAACACGCTCCCAAACTTTCACATTTTATAATATTATAGTAGAACAGGATTATTTTAATTGAAAATTATACATATATTATCGATTAGACACGGATCGAACGTTAAGAGGATAAAGGATCTTCGAATAACTCCTCGTTTTCCTTACCGGATTTTTGTAATAAGCCAATGTTTAGGGTCCCGTAGTAAAATTGACAAAAGAATGGCTAAGCTTTGAAACTATTATCATAAAGTACTAAAAACTACTTTTTTGTCATTTGGTACGCTGTTAACGCCGCATATTCATTCATTTTAAAGCAACATCATATAATTAATGAATTAAATTTTATTTATACGAATATCAAGTTACAAGTGTTATTAGAAATAGAATAACATCTTCCTGTACATGTGCTTTAGAATAAGCAGTGCTTTCCCTCAAAATTCTCTATCAGTATACATATTGTATTGAAAATTGTTGGTATTGAAATATCAATATTGTGCAAGGTCCGCCCGGATTGCTACCACCATCTTGCTCGCTAATCCTGCCGTGAAGCAGCAGCGCTTGCACTGTTGTGTTTCGGCGTGGAGAGTAAGACAGCCGGTGAAATAACTGGTACTTGAGGTATCCCATCTTAGGCCTCTGGGTTGGCAACGCATCTGCAATACCCCTGGTGTTGCAGATGTTTATGGGCGGTGGTGATCTCTTACCATCAGGAGACCCACTTGCTCGCTTGCCATCCAGTCAAATAAAAAAAAATACATCATCAGTGAATTAATCAACGAACCATTGAAGTAAAAGGAAAATATTGATATACCGAATTATCAAAAAACACCTAATCGTTGTTTTAAGTAGTTTTATATCAAACGGAACTCTATTGGAGTTTCTGTTTTAATTATACGGAGCAATTTAACTTTATGCGATGAATTTGAATTATGAATGATACAGTGATAGTTAGGGAAGTTTGAAATAATCGGGTCTATGAATTGATGCCATTGACTGACCTCGAGTCTTGCCTCTGTAATTAAAGAATATATCTATAATACTAGCCTGTTACCCGCGACTTTATCTGCGTTGAATTCGTTTATCGCTCTCCCGCGGGAATTATGAAATTTTTCGGTATTTACTATCCTATGTCCTTTCCCGGGTCTCAAACTATCTGTAGACCGAATTTCATCTAAGTCAGTTCAGTAACAAATAAACAGACTTACAAACTTTCTTATTTATAATGATTTGATAAAAATTGACTTACATAGTATTTCACAACTCCTGGATTTGTTATATCCTATTTATTATTATAAAATATACATATAGGTACTTACAGCCAATGTTTAAGCAAAGAAAAATAAATAATTGGCTGAAAATTTAATTTGTAGTGATTGTGTATTATTCATGTTACTATTTTCATGTGTGTTTTCATGTCTTTTTTTTGGTTTATTTGTGTGTAATTGTGTAAATTTTATTGTATTTGTATGTCTTCCGTATTAGTGTAAAATGTCTTCTTTCTTTCTTTCCGTCTCTTTCTAAAACGCTTTTGACGTCACATGCAAGTTTCTCTTTCTCTGTCTAAGCTTAAATTTCTAACTTTTACAACTTTATTCTGGTTAGCCCTGTACACTTTATACTATACACCTGTATACTACACTATGTAAAGATTCCGGCGTTATAGTGCCCTATTATTCTAAAGGGAAGCCGCATGCTCAAGCTAGCCACTAATAGAACTTGAAGGTAAAGTCTATCGTTTCAAGTTAAAGGAACTGTACTAAAACACATCAGTGAACATTAACTTACCTGAACTGTGCACGTTTGTCGGTTAAACTGCGCATAACTTTTAACTTATTAACATAGTTTGACTGCAGTTGCTATGTTGATGGTATTGTAATGTTAAATGGAGGAGGGGCAAAAGGAATACGGTATTTGACAACTCCTGATTTTGCCATATCTTAATATTATTATGAAAATATAGATATACAGATAGTGTTTAGCGAAGAGAAAATTAAAATCGGTTGAAAATTGGATTTATAGTGATTTTTTCAAAAATCTATATACCTGTCTCTTTCTCAAACGCTTTTCTCCATGCAGCAAGTATGGCGATACCGGCGTGTGACGTCACATGCCAGTATGTCTTTCTCTGTCTAATCTTGAATTTCAAACCTTTATAACTTTATTATTTGTAAAGGTAGCTTAAAAATTGTTTTTCTATTCGATAACAGGCATTGTGTAGTTATCATTTATAAAACATATACAAAATAGTCAAATACCGTATTGGTCTGTGCAGTGTGAATCTATGTCTGCGTACCACGCATATACCAACGCACGGAATGCGTGCATAGTTTTTAGGGTTCCGTACCCTAAGGGTGGCAACTGAACCCTATTACTGAGACTCCGCTGTCTGTCTATCTATCCGTCCGTCTGTCACAGGGCTCTATCTCTTGAGTCGTAATAGTTAAACACTTGAAATTTTCACAGATTATGTATAAGGTACTGTGTCCGCTATAACAACAAATACTAAAAACAGAATTTAAAATAAATATTTAAGGGGGGTCCCATACAACAAACGTGATTGTTTTTTTGCCGTTTTTTGTTTGATGTTAATAACGGCAACAGGTAGACGCTTGAAATATTCACAGAATTTTTGGTTGTATAATCACTTTCAAAATAAATAATAAAATTAAAATAAAATAGACATTTAAGGGGGGATCCCTCCCATGCAACAAACTTGATTTTATTGCCGGTTTTTTGCTAATGTCTAATGTTGTATAGATAATGGTACGGAACCCTTCATGCGCGAGTCCGACTTGGCTGGCTTTTTTTTTACTGACATTGATCTTGGTTTGATGTGCAGGAGGCGTGTTAGTGGAAAATACTGCAGCTAAGCAATGATTGCACAAAAATAAACTTCACATGTCACAAAAGATTTGTAAAAGTATGCCTCGGAAGTGAAGGCTCTTAAATAGTTGTCTATGTATTTAAATAAAAGTTAAACTTGAATAGTACTAAGTATACAAACAAAAACTTTACCATTGCCAACATCTTCAAATTAAAAGCGATCGTGAGTTGTTCCGAGTATTCAGCTCCGAGCATTCCCTAAGTGCTCTCCGACAAACCACTAGACAGAAACAATCAAACACACGAAATACGCAAATCTTGCTTCAATTAAAGTAATCGGGGGAATATTCGTCATTCATTTGCGAAGCGCTCGAGTGGCTGAAAGCCTCCTCGTGCCGACAAAGACCATCCAATACGCAAATTGAAAGAATATACAACAGGGACAATTGAGTTCAAAGTTATAGTCAATTTGGCAAATATTGCCTCAGGAAATATGGGCAAGTAAACTCGATTGAACTCCAAGTGGGTAAGAAAGCCCTCATCTTCAATCAACGATAAAAACGAAGTGTCTAAGTAAAATTGGATTGGGATCGAAGCACGCGCAGTTTTAATTCGAGTAAGTAAATTAAAATGCGGCCGGCGGACAGACCGTTTGAATACAAATGGTTTATTGGCCCCAGTTTCAATTGTGCCCCACCGCCCCTTTAACTCATTAGGCCTCGTGGCCCCTAAAGTTATTTATGGCCCCCCTTTTTATTTATCTCCAGACCTAAAGGGTGTCGTTTGATTTGATTATACTTTTAAAGAGGACCGGTATTATTAAAAAAAAATAAGGTGTAAATTGGAGTTAATGTTCCGGTACGCTTCATTTTTTTTATGTGCAATTGCTTCGTAAAATTTCGCGCCGGGAATAAACTGTCTTAATACATTTTAAAATTACTCGTTGTACAGTCAACCATTTTTATTCTTGGGTCAGCATAGACCCTTCTCTTAGTTAGGAATGTTACTTTGTTAAATATAAATGTGACAAGGTTCTACGGGCATCGAGATTTAATTGACTGTATCTTGGAATAATTATTTAACCCTTTAAAAGGTAGAGGCGATTTAGCGACCACATGCGTTTACTTGGAAATTCAACCTTATTGTTGTAGTCATAAGTTATAATATCCATTGTAATTATTGAAAATACTATTAGCTCTAAAAATATCCTTTGTCAGGTATGTATTCGACAGCTGCTTTTGTTTCAGTCGTATTATGCTCCAATAAATGGGGTCTTATTAAGGGTTAAAGTCTGTCATAGAAAAAACTAAATCGAAATTATTTTATGATATTATTTCTGTTAACTAGTGTTTACAGCTAAAAATTGCACCAAAATACACTATAATTAATGTATTTTCCGCCAATGTACTGAGCATGCCGTGACCACAAGTCGGCGTAATTATATAAGTTCGGCTTTTACGACCAATCCCACGTTTATTTACTTTATCTACAATCGTAATGTGGGCCCTTAACGATGATTTACAGCGTAACGTTGCAAGTTTCTTGACGTGCTTGGATCTGGTCGTTTAAATTTGTAAGAACAGTAAATTATAAGCCTTTATGATTGACGACCTAGACGTGCACCAAGGGGTTGAAGCATCAGCGAAGAATCAACATTGGACAAGTTTTAAGATTCTGTATATAAAGGGAGCAAAGAGTTCGCGATCTATTTATCTATCGTACCATAAAGGTTTCAAAAGTAAAAAAAGAGATATACGCGTCTGAAAACGAAGAAGGAGAGAAAGACCCTCTACTCGATGGGACGATAACATTAAAAAAGTCGCTGTCTTAAACTGGTGGCAAAAAGCGCAGGATAGATAGGAAGGCATCTTTGGAGGAAGACTTATCCAACCTGAGGACCTAGTAAATGCGTTTTAATAAGATAACTAGAAATAAGTCATTTAGTATTAAAATAAAGTGAAAATTTAAGTATGTATACCTAACAACTAGTAAATAATAAAACCTAGATACTAAGATGAAAATGTACCTTTTTTTAATTTTTATTTTATTTATTATGGAGCCAGAGAGGGAAGGCTGCCCAGCAGTGGGTCACAAAAATAGGCTAACAAAAAATATATATTTTATTAATAGCAATTGTCTGCGACTCGGTCCGCGTAGAAGTATGAAAAATAGTTTACGTCCTATTCTCAGACCTATCCAATATACACAAAAAAAACCATAAAAATCAGTCAAGCCGTTTCGAACTGGTTTCGAAGTAGTTTGGTCACAAACATAGTGACACGAGGATTTTATTCATTCGAGATAAGATAAAATATAGGATGATGATCCGGTTGCCATAGACTAAGACAGTATTATAAAATCAAAATTCAATATAAAATAGGAATTCAAAAAGGACTCATAATAAGCCACGCGAAATTCCAAGTTTTCTTAAAGTTGCACTCAAAGTCTAACGTTAAGAAAAAAACACACCAACGCGGCGATATTCAGCCAAAATATTCACTGAACTAGAGGAGTGAACTTCTAAAAATGAGTTATATGAAAAGTTCGGGGCTTTATGTAATCCGCATAGCACATGAAATGGAAATCGTGAGACGGAATATTAAATGAAAACTTTACCTTCTCCTAAACACCTGTATTTTTGCATTACTGGAGCACTTTTATACATACAATACAAATCAAAGAGAGTGTTGTTTTGGATGTAGCGATTACTTTAGATTGATTCAAAAGACAATTTCAGACTAAAATTATTACAAAATTTATATTCTGCATTAGTGATGTAACGAATATTCGCATATTTTACAAAACCGCGTGCCATGACACATGCTGAGGGGGATTATACGAGGTTTATGCCATTATTGTTTCTTCCTATTCGCGATTCTGCACAAAATAAATTCCACACACCTGAATTTGATCACATGCGTAATGCTTCACAGTCATTATTTCTACGCAATCTTGTTTCTTCTTATTCGCGATTCTGCACAATATGAATTCCACACAACTGAATTTAATCACATACGTAATGATATTCAGTCATTATTTCTACGCAATCTTGTTTCTTCCTATTCGCGATTCTGCACAATATGAATTCCACACAACTGAATTTAATCACATGCGTTATACTTCACGATTCTGTAATTATTTTTTAAAAATCTCATACATAACCGAGAATCGAACCCGGACAAAATTGGGCGGAGAAAAAATTTTTTTTTTTAATTTCAATCGTCCCTGTTATTATTATTATTTTATTTAGGCTGCTGCTGCCTTCGGGAAGCTTCGTCTCAAGGTTTCCGTTCACATAACTTAAAGCTCGCGACCATGATAATTTTTACCGCGGGAAAAGCGACTCACGCAGTCTGTTTTTTTTTTTTATTTATAAACGCGACTAGGAAGAAACAAGATATCATAGAAAATAGATAGAATAAAAGATAAAGATAGTATCGTGAAGTATAACGCATGTGAGTAAATTAAGTTGTGTGGAATTCATATTGTGCAGAATCGCGAATAGGAAGAAACAAGATTGCGTAGAAATAATGACTGTGAATCATTACGTATGTGATTAAATTCAGTTGTGTGGAATTCATATTGTCCAGAATCGCGAATAGGAAGAAACAAGACTGCGTAGAAATAATGACTGTGAAGCATTACGCATGTGATCAAATTCAGCTCTGTGGAATTTATTTTGTGCAGAATCGCGAATAGGAAGAAACAATAATGGCATAAACCTCGTATAATCCGCTGAGGGGTGTCCTTTTTTTGTATCAACTACATATGTAATTATATTTATTGTTTTGTTTAGCTGTATTATTGTACTCGTAGTTGTTCAAAAATAAATATTTTCTATTCTATTCTATTCTATTTTTGCATATTCGCATTTGCATTCGCATTCGCAAAATTCCTGCGAATGTTTTGCGAATATTAATTTCAGAAAAAAAATACAATTATTAACAAAAAATAGTAGGTTAATAACATCAAAATACATTCATTTCTTATGTTTTTTATACAAAAAAAATAACAACCTTGTAATAACATTATCAGTATTCACTTGATCATTTGGTATTAAGTATTTATTTATTTACTTCGCGACGCGTTCGTATAAACTCGGTAATTCTCGGAACAAAATACAAACGGAACGCACTTCGTTCGAACGAGACTGACAATTTGGCGCCAGAACGAAAAACTGAATATTCGCATTCGCATTCGGGACCTCAAGCTTCGTAGTCAGGTTCTCTAACCACTTGGCCATCCGGTCGTCATGACAATGATAATATAACTTAAAAAAGTCTGTCAGAAAAAGCGCACCCTGATATACAAGTTTGCTAGCGATTGTAAAGGCAAGTTTTTACATCAAGTAAACACAACAAGACTTACCTTTTAAAATAAAAATCTTTACGTCGACTTAAAAGAAGCATAAAACGTAAAAGCCTAGCATAAACCGCAACAAGCGTAATACGGCCCAAATAAAGTTGCCCGGTAAATTATCTTACTCTTTTAATTCCCCCGCCCGCCGTTTTACAAACCTGGCAACCTCGGTATTCAACAGCGAAACATCTATGTAACCTGAGGCCGTATTGCCTAACGTTACTGACTCTCGTTATCGCAATCAAATGTCAGTTTTTCTATGCGACATCTGTCATTTTTTTTATTTTTTTTTTATTTGACTGGATGGCAAACGAGCAAATGGGTCTCCTGGTGGTAAGAGATCACCACCAGCGATATTGCGATCGCGAGCGACAGAAACATTAGACAATACGGACTCTGGGCCGAGTGATCGAGTCTGGTGACGGAAATTTGTAGCTACAGCTTGAAATTAATTACGCGACAACACTATCCCACTAATATAATAAATGCGCAAGTTTGTAAGTCTGTTTGTTTGTTTGTTACTTCATCACGTTTAAACCGCTGAACCGATTTAGATGAAATATCGATTATATGATAGTTTGAGTCCCGGGGGGGACATAGGATAGCTTTTATCCCGGAAAATTTCATAGTTCCAGCGTGATAGTGAAAACCGAATCCCACGCAGACGGAGTCGCGGGTAACAGGCTAGTATTTTATATGCTTTTGAAGACCTTCAGGAATCACCATCGTCCTCATATTAGACGTAGGACGTCTACTGTTGGACACAAGCCCATGGGGGAGCCCATAACCTTCATTAGCTTCAGTTGGAAGCGGACTGCATGCACCGTGAACCCGCGGCATTAACCAGGTCATCCCTACGCTGCGCTTTCCTCGTGGTCTCTATTGGAGAACCTTTCTCCAACGGCCATCTGTTCTCCGTTTCCGGAAATATCTATCCATGTCATCTGTTTTTCATCTTTCTATTGTTCTGTTTATTTATAGTTGACTTTCAGAAACTAATTATACTTCCTGTTTTTAGAGCCATTGAAATAAGGTATACTATCTTGATTACTCTTTTTATTTGAAGACTTACTGGTACAAACAAATGAAACCGTAATAATTACTTATAATACTCATCGTTAACTAGTGGTCCCCATTTTGTAACAGTATTAGCTTATTCGAGAATATCTCTGATATTGGTAAAAAATGGCAGTATAGAGATCCTTGATTCCGGACTAAATTAGACCTTAGTATTTATTCTAATAGCGTCCCGAAAGCACCCTGCTATGGGGACTCTGGTAAAAACCAACTAAATACTAATGAAACAAAGTATAATTTTCAAATTATCCCATGGCAACGTCGTATTTCTTAATAAAGATAAAACGTGCCTAAACCCGCGTCCATTCGGTCAAATATGCGGCGCCCAAATGACTGCTGTGGGCGGAATTACTTGTGACTACTCGTAAAGTTAATAAATAATGGGTAAGTAATGCGCATTCATACGGCAGAGGGCGTAGTGATTTAGGACACGCTGATTTTAACATCATCATCATCATCATCATCGTCATCTCTGGTCTACATATACATAAACGTTCCACCTGGGCACAGGCCTTTTCAGAATGAAAGATATTTTAAAATGACAATATAACAAAAAATCAACCTCGAAGTCCTTTCTTAGGTGGTATTTTATTTTGAAATGTAAACGGGACTATTATATCTTCCCAAACATAAATTCTTTTTCCAGACCGATTCATAAATAACGGAGTTTTGAGGTTACAAACAAAATTATATACAACTGAATTGAGACCTCCGACTCAGTCTATTCCTGAACTGTTCACTTCCGACTCAAATCAATTCCTAAACTGTCCACTTCCGACTCTGTATATTCCTAATTTGGCCACTAAAAACGTAGTCCCCCATTTCCTGCTTGGGTCATAATAGTTATAAATATTACTGTAATCGAAAAAGCCCTGAGATTCTGGAATTCACAATTTACAATTTCAGGAATAGAAAAACGAAAGAACGAACTGAATCTGAGGTTTAATGTTTGCATCGCGCACTCCGCAGCGATTGCCTATAAAGACCGATTTTAATTAACCAGGCCACTGGTCTAGTGGTCTGCTGGGAAGGCATAAATGTACAATATTGTTGATCAAATTCGAACCTTACTGGTGTTATTCAAAGTTACCCGTACCCGTAGAATAAAATCATTATCCTGGTATCCTGGTAATGCTGCACATAATTTTATCAGCGCAGAATTAAATAGGTACCTATGTGGTTGTTCCTTTCTTTCGTGTAACAAAGTAGCTTGTCAATAATCCTCTTTATTCTTCTCCCGTGGGAATTTGAGAAAATCCTAAAAATATTTAATAATAACAACGTGCATGATAAATTTAAAGTGTGTAATTATTACCAAAAAAATAAATAATAATAATAATAATAAATTTATTTATTTAGGCATTTTTTTAAACCCATACAATTTACTAATAGAGTAAAAAAATCAAAAAACGTTTATTTTTTAATTGTAACATAACAGGTGTAAAAAATGTGGCCGGCACCCCCTGGTAAGTATGACAATACTTATGTTAGGAGGCTCCAAATCATAGTTATGGAGATAGAGCCCAGAGATTTATAATTTAGTTTTAACGTGGCTTTATCCCTCTCGTTCTAATAGGAGGCTCGTGTCCAGCAGTGGTATTTATATACATATATAGGCTTGGATGATGATTTATATTTATCATCACCTCTTGACGAACAGTCAATGTAGTAGCATATTATTATAATAGCCACAGCTCTATAGTGCCTGCGGCCATTTACGACGACAGTACACCGATTAACGGCCGAAAATAATAAAAAAACATGGCGCCGCGACCCCGCCGTCCACGCGAGACTGTAATGAAGTACGTCCTACGTTCCTCATTCACGGTCCGACGGTTTTCTTTAGAACGGAGCGCCCTGTATTCTTTATGGTACACGTTGATCATAAAAGCAAAATGTTTACGGCGGAAAAGTCTAAATTCACACTGTATAGTGCCTGAAATGTATAGTGAGTGATTAATTGAATTTATTAAACTCGAATACTCCACGGTTATTGTTTTTATGGTAATAACAGGAACTGAAAAATTATCCATTTTTTTCAAACCATAACAAAGAACACAGTTACTTTAACGTTCGCATTTTTAAATTTAATTTCAGAACTGCATCCAATATTCGCTTTCGGGAAATATTGCATCCGAAACTCGAGAATATACAATCGAATTTGATGTCAGAACGAATTTGTTTTATTTCAATTCACTGAATCGTCTCGATTGACGCATGCCCTCCTTTTCTTTTAAGTATATTGGAAAGAGAAATAAAACAGTTTATTTGAGAATTAGTGTTATGCAATGTAGAATTTATTTATGTCACAATTTGGTTGCCTACTTTTTTACACATTCATTGTTTTGTCAAATGAGTAAATACTATTCAGTCAACGTAAGATTAATAATGCAACTCAAAATGCAGCGTAAATATGTTTTAAAACCTATGTAAGTAATCGATTAAATTAACAATTAAAATCATTCTGATAAAATATCAGATAAAATATCTTTACAACGGACGTTTTATTCACAAATGAGTTTAATTAACGAAAGAGCATTTGGTCAAAAACCTTTTATAGAAATAAAATATTTCAGACACGGTTATCTTTTCTTTTTAAATTTACTTCCACGAAAAATAATTAAACATTCATATAGGCGTTAAAAATAAATTGACTTCTTTATTAACTACTAAACAATTAGGAACGACACAGAGCAGTAATTATAGCGTTTGCAAAGGAAGAATAGGATTTTGGGGGCGGCCATTTTGGCAAAGCATAACGGTCGCGTTCGCGATAAAAGCAATTTAAATTAGGACATAAAACATGTCAAGGGATTGTCAACGGAGAATGGAGTGAAAGTCAGAACCAATTTATCTAAGACTTTTGAGGTGCCGTTTTTGAATATGGAATAAATGGAACGCTAAAAGGGATTTTGAACTGAAAAGAATGACGATCGTGAGTTTTCTCTTTGTTTTAAAATTATACGCTGCGCGTTTCACTTTAATGTTTAACGTTCAAATAGAACGTTCCAGTATCTATTACGCAAACGTTTTATTTGCAAGCTGATGCTGTTTGGATAGGTACAAAATTGTATGCAAAATAACTATAATTTGGAAAAGCTGCAGGCTCCGCTCGTGTAGGTAAACCATTTGGCTTAGCAATGAAATCGAAATTCTGGGATTTCGCAAAAACGAGAATTCCCCAAACTGGCATGTAGAATTTCACTAACGTTACTTGAAAAAAAAAAAAAAAAACCGCTCCAAATTTCAGGTTTTTAATCTTAGTAGTTGAGATTTTGGGATTTTATCTCGATCCAGTGGGAATTGCAGGTGTCTATGGGCGGTGGTGATCGCTTAACATCAGGATACCCACTTGCTCGTTTGGCATCCAGTTGAATAAAAAAAAAATTTTAGGATGAAAAAGTAGCCAATGTGATATTCCAGACCTTACAGCTACCTATCTACATACCGAATTTAGTCCAAAATTCCGAGATGCCTTAAAATTCCCGAAATTTAAATCGTGAATTAAACTAGCCTTGCATAATATTGGAACCCTAGTGAAAAAGGGGTTAAGTCTGCAGAAATTACACAGCCATTTTCTATTTTATGTGTAAAGGGGTTTAAGTCGAAATCAGTTGTTCAACTTCTGCAGAATTAACCCCTTTTTCACTAGGACCCCAATAAACCCGTGACCAATATTACCTGTTATAATTTTACGTGCTAAGGTCACATTAGAAGTTTACAAAGCCGTAAACGTCATCTTAAGTTTCTACGCAATTTTCTTTTTTTTTCGAAAGAACCTTCTACAAAGTATTAGAAGACTAAAAAAACCTATGAAATTGCAGTGATTCTCAAGCTGTAGCGTCACCAAGTGTAATAGGGATTCAAATTTAAATATATAAATGGAAGATTAAGGTATGTCCGTAACCGTTGCTAGGTTCTAATAGAAAAGGCTTAAGTAATTTGGGGCTAGTTTAATGGATACCAATTACCTATCCTATGACATGTTTTATTTATTTATTTTATACATCAGTACATCTTATGGACGGCTAAATTAAACAATCTCCATCTAAAAACTCTTTTGTGATAAATGTCATGAGTCATGCAGGACTCCTTTGGTTGGTCAACGGTGAAATGTTTCGAATGCACAACATACAAGAAAAACATTCCTCAAAAACTTATGTCCATCAAAACTTTTTTCAGTATGGCAACTCCAAACAACTGTCAGACGACCGATGCTGGAGGGTGTAAAATTCATTCAAACACTCCGAACGCACCAAAAGCGCTGGCCGTAAAAAACGAAGCGTTTTTAACAAAACATCAAAGGAATTGGTGTCAATTTCAAGCTATCGCGCGCACGGCGCGTGTGAACTCGGCTTTACTGCTTGATGTATGCTTTTATTTCTTTTTACGGTACACGTGCCATGTAAAGCCGCTTTAGGAGGACTTTTTCTACTCTCCAGTTACTTTCAATAACTTCTGCATTTTACCCGCAACCTCGTATGCCAATAATTCGTTCACCACTATCCCGCAGGAACTAAGCTTTATGGGATAAAAATACATATCTATCCCATGTCCTTCTTAAGGTTTCAAACTATCTCCATACCAAATTTTATCTAAATCGGTTCAGCAGTTTAAGCGTGAAGAGGTAACAGATATACTCAGAGAATTACTTTCGCATTTATAATATTAGTAGGGAAAAATTAGGATTTTTGTGACATAGTTTCTAATTATACAGTAAAAAAATCAGGTAATACGAAAAAAAACTCGTATAAAACAAGTGTGACACAATGCTGCGGTAGCCATTAAATAAAGGTAGCTTAAAATTGATTTTCTGTTCGATAATAGCATTGTTTTTGATAAATAAAATAACTAAAAATAATCAAATAATATATAAAAAATACAACAAGTTTTCTTGTACCTTCTCCATTTTAATGTCGTTATACTGGCAACCCACGCGCCCAAGTTTGGGCCCATCTAATGCGTATAAAGGCTACGGTCGCCGCATTGTGCCTTTTCTCGAATATTGGTTTTTCTTTACATTTTTTGTATACGCGTATCTTAAGTGTATTTACATTACTGTTTATTGCTCTAACAAATTGAATTTTGTAGTAAAACACGACGGTGTCAAGGGTTATTTTGAGAGGATCGGAATAATCAGATCCGATGTGTTTTTACAAGAAAGCAAAATCTTTTATTTTAGCGTGAGAGTAAAAACTACCTAATACCTAATTTAAAAACATCGTACTGGCTGTCGGCTTCAACTATTTCAGAATCCCTGGAATTTTATACTTTCCGGGATAAAAAAATACTATGTTAGTCTGTGATAGTGTAGCTTTTTATCTATGAAAGATTTTTTTAATCAGTTTAAAGCTCTACAATACACCTTATGTGCAGACTAACGGAAAAGGTTTATTATTTATTATTTATGTTTCTAATGCTTAATACAAGCTAATATAAATGTTCATCACCAACCACAACATTAAGACTGCTGATGCCTTACCGGCCTTGCAAGAAACGGTAAACTCACCTTATAGAAGCTCACTTACTTACTTACGAAACTATACCACACTATACCAAGCACACTTTGCCAAGCCAGGCCCATTATGTCACCGGTATTTCAGACATTTTCTCGAGCCTTCTATTAAAGTCATGGATCGCAAGAAAATGAGGATAAAAGCTTAAACAATCAATCGGCAATTCCTCAGCTTCCGTAGCTCTTTTAATTACGCCAATAATCAGGAGCTGCCGCTTGAATAACAAGTGCCGATCAAACGTTCATTAGTGCACCTCATTCTTTGGACCTTAGACAAGACGGCAAGTGCTATACTTGGCCATCACTATTGCCTACTTTGGAAACGGATGGAACAACAATTTGAAAAACGAAAGTGTTGCCATGTTCTAACATTTTACGTCAATAGAATGAATTACATAAAAAGTGACGCCCAACAATAGTAGATTGTAGAACGAGAGCATAAAACGGATCACTTCACCCGAGACGTTCATATAGCCACCCGTCCCGGTAAGGCAAGGGTGGATACTTAGACACGTCGAGAGGAAAATGAATTTAATGCTCGAGTTTTACACTCTACTTGAAATGAAATAGCAACAGTGGAAACGATTGTTCACTTACTAGGTACCTTTTATTTTTCATGCATAAATTTTTAGTTTTATTAATTTATTTCGATCGACTTTTAGTTTTATCTAAATAAAAAATTATAAAATAATACATAAAAACTTTTTTGTTTGTGGTTGTTTGTGATTGCCTTGGTCTTAGAAGAAGATTTTACTTTATGCACTAGAGCATAAGAAGAAAAGTGAAAAAACGATTTTTTCACTATTTGCCGCGCTTCAGTCACTAGCGAAAATCTATCCGGCTGTTACGCTTAAAGCGCGAGCCTCATGTGGTAACCATAAAATAAATCAAGTAAAAAAAAAGTACACAGAAAACGTGTAAATCAATTACAACGGTACATTTTCCTACAGCCTCACGGCAACGTAAACAGACGCCACTAAAATTTTCATTACGCATAATTGAATTACTCCAATAATAAGCATTTATGTACTCAGAGTCCCGTTATTAAAGTGACAGCGTATTAATTAAGCATCACAGGATCTTTGAGCCACCATTTTCTGGATTAGGTTTACCTTTAATTTGGCTAAGCGCCGCGCCGGCGGCAGTACCAACAAAATAAAAACGAAACGTACCGTGTTGTCGGGAAATTAAATCCGCCCACGTAACGAAATTAATCCGTTTCGCTAGAGATTTGACTGACACGGTACAATTGTATTATGTAATAGGTTAGTAATGTAAAGGATATGGAATCACGAAATTACGCAAGTCAATTTAATGGGTATTAAATTCTACCGAAAAATATGTGAACAAAATAGTAAATTAATGCTGGATCTGGAATTAGTCAATTGCTGGCTGAGTACGTTTAATAAAATCAAACCAACAATTGCCGTTCCAGCCGAGCCCAATAAAAGGAGCTTTTCTCAAAAATCAGAACAAATAAAAAAATTGTTGCACAATAATATTTTTTAAATTAGCGGTATAAAGTCTGTGCCATCATTTTTAACCCCCGACGCAAAAAGAGGGGTGTTCTAAGTTTGACCGCTATGTATGTCTGTGTGTCTGTCGGTGGCACCGTAGCTCTAGCTTAAACGGGTAAACCGATTTGAATGCAGTTTTTTTGTTTGAAATCAGGTTTTCTTGCGATGATTTTAAGACATATTTTATCAAAATCGGTTTAGCAGTTTTTGAACTTTGAAGTGATAAAATCGGGGGTTTTCCAACTTTTTGTTGGTTAGGTTAGGTTAGATATTCTTTTTTTACATTTTAACTAAACAACAGTGGAATTCGTATGCAACATTGCTGAAAGAAAGAAAGAAAATACATTTATTCACAACACAAGACACACCAATAGTATTAAGTATAATATACAACACGAAGGAAAGTATGTGTCATTGCGGTTGTGAATCGGACACTGGCTCAGCATAATGCTGAAGCGTACGTACTCGTTGCTTAGCATGGCGTGCTGGGAGAGTACCTACCTACCTATCGTTCCAGCAATATTTCTTCCTTTTCATTTTTAAATTGACTATCAACAATGCACTACGCTTGCTAAGATGTAGTTAACAAAACGACTTTTACGAACAATTTTCCTCAAATAATGAAAGCTTAAAGTGTCGTACTGGCTGGATGGATTTAAAACGCATGAACGAATTAAAATTTAAAAAAATATTCACGTTCTATGCAGTCATTTGTTTTTATTTTTATCCAGTTCTGATTGTTTACTCATCTAGAAAAACTGCCAGTGTGAACTACACGAATTTCAAATAAATATTTTCAGTGTTGTCAATCGAAATAAAAAGTATAACTTTTTTGCAACTAGGAATTTGCACCGTTAATCAACTGGCAACCCCGGTGAACAGAGTAATACCTATGGTAATACAGTATTATCTATTTGAAATATTGCCGAAGTAAGTGTGCTGTGTGGCTTCGGGTTCACCAGAGCCCCATTTGTTAGTGATGGTAGATAGCCGACAACATTTTTAAAAGGTATCCTGAAATTCAGGTTCAATGCACCAAATTCCTAATAGGTACCAATAGGTACATAGGTAAGAGGAGTTAGAATACAGGCAAACGTCACCGGTGAATAAAAATGCTGCCTATTATTAAAAAAAAAACAACGTTGTCGTGCGTATTTGTAAAAAAGACGATAGATGTCACACGTCATATTTTATTTTGACTAAACGTCATGGATAACCCAATCACATTCAGAGAAAATTTTAAATGAAGCTGAAGTTAACAAAAAAGAACATAATTGTAATTTTACTTTAAAAGGTTCCCAATAGGCATGGACATTTTTTAACCAAGCAAGGCATTCATAATTTCATTTGTCGCTTAGAACGCGTTGGGTACCGTCAGCCAAATATAATGGTCTACCACCCTAAAGTTGATAATCGTTTGCATGTCATAAAACAATAATGCCAATAGACGTGTCTATCAACTTGAAATTTCGACTTTAGCGACATATTCATTTGATAGGAACTTGTTTAAAAATTGATAGACCACTTATTTGGCTGATGGTACGCAAAAAGCGCTAGGTCTCAAAACCGAGACAGAATAATCTTCGCTCCAATCCCGTTCCCCAATCCCGACATTTATTCCGAATCGTTTAAAAGTATCAAAGAAACGTCACCAAGATATTCGGCTGTTTGCTTCTCGAAGTACGCACTGATACCGTTCGGAATCGGATTAGATTCGCGAAAGAAAACGCGGGATTAACTAAATGGGTACATCTCGGGATCCTCCCGTTCTATTTAAATTCACTCTAAGTCGAGGCCCGTAATTGAAATGGAATTCCGCCATGTCCCGACATAAGGGAGCGGTTAATGCGTGTCGCGACGGATTTTTAAGGCAGCGATGAAAAAAGACGCTATTGCGCGCGTCGATGTGTGAGTACACATACCTACAACGCGTTCGGTGCGTTTACGATTCGTCTTTTGTACTGTCTATTTCATAAGCTTTTATTTACTATTAGTTTCACCTGTTCGGGGTATTTGTGTCTTCCGGTCGAAACAAATCTTGTGAATCGAATTTGACCCAGTCCTAGTACTGGTCATATTGACTTGAAATTTGATATTCAAACGGAAGTTCGATGGCTGTACAGTTAACAAAAAGTACAGTCAGCAAAAAACCTTTATTTAATAAGCGAAAACTTATAGATTGATTGATTTACAAAAGATATCGATGTTCTTTTACAAAATATTATGAAATTGTACGACAAACGAACGCAAAGGCCAACTTATCCCATAAAGGGAGTAATTCTAATAACGATTTTGTATTGTATTGTATAACTCTTTATTGTACATAAAACATATGAAAATAACAACAAAACAAGTACAATTATACATTTACAATTATTGCTGCCACGAGAGTTAAAGTAAATATAATTACACACAACTACGAGTACAACATTTCGTGTAATGACAGCAGGATTTTAACTTTTATTCATTAATTTAATTCATTCTGCTTTTGTGTAATCAGTTCTTTTTGTAGCAGTGTGCGTAATCATTCATTTCAACTCTCGTGGCACTACCTATACTAAGCAGATACTTTCTATCAAAACTTCATAATAAAAACAAGAAGTGTAGGTATTTCTGCTCGAAGCTTTCTCAAAAATGACTTTCCTCGAATACTAACTAAACCCTTCATTATTCCAAGTGTAACAAATTTAAATTAAATAATGGTAAGCCGCGATCTCGGAGTTGACTAATTTTCGTTCAAAAGGGTGGGATGAAAGGGGAGGAGGGAGAACAAAAGTTTAAAAACTAAAGACATTGAGTTTGCGAATGTCTAGAGGTTGGATGTCTGCAAAGTAAAGTGCCTACCCGCAAAAGTAAATAGCGGTTAAGAATTTATACTTTATACTTTTCCTGGTGGCCTAGTAGTTTGACCTATGGCCTCTCAAGGAGAGGATCGTGGGTTTAAACCCAGGCTCGCACCTCTGAGGTTTTCGAAATGCATGCGCAAAATTACATTTAACCGCGAGCATTACGGTGAAGGAATATATTATGAAGAAACCTGCTGAAATAACCTAACCAACAAAAAATTGGAAAGCCCCCGACTACGTCACTTCAAAGTTCAATATCTTGAAAACGGCTAAACCGATTTTCATGAAACATGTCTAAGAACCATCGCTAGAAAACCTGCTTTCAAATAAAAGAAACCACATTCAAATCGGTCCACCCGTTTAAGAGCTACGGTGCTACAGACAGACACACATAGCGGTCAAACTTACAACACCCCTCTTTTTGCGTCGGGGGTTAAAAATTAAGTGGTGTGTGTGAAATTCCCAATCTGCACTTGGCCCACGTAGGAGTTGCGGCCCAAGCCTTTTCATTCTATCCCATGATGACCTTGGAAAGCTAAGACATGGCTTTTTGTATACCTTAAAGGTCACACAGTTATTTATGAGCATAGTTTCATCATCATCATATTAGCCGTAGGACGTCCACTGTCGGACATAGACCTCCCCCATAGACCTCCAGTTGCTTCGGTTGGAAGCGGCCTGCATCCGCCGTGAACCAGCGACTTTAACCAGCGGGGCTACTACGAAATTCGGAAATCGAAGTTCGTGTCGTTCCGTCCCTCTGACGCTTATACTTGTAGCGACATAGGTATCTAGCTATAGGTACACGGAGTTACGTGATACCTAAGGTAGAGGGACCAGGTCGCGCCAGTTGTCCTTTGCCGGTCACACGCGTAACACTCGTGCACTTTGTAATACAATAAATATATGGAGGTTAACCTTGGTTTCCATTCACCGCCCTTAAAGACAGTACCTCTAAAGTGGTGACCCCTGTGAATTGAACTTTTGTTGAGTGGCCCCAGTGAACAATATATTTTTTTGCGTGGTGAAAGTGCATCAGTCGGCAAGGGCAACTCCTTTCTCTAGTGGCGTCGCGGAGAAAGAATTTTAAGGGCGCGACGGCTAGCGACCGCGGAGTGTGTACCATCGGGGTATAAAGAAGTTACGATGGAGGGTGATAACGTCCCGCGAACAACAGCCGGTGGATCAACAGAGATGGCGGCGGTATCTCTGGGCACTAGGATACCCGAATTTTGGACAGATCAGCCGAAATTATGGTTTGTGCAGTTGGAGGCAGTGCTAGCGCCACAGAAATTGGGCGATGAGCAAAATTTCAACATCGTCGTGACCAAATTGAGCAAGATCACTATCCAAGCGGTCAGCGACATTTTGTTAAAACCGCCCAGTACGGGAAAATACGCGGCGCTGAAACAGCGCCTCATAGCAACCTTTGAGGAGAGCACAGACCAGCAACTAAAGAGGCTGCTGACGGAAATGGAGTTGGGCGAACAGAAGCCAACCCAGCTAATGAGGCGGATGCTGGATCTATCTGGCGGAGCTTTCCCGGACTCAACCATTCCATTAAGTACGAGAGTGACAGGGACGATACGATACGAGCTCCGATTTTCGAATTTGGGAGTAGGCCCTCAGGTGATCCGTCCATCTCGTTGGTCCTTCCTACGCTGCGCTTGCCGAACCGCGGCCTCCGTTCGAGAAATTCTAGCAAGAGTTTATTTCACACAAATTCGGTCATATCCTTTTGAACGTTTAATATTGTCCAATAAGCGAGTTGCGTCAGAATAGCTGTTTAATTCATATTGGATTACGTAATTAATTCTGTGTAATCGTCGGACCAACTAATTAATAACCCATTCAATAC
The DNA here is from genome assembly GCF_025370935.1 of Choristoneura fumiferana. Lineage (NCBI taxonomy): Eukaryota > Metazoa > Arthropoda > Insecta > Lepidoptera > Tortricidae > Choristoneura > Choristoneura fumiferana. Next base: position 11,899,965 of record NC_133479.1, on the reverse strand, counting down.
GCAGATTAAAATTTAATACTTTGCGTTGTTTACTCGCAAGTTTCTTCTGTGGCAATTATTTCAGACATCAGGGAAATGAAATGGTGTAAAATTAATTAAAACTAAAAGCGTTTAAATTTAATCAAAGAACAGTATACACTCATCAAAAGTCTCTAGGGATATTTTGTATTTGTAAACAGTTTTGAATATTTCGATATAGGCATGTTACTACTGAGTCAAAACATCATTTGTCTAGATATAATGAGTATCTCAAGACTTTTTTTGATGTGTGTATTTATGCGAACTGCTATGAAATGGAATTAGCTTCCATCATCTGTATTGCCAGATATATACAAGCTAGGGCTCTTCAAAGCTAGAGTGAGGCTATTACTGAACTAGTGTGATACACCTTTGGCCTCATCTGCACTTTTCATAATCCCGATATTATCATCATTCGTTCATAATCGTCATCATTAATTCATTCAATATTCATTCACTTATTCATACATCATCATCATTCATCGGTCATTTCGTTACCGTGATACGTATTTTGTATTATGTTTTAGTTTTATTTTGTTTTTTTTTTCGGGTAATTGTCACGAATAAATGTTTCCTTCATCTTTCTTCTTCTTCGATATACCATTTTTGAGTCATTGCCAAAACACTGTGCTTGTCAACAAAAGGACGTAAGTGCTATAGACGTACATGCCATGGGCTCGTTTTCTAGTAAATATTGTCACGTCGTATTTTTGTAAGACGTATAAGACGTCCACTGCGGCAGAAGCATCCTCCTTCTCATCCTCCTTAGAACGCCACCATGAATGACAACTCGCCACTTGCATCCACCGGCTCTTCGACGAATTTCCGTATTCCGGAATCTATCGCGCAAAGAAACTGCAAGCATAGCTCTTTCCATAGCTGGTTGCGTAGCTCTGAGCGTCTCCAAGAGGCCAAACATCAAGGACCACGTCTCAAAGTCATGTCACAAGAAAACAGATGTATCTATTAAATTTCAAGCTCAATTTGCGCATAAAAGAAAAAAAAGAAAGAAGACATATTCACATTCACAAAGACACACAAATACAACAAAAAAAAACAATAAACAGCAAACACAAATAAAACAAAAAAGAAATACAAAAATAAAAATACACGATTTCACGACACATGCCGCTTTTTTTTTCATACCACAATATCTCAATCACGCAGCCATCTAGTCATTATCACATCACGTTAACAACCCGACAAGGCAATCATGCGAGTAGCAATCAACATGGACAGCTAGAAGCGACACGGAAGGGGCGGGCACGGATAGAATTGACTTTAAGATGTTAGCCTGATTAATATGCTGTGGGTTTGACCAAGATACGATTGCTTTGGTAGAGAGTAAATAGGCTTCGGATGTTTTCGAGCGCAAATTATGCCCCGACATTTCGACTGTAATCAGGACTTAGAGGTCCGGGGACCTTGGGTGATAAAAGAGTAGAAGCCTGATGCCAATTCCACTGTTCCACTAAGTAATATTTTAAATGCGAAAGTTTTTTTTTGTTTGTTAATTTTTCACGTCAAAACCGAAGAATCGAATTAAGTATACAGATAGTTTGAGTCCCGGGGCTTTCCCCGGCGGCTTCTTCCTTATGTACGCAAGGACCCTGTGGTGTGGTGGTGAGGTTGTCCTTATGTACATAAGGATAGTTTTTATCCCAGAAAATTGCATAGTTCTCGCGGGATAGCGATAAACGAATTCTGCGCAGACGGAGTCGCAGGTAACAGTTAGTAAAGAGATAAAGTAAAAGAAGTTGTTCAATTTAAGCTATAACAAGCAATTATGAATGTTAAAAAATCTAGCACCAGTTCGGAGAAATGTATGTTGGAAGAATCCGGCAAGAAACTACGACCCAACCAACAACAAAAGCAACGAATGGTAGCAGGGGAGCATAAAAAGGTTGGTTCATTTACAAGTAACGCAACTTACACATAATACTCACAACGCTTAAGCCTAATTATCATGAGTTCCGGCCCCAGCACACAGGGTTAATAATTAAGTTATAAATCTCTCAGAGAGCATAGCACCAATTAGTGGACCGCCCATTCATGTTTACAGTTTTCTTTTACAAAAGTTGCCCACCATTAGCCAACTCTTTATCATCATTAGGATTCATCGCTTAATCTGAAAAACCTTTTACCTGCCCGCGTCAAACTGTAAAGAGAATAATAAATAAAATGTTACGGCCTTTGACGGGGTCCGACCGTTGCCTTGGTTACCGGGATAATGTAACGCGGTACCTATTAGACATGTTTCATTTCATTAGCTTTTGAACTTGTTTTTGGGTCATCAAAGCTAATGTCTAATGATGTTGAAAATCTAGGAAAGGGTTATTATCAATTATGAATCGTCATCTCTGTTCTGAGCTGTAGTATCTACCTAAGCGAGCCCAGTGCAGGCTGAGAACTTTACACACATAATTATATTGCTTCTCTGATCTATGCAGGTTCGCTCAAAATGTTACCCATCACTGAAAAGCTAAAGATATAATTTTAAATATAGTTTGGCGCATAGATTCCGAAAATTTCAAAGGTCCGTTCCGAGCTGAACTCACGATCCCTTGCTCGAAAGGTCATAGGTTTTTAGAGGTTTACCTCTATGCTACACAATAGGCTTTGATATTAAATATATTTTTGCGTGGTAAACTATACAAAATAACAAACTGGACATTGGACACCAAGGGGTTAGATGGAATAATCACTAGTGTGCTTTTTTCGGATGGCATGATGTTCTTAGCCTCTAAGGGCTTTTACAAATTACCAGAGAGACAGAGAGAGAGCGAGCTATCCGACGGGTTCCCATCAAGAGCTTTTGCCTTAGTTTGCTTGTATCTCGTTTCTTACTTTGACGAGTATTTACTCGTCACCCGAGTACGAGTATTGTAAACGGATGCAGGCGCTGGATTTATTGAGGGCAAAAGAAATAGGTCGAGATAGTGATGTGCGTAGGGTGTAGACATATGTAAGTACACACATGTCGGCTATTAAAGGGCAACTGAAGACAAGGCAGCAAGGTCATACACGTAAACATAAGCCTGCGCACACACGTTTGTTTTATGAACAGAGAGAAGCGAGCAGATAGGTAAATACCTTCTTAAAATCTACAAGTATAAACAAAAAATAAACTGAACGGCCTCCGTATCTCGCTTATAGCTTGATTTTGCATCTTTATTCAGCCAAAAAGAATCACTCCTCCCAAATCGTAATTAAATACCTCCATTTACTCCTTCCAAAGGTAACCGAATCCTCACATACCTACGTAACCCAAAGCAAAAAGCCCACCCGTATTCTAAGATTTCCCCTTAATTAGAATAAAATAAGACCCCCGATAACATTCGTTAGTAAAGTATTAACTTAATTAATTAAGGATCTTGGTATTGTAAAATTCCTGTTTTGCCCCGAGGGGGTTACGTTGGCTTTGGGTTCAGCTCTAGGTCTGGCTAACGAGTGTAGGGACTCCCTTAGGGTAGTTTCGGTGATTACGCTACTGACACTAATAGAGGTTCCTTGGATGTGTATTCCGTCACGCTTTGTGACCTTTAGATAACGATTTTGTTGGGTTCGTGGATGAATGAAGGCTTGAGAATAAAAAAAATTAGCAGCTGTCAAAGTCAAATTATTTCTACTCAATGAATTCGCCGCTAGAGGCGCTAGTGCGGCGAGAGGTCTCCGAAATGTCAAATTTCACTGTTTTTGCTCGAGCTACGCGAGTTTATGTATAATTAGAATAATTTTGTGAATATTTTGCAATACCTGAAATTAATTATGGCAAATAAGCGGTACGGGACAATGAATGTCTGTGTTTTGGGACGGTTTTGTCTTTCGGAAACCTTTGTTCTAAAAAATTTTTATGGTACGGTTTTAAGGTATCAATAAGATTTAAATGTAAATTTTGCTTTAACGCCCGCAATAACAAACTGACCACTATACTTCAGGCAGGACCTTTGTCTACAGTGGCGCCAACTGGTGAGCGCGAAAACGGTAGCCCTCATTAAGGCGTTCGCGCTTCATTCGCCTTACGTCTCGTATTTTGTTTTATATATTTTTTTACCATACAACGGGAAACCCAACAAGGCACTGGCAAAATTGTCCACCGATGGAAAGAGTCATCCATAAAAAAAAATACTATGACAAGCACATAATGAATGTCAAAAAATCTACCACCCGTTCGGAAAAGCCTCTGTTGAGAGGAACCCGGAAGAAACTCAACATGTGATGGATGATAAAGTGATTGTGAAGTATATCTAGACACATTCTATATAAGTATGTTTATCTGTTGCCTAGTATCCATAGTACAAGCTTTGCTTACTTTGGGACTAGATCAATTATTATTGGTGTCGAGTGTCCCATGATATTTATTTATTTTATTTATTTATTTATTAAGTAAAAATAATGAGTGTGATGTCAAAATACTATCTTCATGTCTAAAACGTATTTAACACATTAAAGTTTTCATAGATCAGTAACACAGCAAATACAATCAGCTTTTATCATAGTCGGTACTTTATCTCAATATCTATTTTTATTTAGACCACCAACCTAAAGGCGTCACTAATAATTAAAATGAGCTGAGTGACCAAGCACTTGAAGCAAACACTTTTTTTAAACAGCCAGCTTTCTCATATGCTCTTTAGCTCAAGACAATGTTGTTTCAGTGTCACCTCCGAACTCTAGAGAGCAACGCTCAATATTCACGAGGCGTGGCAACAAAGAACTCGATACGGGCTAAAGTAAAACCAACCTTACTCACTCTGACAAACAAACTTTTATAAAATGAAGCTATGCTTTAAATTGTAAAGACGAATATAGCATTTGAATTTAGAACACACCTTCGCTCAGCATTTTAAAATGGGACACTGGTGTCGCGAACTGATCAGATCACTGAATCGATTACTTTATTTATAAGTTACGGTTGAAAATCTACGGTGACCAAGTGAAAATGAACAAATCTTGAAAAAAAAAGTAAAAAAAAACTTTAACAACATGTTCAGCGCCAAAGGCGTGACTACGGTTTGTTTCAAAATTTCCGATAGAAACTTTTACATGGGCGTTCAGTCAAATTAATCCAACCAGCTGCTGAAATATCCCGGAGTTATTCCAAAGCAACTTCTATATCAACAAACAAAGACAATTCCTTCTAAAAGTATTCCAATACATGTAACGTCGCGAAAAACAATATTAAACACACTCATATTATTATCTTAAGTATCCACGCATCATAAATAAATGTTCATAAATTGATAGAATGTCTAAGCATTGCATGCGAGACGGTAGATCTGAACACGATAGAAGGTATAGCTTTTAGATTACTATTGAAAATGTTTGCACAGATGTGTTTGCGTCGTCTTTCCCCTTTTGTTTGAGCACTTTCGTAATATACGTATGATGTACTAAGCCCGGTGGAACGTGATCGAAAAACTTGTTGGAAGTTAGCCATTTTCGGATATAACGGTAGACGACGGTAATGGTCGATCTAATAATTACTAATAAGTACAGAGATTTGGTGACAAAAAATCACCAACATATTACTGAATCAAGTTTGTCGAGGTGCTATGGAAAAGAGAAGAGTTGAAAGAAGGTAGCGGTAAGCACGATGCATTTTAATTTAGCACTCAGTACTCCACAGAAAAATGGGCTAATTGAACTAACAAATGCAGCCATTAAAGTGTTAAATATTGCTTTGTGGTATTTCGTACAATGGGTACAATAGGGCTCCTTAAAGTCGAGTATTGTGATAAGGTCACGAAGCTTTAAAGGTTTGATTGATTCAGGCGTTACGAGTACATTGCGGAGGTCCTTATCAATTAACTACGATCTTATACGTGCCCATCAAATATCTTTTGAGTGATATTTAAACTGAAATTAAAGTAGATGAAACTAACAACTACAAAATAATGCCGAACAGTTGAACGGATGGACAGTATTCAAACCACACAGCTGCAACAACTTCACGATAACATTTTCAGCAATACCGGGAATTAAGAGAGGAAGTTTGACTCAGCAAGCCATTCTAAAACGTAGCGACAGGCGCGAAGCCAAGTCCCATTCAAATCCTCGGATCCAAAATAAGGTTAAAGCCACGTAGAGTCACGAATAAACACGTCTATGTACACTCCCATTCCTAACCGAGACGGAAGGAAATACATCGAAATATCGATGTTCATACGTTCTGCTACCGACTGTGATATGAATTATTAATAGCCCGCACATCACTAGATAGGACTCATAGGACTTATATTTGATAAAATATAAGCTCGGCTCAAGAGTTCAATTATTAAATTCGATGGAGACCGCTCCAAATTAAAGCATCACTTTGGATGCCATTATTGAACTCACTAACGAATATCAGATAGTTTCCGTCTAGATACGGTATTAGAAGCCTCATAACTGTTGAAAATAATATACGTATATAACTGAAATACAGGTTGCAGCCACACAACAAATAACGCAAACGCCTACAAAATGGATTAATTATTCAGATTTGGTTAATGACCACCACGCACCCGATATTGCAGTTAAAATGATGAGGCATCTCGCTTGGAATCAATTATCGATGTTTGCGAATTATTTAAACCATAACTCAGCCAGTGCACACAAATAACTTCAGTCTCCATTAATTAAATTAATTACCTGATGTATCACTATTTCTATTAGCATCTGTTTAACCGCATTGTGAAACGTTGAACTGTTTGTTTAGTCTATAGCGTAAGCGCTTGTGGGAGAGTAGTGTTCTAGAGATCGCGCTGAAGATCTAAGCTAAGCAAATGTTCCGGTAGCTAGCGTATCGCTTCTTCCCTCACGTATCACTTTTATTCCCGTAAACGCAGTAAAACCTTCAATCTGACGTTCAGGTAAAACACATGCGGCTTATTTGTTGAATAAATTATTTCATTTGATTTACGACTCGCGTCACGGGCCGACGCGGGCGCCTAAATAAAGAGCGGTATATTGTTCACGCATGTGAATACGGGCGGCATGCGAAAAGTAGTATCCAAAGTTATTTATTCAAGAGATCATAAATCAAATCGGCACGTGCAGACGGCACAGAGGCTGGATCGCAAGTGATGGCAGCCGCGCAACACAAAAATGGAGTATAAAAACAAACTTACTTTTTATACTATTTACCCACACGCCTACATATTACGTTTTCCCGGGGTGCAAAGTTATGGAAAAGAAAGAGGACGCTCGCATGAGATATAAACAACGGATGATATATTATGGCAACATAAGCAGAGAATTTTCCGCGTTATTTATCGGAATGAGGCCTCGTATTGGGCTCGCAGCTAGCAGGAATCCGTCGGCTCGGTCCCCGAAGGGTGCCTTGTATCAATAACAGAAGCAAACGATGTAAAAGTTGGACGTTGGTCAGTTGAAACTTTGGTATGGCCGGGATTTGCGCAGTTTGTCAATAAAAGTTTCAAAGTAATTTTACCTTGGGACTATCCTATCTTTATATAAACTTATGCGAGTCGACTTTTATTGCTTCCACATATAAAAGTAACGGAACAAATTTCATTTGGTACGCGAAATGAAAAATAAGATAAACACGAGTGAAATTGGGAACGGGGTAGATCGTGTAGGTATCGATTATCGAATTGCGCCCTGAAAGTTCGGCAAGTAACGATAACAAATCGAGTAAATCCACTATGGAACTGCTGGTATCGCTTGAAAAATATGCTGCGGGTTAAGCTTGAACTCAGCAACAAAGTAAATGGGGAATTTAGCGCGGGCACCGCGGGATTAGCGGATGGGAAGTTTCCCGGGCCCGGCAGAAGTTTTCATCTCTTGTTGATGTTGAAAAATAAAAAAAATACGGGAACTAGAGTCGGACCCGGGTAAGCGATGGCGGGATTACTGCCGCAATGAATAATCGAGGCGTGCTACTATTAACACGAATACTTTTGTCCCGGACAAAAAGGTTTGGGTTTGTCGTAATGTATTACCGCCTGTCCATTTGTGAGGTGTTGTTTTAACCGTAAATATTATCATTGCACATTTTTGAAAACGTGTGATTAATATGATTTGGAAAAAAAAAAAAGCTTTTTTGCTGGCCATATTTTTTGTTGGCTACAAATTTGCGATGTCATTCAGAGAAAATATTCATATACCAAATTTCAAGTAAATTCAATCTTACCAACTTAAGTTACAAATTTCGGGGGATTTTTGTCATTTCAAAGTTCAATATCTCAAAAGTCTTCTCAATTAAACTACCTTCCCATAAAAATTTGCCTTGCCATAAAAAAACTTACACTTCTAAGGTGTAATTTGGATATCAGCGTCCGCGATGCGCGATATTCTGTGAAACAAACCTAGTCCTATTTAAATTATGTATTTAGAGGAGAAAAACACTCTTATTTCGAATTGTAGAAAAATTACTCAAGTCGGTTTGCGGACGTTCGACGTTCTTGTAACTGTTGAAAGTATATTTATGATGTCACTGCGGGTTCCTAGCAATCTTCAAAGTGCTCTGTACCGTGGCTTATACCAAACAGACTTAGGTAAGTCCGTTTGGTATAAGCCAACGAGTATAGTGCTGTAGGTATAGTCAGTATACCTATACTGACCATTCCATGTAAATTGGCCGGATTTCGTAGCTACATCAAATACAGATAAATAATTATAATACAGTAAAATTCGAAAACAAATCATGACCAGAGAATTCACTGCATCTGGAACCGCCGAAACGGTGGCGCATTTGCAAAAACAAGTGGCAACAAAATGCAAATAGCTTCCGTTACAATTTACAGCGCATCGCAGACCCTACCACAGCGTAGTTCGGAAATTCAGTTATTGAAATAAACTCGCGTACTAAATTCGGTTATTATTTATGTTTGAAGTGCAAGCAGAATTTCGAGCTGGTATTTGGAGGTTTATTTGGATTAATCTGTGACGTTTTTATATCATACTATACTAGGTGTTGCCCGCGACTCCGTCTGCGTAGAATGCGTTTATCGCTATCCCGTGGGAACTATGCAATTTTCCGGGATAAAACTATCTTATGTCTTTCCCCGGGTCTCAAACTATAATATATGCAAAATTTGATCTAAATCGCTTCAGCAGCTTAGACGTGTTAAGATAACAAACAAACAGACTTACAAACTTTCGCATTTATAATATTAAGGGGCTGTTCCACCATCCATTGATTAGCGTTAACCGACGGTTAAATGTGATGCCGTCTCCGTCTATTCGAACAAAACAAATAGAGACGGCATCACACCTAACCGCCAGTTAACACTAATCAATGGATGGTGAAACAGCCCCTAAGTGGGATTATTTGCACGTACTCGTACAGTTAAACCATTTGATTCCTGACCCACCGCAGAACATTCTCACAGTGAGTGTCATAATAAATTCCCTTGTCAGGCAATGCGATGTCACTATGAATTTTTTCTACGAAAAAGTTCCACAGTGGGTCACGATTCAGTTGGTTCGAGTGTAGGTACATAAACTGGGCCCGCGTGGGAACTAATAAATGACCAAGTCCTCTCATTCTGAGAGGAGGCCTGTGCCCACGTGGGGATGTTCATAGGCTGGGATGATGATGATGATAATCTGCACGTGCTACGTTAAACTTTGAATTTTATGTCGGTATCTACAGGCTGCCTCTGACTGGGTCTTTAAATGCAAAGTTTGATTCTACTCGCGTAACTGAGTTACCTTTATTTTGTAACGTTTTTAAAAAGGTACTTGAATTGAAATAATTTATTTACAGTCTCATGATACGAGGGCAAAATTTCCTTGGCAGCCGGGCATTTGAAATCTGTTAAGTCTTACATTTTATCTAAGTGCTATCAATTTAGTATTGCATTGCATGGAATAAACAAAATTAACACTTTTTAATTAAAAAGTTGCAGAACGAAAATATTACTTATGCGAGTGGAATCGAACCTTGTATTTATTAAAAGCCCATTGGTCAAAGGCGCCCGCCCTGTATAGCCACATTTAGTATCAGTCGGAGCATAAAACGATGTTTCGAAAAAAAGTTGTCATTTTCAAACTAAGTACAGTTGACAGAGAAAGTTAAATATACTGCCCCCATGACATACATAAACATAAACACCCATAGAAACACACTCGGGTACAAATGCATCCAGGCGATCGGTACTTTTTGTGTTTATTCACAAGATTCAGAGTTCAGACACCCGAGTAGTTCACCAGAATATAACAATCCAGTCATATTTTGTATTTACTCATTAGTCCTCAATCTGTAAACTGTTATATTTATTTTGCAATGGTTCGGTTGGTAACTCTGTACGGCAGTCAACTTAGCGCAAAGATGTCTAAAAGCGGGCCTCTGTGGCGGGAAATTTGATTTATTCCTGGCGTCGTGCGAAGTGGCATATTCGTTCGCGGATGCGGTATATTGGGTACACGATGAAGCTTTATTTGCCGTATATTGAGCGAGGCTGAACGGCTCGTTCCATTGCTTTATCGGCCGTGAGGCGGGAAAGGAAACAAATCGATGTCTGCAGCCATCTTCGCTAAGCGACTGCTTTTCGGTTACTTTTTGAAAATAGAACACGTCAACAGAGTAAAAATGAATTCAGCCAGCAAGTACGTACAGCAACATTTTTAGCAAACAAAAAAAGGCTGCAACTCTTCCAATATTGGGGTTGTCGAAATTATAATTTAAAATTTCTCAATAAATTAACAGGCGCACCAATTATAGCACTGAAGCCAACCCGTGCTCGTATTTTTTGTTCATTTCTAATTAATGTAATAACAACAAATCTTGTTGCCGCGGTCGAGCTCTCCTTTGGGAATCAAACGAAAAATGTTTCATCTTCACTTAATTAGAAGGTAAATAAAGTACGTAGAGACGCCACGACCGATGCTGGTATTTTTTAATTTCTGTTTTCTCTGTTAAGTCGAATCGTTATGCTAACAAGTACGTGGAAATTTTACCGATCCGATTGTATTTTGAGGTCTCAAATTATTTTGTACAAAGAATGACTTGAACACGCTTCGGAAGCCTAAAAAACACGAGTAAAAAAACAAAGTCTTTTCCTTGATTAATTCAATGAATGGCAATGGAATACGTAAAAAAAACTCCACCAGTCTATAAGCATTTGTGGAATCCATGAGTTGTATGAAAGAGTCGAGACAGCGACATAAGTAGTGGTCCTTAGGGAATGAGCCAAGAGTAATGCGACCACACGCTCGGACGTAACTGGGACTCGTGCCAAAATGTAATTTGCAGCGTTTGGCCGAGCTGCTATAGACTTGATAGAGACAATTGTTTTCCTCAATTTCTAGTACTTGTGTGCATGAATGCTGCCCAAGTATTTTGTTGGTTTACAACTAATTTAAGATAATTCGAGGCGCTTTGAACGAATGCACCGACAGCGGCACCTGTCATTAATTAGTGTTCAGGTTGTGATTTGAATACCCATGTAACATAAATATATGAACAATTGATTGATTTAGGCCACTTTTTGCTTAGGTTTCTATCAATAAACTACAAAAAAGGAGGAGGTTATTCGGTTGTATTTTTATGCTTGTTACCTCAGAACTCCGACATTTATGAACCAATTTGAAAAAAAAAAATTGCGTTCGTATGGGAATGCCTTTTATTTATTTTAGGTTCCATAAGCGTAAGATTTGATCATAAGGAAATCGAGGGAACCCTGCAAATATTTTTCTATGTTAAATTGGATATATGTTGTAGTAACTCGTGCATTTTCTCTTGAAAATCATCATTTGGTTAAGTGGAGCTAATGATGAAGACCTCAGTTGACTATCAGAGCAAGTACTCAATAACAAGTATTTCACGGGTTGAATTTTAATTACTTTAACACAGTTGCTAAGCAATTGATGCTCCTCGTAATGATGGTGAAATGGAACGGGTGGTGAAGCACCAGGACCCTCAATAACGAACGTCTCTGCATCGGAAAAAGCAATCTTTCGTAAAAGGTGACGAGCAGTTGACATTAAACTATTGTAGCTTAGATTATTTACACTAAAAAGCATGAAAAAAACATTATAACAAAAAAAAATAACCGACTCCTAAAAACCATGACAATAATTTTCTACCAGTCTGAAGTCGGTGCCTCAGCACGAGCCAGCAGGAGTGATTGAAGTATGTATGTCGGTGAGGTCGACGACTATAGGTCCACACTCCTGCTGGCTCGTGCTGAGGCACCGACTTCAGATTGGTAGAAAAATATTTTCATGGTTCTTTTGTAGTCGGTTAAATTTTTTGTAATATTTTTTTTTATTTGTATCGTAAACATACGGCAGTAGGAGTACTATATTTTTCTTGGAACAGTAGTTCCTGTTCTTTATATCTGTAAAAAACCAAGATTCTTGGTCACACTAGCAAAGACGAAGCGAGTAGTACGTCGGAACGAGTTATGAATTTCAGAGTGGCGTGAAAAATGGGCGAGATCGCGGGAGGCATCCGTTTGAATCCCGCAGTTTTATACGCTTAGCACAAGTTGCTGTTTGCTCCAACGTTTCGGATATCTCTTTCTACTAGCCCAGTATGAGAGGGACGCAGAGCGGCAAGAAAAAGCGGGGATGCTCCGCAAAGTGTTATTTCGTTGGTCTTAACGCTCGATTTCACACATTTTACGCATTTTCTCGATTTTTTTACGATTTATCATGAGTTCAATCGACCCGAGACAGGATGGCTCACAGAAGTGGCGAGCTATATTTACTCGAGTATTAATACAAGGATATGGTTAGGATATGTGGTAGCGATGTGATTAGAATAGGTACTAACTAGTAACTATGTGGATTTAAAGCGAAGCCACTAAGTACACTATGTAGAATAAAATATTTAACACATAACTAAAACCTCATAAAATTTAACAGGTGCATTATCGTAACAAGTAATTAAATAGCAGGTGATCATCACAAATGAATGCAGCCCGTTCTCTGTTCGATGTAGGTACCTATAAACTCTACTGTCTAAATCAAACAAATCAGATATTAAGTCACATCCAAAAACCCAAGTTAAACAACTGAAAAGTATGCATGAATAATAAAAAAGCTGCTTTTGTTAAAGATCAACGAAGAAAAACAAAAATTACCTTAAGGACAGAAGATCTTCTTAAGAATCGCTCGCAAATGAACTCGAACGAAATAAAAGATCTACAGAGGTTGTTCGTTAGGAAACCCTTTCAAGGATTACCCAAATCACACCTCAGAACTAATAGACTATTAGGGAAAGAAAAAAAAAAAAGAGTCCTTCTGGAAAACTGGCAACTTTATTCGAAAAACATTTTATACACCCGGGGCTTATGCAAAAGACCAATAAACGTTAAAAATATTACTCGAGAGCAAACGTCGACGGGCTAAACGTTCCTTCTAATGTATTCGGAAAAGTTATTTTATGAACCGCGTATAAAAATATAACGGGCAGGCAGTAAATGTTAAAATTCGGCCCGTATCGATGTAAAGCGTATTCAGACTAACGGAGACAGGGAGTTCGGGCTTAGTTTAATTTGGTGGAACCGTTTTTTGGACCATTACACGACGTAATGCGACAAAGGCTTGCGTTTTGAATGGCTGTAATCGCGCGGTTTTATTCCAGTACTCGTTACGTTTACCTTGCTGTTCCGAGGAATATTCAAACAGGACATTTAATTGTCTAGGTTTATATATGGATCGCCGTAACTATGGAGGCATTCTCTTATACACCCTCAGAGAATCATACCGCCCAAAAATGGAGCAATATTATTGCAAAAGTTCGATTCAATAACATATTGCTCCAACTTAAACAAGTCCATACTATTCTGCCAAGAGCCCATTCATCGTTGGAAGAAATAAAATCGAAAATTTTATTGAAGGCCCAATACAAGGAGAGATTTTATGTTCGTCCATGTAGGCCGTAGGATCGGGACGGTATGAACAGATTCTCCGCAAACAGTCGTAAATCCGGCACATTGCTCTGACCCGTCGGTTTAATAAAAAAAAGAAGAATACAAACATGATATTGTTCAGTGGACGTGATTTATTTCAATGTACGCGTCTTATCTATTCCCTTCTGTCTTTCTTCGTGTGATAACTGAAGCTTCCGATTATACTATAGATAGGTAAAAGCGCAACAGGTTTTTTGTTACAAAAACCCTCCTAAAACTCACATTAAGCGCAATAAAACAAAGATACGAATTAATAGCACTCACTCAGTCGGATCTATTGTGAGATCTCCTAAGGGTGCACCCTTCCATTTCGTAAAATTGGACGCGGATGAAAACCATTCCAAATTGACCTCCTTTGCCGTCCAAAAGTCATATTGATAAACGACGGGAGAGGTGAAATTGAACTCGTACTACAGGTCTTCTCGTATTGGATGCGTGGCAACAAACGGAATGGATAGGGGGGACCATTTATTAGATTCGTCGCTTTTCTTTCTTTACCTTTGACTAAGAGGTTATGTATTGTCTTTTGAGGAGGCAATCCGGTTTGGCACTTACCTCTTTCGCGGAATAGAAAATGGAAGGCGGGATAATCGGGCAGCTTATAGATTTAATATTTGGCCAACAACACGTGAGCTGCGGGAGCAGTAAATAGAAGGTAAACTTGAAAACATATACATCCTACTAATGCCACAATTCTTGGGTATGTGTGTTTTGTGACTGTAACTGTAAATCAGGTGGATTTAGATGAAATTTGGTCTTTACTACTGATACGTTTTGCTTCCGATATTTCCATGGGGCGGGGTGTACATTTTAACCGCTATGCAACGTAAATGAAATTTCAATTAAGTATAATTTCGCAAACTTTCGGAATTTCAACTCAACTGCCAGACTGACGTAATCAAGGCCGCGGGTGTAAAGACTTTTGTTCTCAAAATAAATATGTACTTACACAAGAAAAAAGCTCTTCTATAATATAAGAAATAAAATGGTAGTAAATACCTTCTAGACTCGAGACAGTATAATGTCTACTTTTAAGTAAGAGACCCAGCAGCGAATTGCGTATCGAGTGACCCGTTTCATAGCGATTTATGTCGTAAAATGCAATATCTAGAAAATGAAATCAACTTACGAATGTTGAGCTGTGTGTGGCAAAAACACTCCTTTGACGTATTTCAAGAGCGGTTTTATGATAGAACATAAAAATATTTCAGTTGCTCGTAAAATGATAATATTTGGCCGAAAATGTTGCTTTTTAGTTCGCGGAACCGTTTAGTTTTGAATGGGTAGGTTTATTTTATGCGAAGGAAAGTTTACGCATACAAAGTGAAAGACACCAAGTCGATGTTGTTATTCCTTTGAAGTCGATGTTTGATTTAGGATACCTTACTAATTTAAATATAAAGAAACGCAAGCCTTTTGAACTCTTATCACCCTGAAATGTTATAATCATAATTGATTAATAACGGAAGCCACATATTGGGCGCCAAATTTAGGGACCATAGATAATAATTAATAATGGATGGTTTCGCACACGCTCTATGTTACGAGTATATACTGTTTGTAAAGTGGAAATAGAGGTTAGGCTAGCCGGGGACAATGTTTGAACGCTGCAAAGTAAACCGCACAGCGGCCGCCACTCATAATGATAATTGGCATACAACCGCAAGCATTTACTGTTATTAAGCAAAAAAGTAAACGTGAAAGCTAAAGTTGATGTCTATTAATAACGGTTTTGTAATTTTCGTAAAAATAGCTTCATGGAAGTGTAGCTGTTGATTTTTTTGTGGTTTGATCAAAGTCTGGATTGGCTAACTTTTTGATCTAAGATGGAATTTTATGAGACAATCTTTTTGTAATTGTTTGAACTACGATAACATAAGGGTCCGGGAGGCAATGGTCGGTTGGGTTCGTAAGGACTTCTAAGAAAACCTTTTATGTCTATAATGGATGATCTTTGAAACGGTAAAAGGGGAACAGTCTAATGTATATATTATTTAGATCTTATGGCGTATAATGGATTAAGTAGATGTTGTTTCAATTACCAAATAGTGTTTCTGTAAACTTGCTTAGAAAAAGATACACTAAAAATATTAGGCAAGCTAGCAGTGAGCAATCATCACTGCAAAACAAAAATAGCATCGCTGTAAAATATTACTCATTATTCAAACAACATTTCTAAAAAATATCACTCCAATTAACAGAACTTTAATGACTATAATTATTCGTCAAAAAATCTCAGAATTGCCGCGCAGCAAGCAGTTCATATTATTGACTATTATTCGTAATGAGTAATAATTAGAACAGTAATATTATTCGTGAGTTCAGTGCTATTTCAGCCTTCTGAAATGCAAGTAAAGAAATCTGAAATAATACGGGGCTAATCAAATTCAATTTCCACGCCGGAACCATAAACCAATGGCATATGCATTTCAGGACGATTCACTACGTAATTTAGGGCTGTATCGTTAAAAACGAAAATAAACAGCTCAGTCACGCAAAAGCATATTTAGAGAATCAATTACTGAGCACCATAAAATATATTTACACACGAAGTCAAGCATTGGCGGCGAGGCGATTGATTGAAATTAAATGCTCGTTTAAGGAAATCATTAACACAGCGAAAATCAAGCAACAATGAGCGTTTTACAGAGAAATCAGCAGTGACAGTGAAATGGTAAATGCAGAAATGGTCTAAGTTCATTATCATCATATCAGCCGTAGGACTTCCACTGTTGGACATACTTAGGCCTCCCCAAAGTCTTTAAAGCTGTAAAGATCTACGTTAATGACGCAATAACAGATCTGAAATATATTAAGTGCCTATTGCAGAACTTTTAAATGACAAATGAACAACCTATACTAAAACTAACTCTTGTTAAGTAGTGTCATTAATATACACTTAAGTAATGCTAGAATCAAATACAGTTTAGTATGTAACACAACGGAACTTAGAACTTGATACCAATTTAAACAGCGAAGCTGAAAAAGGTCTCGTAAATATGGCAACGAACGCACGCACGCAACCTTTTATAGGTTAAACGGATTAACCATCTCCTTTCTGTCGCGAGTAAAAAATGCTTATCCCATTACTAATGACCCTTGTAGCTTCACAACCGAGGGTCTTATCAATTTAAGCGAATGTTTGTCACACCATACGTTTTATTCCTCGATTTCACATAAGGGTGTCCATCCCATTTCGAAAAACGAAAAAGGCGTAACATCAGCTTCATCGAAAGCCCATAAGGTAACTTTGGCTCGCCATTTCGGTGGCCATTCTCTTTATGGCCAGTCTTAATAGAGGCTACGGAAAAGAAAAAAGTAGGTTCTGAAGTAAAATGAATCGTATTAGAGAATGTTTCGTTTAAAAAAATAAACGTTTTGCCCGTAGTTTTTTTGTTATATATATATTTCTTGCGAAGGATTTTGTACGAGCTGAGCTTGAAATCGAGGTCAAGGTTAAATCCACTGTAAAAGATATATTCTAATGAAGATTTATTTTACTTTAGCTCTTTCCGAACCAGAGATGTAACTCTCCAGCTCCTAAAGCTATGCGAAAGAAATGGGTAAATCTCAACCTACAACATATTTCTGATTCTGATTCGAAACCATCATTTATGAACGATATTGTTCAAAACAAAGTGAGCAAAATTCAGTTGCTGAATTTGAAAAGTTCTTCATAACAACGATTTGTACTGGAAACCGACGTTCGATTGTAACAAAAAGGAGTATGTCGAACTCCCGATTTCCCAACTGAATCGAATGGGGTAGCAGGGTTGCCCCTGGATTAAAATTTGGAGAAGGTCATTAAATTCCCTATACAGAAATTTACAAAGTTTATGGAAGTTAGAGGATCAAATTGATTACATGAAGCGAAAAAGCATATGATGGGAATATAACAGGTTATCGAATTACTGAACCAAAAACCTTTAGAACAAATGTTCGTACATCACTTTTCTCAACAGGACATAAACGTTGCTTTAGCTATCCACAAGTTGTAATCTCCGGTATTGGACTTAAATAAATAAATAAATAAAATAAATAGCATGGGACACCTGACACCAATTGACCTAGTCCCAAACTAAGCAAAGCTTGTACTATGGATACTAGGCCACGGATAAACATACTTATATAGATAAATACATACTTAAATACATATTAAACATCCAAGACCCGAGAACAAACATTCGTGTTATTCACACAAATATCTGCCCGGCCGGGATTCGAACCCAGGACCTCAAGCTTCGTAGTCAGGTGCTCTAACCACTTAGCCATCCGGTCGTCTAAATAATTCCATACTACACTATTTTCGCAGAAAACCAAGTCCTGAGTAAAGTTAGATATAAAAAAATGGGCCCAAAGGTCGCGTAAGAAAGGTTTCGCGGAAAATGTATTACGAATGAAATGATGAAAGATATTAAGCGCAGAATACTGTTGTCACAGTGTTAGTTGGCACAGTAGGCAGCCCTAGGGCAGTTAGGGCTAGTTGGCGTCTATTCGACCGGCCGTTAGTAGTAATGGCCGATCGTAAAGGCCAGCGCACTCTGAAAAAAATACCACTGTGTATGTTAATTCCCTCCACGCGCAGATTTGTTGCCATTCCGGAGAAAAATTGGGACAAACATTTCGAATCTGCAGTTTAAAAACAAACGACACGCGTTTTATGGATTTATGAATTTTAAATGCGTTATTTTTTACGCGCATTCAGATAATGGGTGCTTTTCTGGCGATTGAACTGACTGCTCAAAAATATTGTCAAAATACAAGCTCTCTTAAAATAGAAACTTTCTGCTTGAAATCTCAAAGATGAAAGGGTTGATCTCAGAAATAATGATACTGTGTTGAAAGCATCGGAATGAAGCGACTTGTGTGGCTTCACAGTATCTTACCAAGTTAATAAGGTTGATAACGAATTAATTCATAGACTGAGTGCTCAGAGAACCCTACTGCCACTAAACGGCGATATAAACCGCAAATGAGTAACACGAGTTATAAGCATTATAAAGCTTATATGTGCCACCGCATTAACCTCACCGATTCCCCGTCGCGTGACCATGCAAACGAAATTACAAAAATAGCCGTGAGAAAGAAAATTGCATAAAACGTTGTAAAACTGAGCTCGTTTCTTTTTATTGTTCTTAATGGTGAAATTACTGAATCTTCGCCTATGATAACAATGTTGGGCTTTGGCACCGTTGGCGTCGCTTTAATGAGGTATTTTAAGGTTTTTTAAGCTTGCTTTTAACGTGCCGTCTTTAAAAGTTTTGACGTTTGGTGCTGTAAGTAAAAATGTTGCTATATAACACTAACCTAATAATATGTGTGGGAATGAGGGTGGATTTTTGTACGAATGATTTAATTTAAGCGAGCGACCGAATGACTGAAAACTACTTACTGCGGAGTGAATGAGACGAGCAAGTAAGTGAAAGAGATTTGATTTGAGTTACTTTCATATTTTAATAATTCGAAAAGTTCGTTTGCCTTCGCACGATCCCACATAAGTATGTACTCAAAAAAACTATTAGGTACTCATTTTTGTTAAAAGATTTAGTTACTTAGATAAAAAAATAGTTATTAAATTTATGTTCTCTTCTGTGTATGAAAGAAAAGAATATTGAACGATGCTTTTAAATAAGTAATTATAAACGAAATACGAACACAGGACAGAAAAAAAACTCACAGAGACATCATAATTATATTCGTACCCAAATATGCCTAAAATAACGTACATGTGTTAAAATAAACCATCGGTAGCTAACAAGTATGCTTAATATAAAGCGTGTAGTGCAGATAAAGGATAACACAACCGGCTTTTATACAAACGGTAACTATAAAGCCGATAGCGATCATGAAACTACACATAAAAATCTACAGCCCTATTCAAACGGAGCGATAGCATAAATTACTGAGCGTTCCGACATAATCATCGCATGATATTAACTCGGCCTAATAATACAGATGGTATAACATAAAAAAGGCGATAAGGCACCTCTTTACTATCTAAATACAACGGACACCGAGGATTCGAAGCACGAACACGACGCTTTCAGACTGCGTAACGCGTACCATCGACATTTGTAACAATGCCAATAAAACAAGCGTAATAGATAGAAAATGACCATAGATTATCTATTCCGACTACATATACACTGGAGGATAACAAACGAACCAACGTTCGTTCCAACTAGACTAGACTAGAGCCAACGCTCTAGCTGATTTGTATTTTTCATTTCCACATTCAAGCATGCAGTTAGTTGGATTTTGCAAACATTATATGCGATACCGTTTTACACAGCGCGTTTATACTCTTCGAAATATGCCAATTTTATAAAAATATCGCGGCTCCTGAACACTATAGATGCTAGATGCGGGAATATGATCGGGCATTTGATACGACACGACGACTTCTTCAAAACAATTTTGGAAGGAAAGATCGAGGGGAAGAGAGGAAGAGGTCGACCTAGGCGCAGCTACATCGATCAGATAAAGGAGAAAGTTGACGTCGCGTCGTATCAAAAGGTCAAGAGGAGGGCTCAAAGGAGGGATGTGTAGAAGATACTCCACCGACAAGAGTGTAACTCTTAAGTTGAAGAAGAAGATCACGGCTTATTCATGCTATTTCTCTATTTATTTCTACTTTTAACCGCTATACTATTTTGTTTAAACTGTAAAACATTGACATCGATAGCACGTTTAAGTATTTATTGTCAGTTGTCAAGTGACGTACCTAAACATGTGTTCGGAAATTAAGCTACAACATAAGATATATTAAATGATATTATAACGGATAACTCACGTCTTAAACCGAGTTTAGTGAGTTATCCGTTATAATAATATTTAATATGAGTGAGTCTCACGGTAGTTTCATGTTCAAAACATAAGATATCTCACAATTAGGGCATAATTTGTACGCAAGCCGCGTTCAACAGGCTCGGATCAACCCTAATTCTTGGAAGCAGGTGTGAATAATGCTGAATGCTGATACTGAACGTTGTGTCTGATATAACGCGATAGTATGAAATCAAAAAAAAAAGCCAAATTAGCAATGTGCGAAGCCTGTGCATAAGTCAAAATGTTAGGACTCTCTTCGCATCAACGGTCACACTCCACGTGTTTATCTCATCAAATACTCAGTTTAAACAATATTCAGGTTATAAACATAAAAGCAAAGTGCCGTTTCCAGAATTCCCGGTGTAATCCAGCTGCATAATACAGCGTTTATAGTCAAGCACTCAGCAAAATTGTATGTGCGGAGCTGAAGCGTAGGCAGATAGGGAAACAGAAATTCTGGCATAGGGGCATAGGAGCAACCGCGCCTCGGCAAAGCCAGAAAATTCTAGACACCTAAAAATTATACTGCTAAATATTTTTCACAAAAGGATACCTACAAAACATCTAAATGAGCTTGCACAATGCGAAGATAAACAGCCAATAGAAGACTTGGATAATGAAGAGCAAAAAGAACAAGTATTAAAAATATACAAAGAAAAGGCTCGTTTCATTCAATCTAAGCAACGTATGGTAGGTATACGGGCATGCCTCGGTACTATAATGAGCTCGGAAGCATTTGTATTCGTCGACATTTGAATAGCGGCCGACCGTTTCAAATTCGTAATAATACATATGTACCGGAGTTGAATTCGGAGAGAATATTACTCATTTCCATAAAAATTTGTTCTCATCAAGTGGGTTTGGTGAAGCCTGACTTTTCGTGAATGTTGTTGTATTTACTCATGATTTAGACAACGTGAATAATATTGGAAGATATTGTATTTAAGCAATTTTTTCTCGTCTTAAAATCCCGCCCGACTTTAAAGACGAAAACGTCCAGGAATAGTTTCTTTTGCAAATGTTGAAAAGTTTCGCGAAGCAGTTTACAGTGATTCTGTAATGTAAATTTAAAATTAATCTAGTTTGGCCGCGAGTAAAATTAATTACTTGATTAACTGCAGAGCGCCTTTTCAAGCATTTTGATAAGATTATTTAAGTCTAAGAGTTCGATTTTAAGTTAAGCGACTATCGCAAAGTTATCAAGAATTAATTGTGTTGTAAAATTCTGTATTATGCATAAAATACATGAAATTAACAGTTAACAAGAGAAAGAGATGTGCAATGGCCAATTTATATCCCATAAAGGGATCCCTTCCAGTTAACCTTTGCACAAGTGATAAGGCATCAAAAACAAGAGTACACTACAATGGAAATGTAAAATACTGATTTTAAATTTAAATTTATAATGAGAAAAATAAAATGGCAAAAAAAATTACAAGGGTTTCAGTAAAACAAAACTATTCGGCCAAGCAAAAATCACCACTTATGCTATTCAATTTGTTATATTTCTAAATGAAGAATGATAATTTTAACGAAATAAATATTACAAAGACAAAAAATGTGTCTGAAAATTTTCCAGACATTTTTCCCCAACTAACTTTATTCTTTTTAATGCCGTCAGCACGAAATTGAAACGAGCTGAATAAAACTAAATTTACAACTTAAGATATAATAAGCAGAATGGTTTACTTTATTACATACAGTACGAGACAAGATTAAAACGATGAATAAAACGAAATGAAATGTATTCATTTTCGCGTAGATTATTTTCATCTATCTGGACATTAAGATAAAGTCAACTGCTGTTAGTAAATTTACTCGGCTAAACATTGTATGCAGCACGATTTATTAATCGTGCTAATAGAACGACAGACTTACCTTAAAATAGTTGATATAATCAATTTAAAGATAGACAGAAGCGTAAAAAGTACAAAAACTGAGAAATTCTAAAGCTCGACAAAAAATGAAAATACAAATGCTACCAGCAGGTACCAATGTCAATTCTCTTTACATTTATAAGAAAAAATATGGATACACATTTTTTTATTCATTTTACCAACGTGATGTCAAAAGTTATACGTAAAATGCGCAAATACCAGTTTTATTACCGACTTTAATCTAATTTGAATGTTTACTCGAGTTGAATACCTCTTTGACATTCAACGAGTATTGTTGACGGAGTTAGAAAAACAAACACTTATAATAACTTCTTCTTTCAGTGAAACTTCATGAAAATTGTACGTCGCCTAAATCAATTTCAACATTGTATCTCATAAATCTATTTCCGTCTTCCCCTTTGTAATTATCGATCATCATTCCGAAGCACATTTTATTAGTTGTTTTAATAGTTGCCTTTTATTCAGTAATAAACATCGATCGCTTTAATTACGAAGTCGGTGTAAAGTCGGATCGCTCGGGAGTGGAATGCTTTCGTATTCTGAATTAATCAAGAAAACAATTATCTTCCCTTGTTACATTTCCGTGAATTGTCTTTTGGAATTCTTGCTCTTTTGTTTTAATTTTAACATAACTTCTTTGTTTATTTCGGATGCACGTTTGAATCGTTTCTTTTGTGTGTAATGTGTTGATAATTCTGCTTTAATTATGGCGAGTTTGTTTGGAATATGAATTAACATTTAGATCATCTTTTTGATTTCAGAACAATGTATTTCAAGCTTAATGGAACTGGTAATTTTGAATTATAAGTAGATAAATACGAATTGTCCTCCAGCGATATCGTCAGAGATAATTATAATATAAGTAAATATACAAGGGGTTTTTTAATTTATCCGGTATATTTCAGTTGATGGTTTATTTAGTGTAACTTAACGTCCGGTCAAGGTTTTTCATAAAAAAAAAAACAATTTGGAATTGACGTGGTACAGTCAGCATTAAAAGTAACTATATGGGACTACTGGCACGTAATCGTCTCAGTAGTCCCATGATGGGACTACTCAATGGGACTAGTGGGACAGACGGACACTTTCGTACTTTGTCGTTTTAAAGCCACGTACTAAAAGCCATGCAAGATTGTCAATGTGTCAATTCGACAGATTAAAAAAGTGATCCGCTACTTTTGATGCTGACTGTACCTACACGTTGGAACATCGATCCATGTCTAGAAAAAATTGTTAACCACAATTTAAAAAAATCTTGAAAATACAAAGCCGAGTTCAGTCAAATTAATCCAAGCATCTGTTGATACAGTCCGGATTACTTTAAACATCTCTTGTATACCTTGTATATCTTGTGGTTAAAAAAACTCATCTCAACTGGTATTTTTCACAATAAGCATAAAACTACTAAATTCACATCCTCCTAAAATAAAGGAAATAAATTTAAGAACAAATCTGCGTTCCAGAATGTTCCAGAATGTCTGCGGCGTCAAATCGGATTCCTGGCTCGCACCGGGATTGCGAGATTCCTCTCCATTACAGCTTAACACAGCTCGCACCTAAACTGGATAGAACACATCGAAAATTCTGGAAATTGGACCTGGACGCTGGGTTATTGTTAGGGAACTTTGGTGTAAAGTTCATTGGATCGTTGCGGTTTCGCATCTGGTACAATGGGGTGTTTGTAACACGCATAAGGGTGTTATGCATCAGAGTAAGCTCCATTTATTTCAGCATATGCATCTATCTATACAATAAAATACGTTTGTATTTATCAAAAATAATTTTATTTTCGCATTTTCACAATTACTGGCGAAAAAGTTTTTTATAACATTTCTAACTTAATGTGCCTAAGCCCCTTGGCCTAGTTAACGCCTCGATCTTTAAAGTGCTAAGATGTACTCCGTTACACTTAATCCCTATATACTTCGGTGAACATAAAACTTCGTATTTCTTCTCAGCAACTCTAATTTAATTCAAGTCACACATATACCTACATTTAATCCCAAATTTTATGACTCTAACAATCACGCAACAACAAACCTTTCAAGCAAGTTTTATACAGTGCAGCATAGTTTCATATGTTTTGTTAGTAATATGTTGTTAGATAACTTAGTTTACCCCACGATAGGTAACCGCGACCTGGGGTGGTAAATGTTTGAAGCATGGCTAGAGATTCTGGTGTGTTGGACTTGGTCTGTTACTTTGTTGATACACGATGAAGCTTTGTCCGTTTATATCTGTATCAACTTAATTGAAATAAGAATAGGACCTCGTTATTGTACAGTTAAAATAACTATAATGTCGATTAAAAATGGTAAAAAAAATATCGTTGTTGCTCACATATTTCTAGCTGGTGACAGCTAGACAAAGCTTTCAATATGGCGGCTAATCGCCACTTTGTCAGTGACGTCATTTATTTGGCGATATCTCGAGAGAGCTATACAATTTTCTGTGATTAAAAGTATTAAATAAGGCAATCCAGGTTATAATATATATGTGTGCCAAATTTTATCTAAACCCGTTCGGCAGTTTAAACCTGAAAGAGTAAAAACATATCTATGCAGACTTTCATGGTTCATGCATAGTAACTATAATCACTATGAGCATCACAATTTGGTGGTAGATAAATGGAATACAGGACAAATAATTTAAAAATCACACAAACAGTCGTTACGATACAACAACCTTGCAATTCTGTAACTATATTATATCTGTATTATAACATCATCATCTCTATTGATCCACTGCAAGTCTGCAAGCGAAGATTAGAAAGAAACAAAATCCATCACACATGCTGTCACCTCAACACGCATCATGGCTTGGGGAAAGGTCATCAGTCGTGCTTACAAATTGATCTATCTTCGAATCGCGGCCTTTAAATCTATTACTGACCAGCGCGATCTCTCCCCATGATGGATGGGCCTGGAAGGTTTTCACAACGGCAGGCTTATTGTCTAATACGCGGTTTAATAATCACGTTCTCTTTCTGGCAAATGGTAAAACGTGGTGGAGGAAAGTGGATGGTGAATGCAGGTGCGTCGGCGCGCGATTTGGCCAATAACGACCGTTTACTTTTGGACCGTGATTCGCGAGCGGCTATGCTGGAGGCTAATACGAAACTCGAGGTTCGTATCGTACCGTCCCTCTCACTCTCGTATTAAATAATATAAGCGTCAGCGGGACGGCAAGATACGAAGTTTAAATTTTGCACTTCGTAATATACATAATTAAGGCCTGTTCTCTTTATAATTGTAGGTAATTGTAATTTTATATTTTGTTCTGAAAAAATAACTTTCTACCATGTTTTTTTGCGCCGCATTCTTCTTGGCAATGATGGTCTTCCCGAAAACGCTAACAAACTTTTTTTATACCTACTTATCTTTATAATGTATTACTGGAATTGGAACAACTAAATAGTTTATCAAATCCTAAATAGGCCTTAGATTAAATACCTATGTAGGTACTTCGACGAGCTTGTGGTCGAAAATAGGCGAACCTAAGCTAAGTTGTACAATATGGTACTATTTTGCAACATGATTACTTGTGGAAAACGTAGTTTCATTTAATAGCGACCTGAATTTTTGTGCACCTTTAAATTTCGCGTTTTGCACGAAAGCTATTCCTTAGCTTGAGTAGGTAAGAATACAATTGCTATTAAATTTAAGTATACTATTACCTCTAAAATGCTATTAAGTCATACACCAAAAGAGGATAAACAAAACACCACAAACGTACCGAGATACCTATTTACCTAAAATTCGGTCTACGTATAACGCAATTGAAAACATATTTTGCGAAACATTATTTGGGGGTGTCTGGCTGGTTTCCAAAAACCCTTCTGTATAAAATGTGATGCTTGAAAGATATTATGGATCCATACGAAGGCAACCGTAATAATACATGCGTCCTGTAACTTTAGGCAAGGACGATTTAAGAGTCAATATAAGAAACGTAAGTTGTTTCCAATTTTCATTCAATTAGTCGGAATTCTACTCCGCGATGGATAGATGGATAAAGCCAGAATTGAAAATGTTGAAGTGTAGTTATTTAGTTCTGCAAAGTTGACAAGATGTTGAATATCATGCACATTTGTTCAAAATAAGGAGACTAAAATTTTAACATTAATTTAAAAGTTAAAAGGACAAAACTACATTAAAATCATAACCAACCTCTACCCAACCAACAAAATGATCCCTATAACAAAAATGAAAATAGCTTCCTCGTCTTGAAAGCCACTTAAGCTGCAGAGTACCGTACTACCCGAGACTTGTGAATGTTTAACGTTAATCCATTGAGAGATTGACAGTTCATTCTTCGTCTTATAAATTGATACGTCAAGGAAGGGCAGCGCAATCTCCACAGAGCCTACATCTATCAGCCTTGGGGCAAAGGGGCTAATGATTGATGACACTGGCCGGCGAGAATTTTTAGGAATTCACCCAAACGTTAGTTGGTAGTAATCGATGATGGCGATTGTTTCAGTTCTGCAAGATTTGGGCAAGTATGCATTATGAGACAAAGGCGCTCCTTTTCTTTATGTTTTGATGTTTGTTTGTTTGTTTGTTTATACTCTTTATTGTACAAAAACCGCGAACAGGGAGACGAGCTGTCGGTAGGCCTTCAACAAGATGGAGCGACGACTTGGTTAAGATCGCGGGATCGCGGTGGATGCGGAAAGCACAAGACCGGTCTGAGTGGAGAGCCTTGGGGAGGCCTATGTCCAGCAGTGGACGTCTTTCGGCTGACATGATGATTGTACAAAAAGGAAAAACAAAAAGGTTAGGTACATAAAAAAGTAAAGTGTAAATGTTTGTTTATGGTTTAGTAAGAAATCTAGAGGGCAGCGTCTTTTCAAGTATTTTATAAACCGGTTAAAGCTTTTAATAGTGGTTTATAGAATGTAAAACCTACACAAAAAAAATGTTTAGGTTTTATTAAGAACTAGCGCCCCGCCCCGGCTTCGCACGGCAAAAATAATAAAAAAACGGCCAAGTGCGAGTCGGAATTCCGTACCTATAGGACATTGGACATTAGCAACCGTACGGGAGCCCCCCTTAAAAATTTATTCTATTTTAATTTATTTGTTTATTTTTAAAGTGAATTAAAATACAAATTAATATTCTGTTAATATTTCAAGCAACTACCTGTTGCCGTAAAGAGCACCCCTTAAATATTTATTTTATTATATTCTGTAATTAGTATTTGTTGTTATAGCGGCAACAGAAATACATCATCTGTGAAAATTTCAACTGTATTATAGCTATCACGGTTAATGAGATACAGCCTAGTGACAGACAGACAGACCCGTTTTTATTACCCTTTCGGCACAGAACTCTAAAAAGGTCTCTAATCGAGGGCATTTCGCACACATTTTTCAGATCCATTTCCCAAAACAACACCCGACCCGCGCGAAGCCGGGGGGCGTCAACGTGAGGTAAATGCATTTTTTGGTTAGATTTATATTTTTAAATTCGTAATATCTTTTTAATGGAATGTCCGATTTGAATAATTCAAAAAGTAATCTACAGGTATTGAAACCATCTTGAATCTGAAACTATTTATTTGGATGAGGATTAATAAAAAGGTATGGATAACATGGTCTGATTTTAGTCGGCATTTCAGTCAACTTTTAAAATTAAAAAAAGTAGTTGTAGTGACATAACTACAATAGTTTGATAGATTTTTGTGTTCATCATCAATAGTTTCCACAGCACATGCGATGAAACATTTTTTATGGCAACTTTTTTACACTTTGAAGCACATTATTGAAGTTTTAGTACGGAACTCTAATTTTTTCTGGTAATAAATATTATAGCCTATGGCACTTTGGAAAAATTTAGCATTCTAATAGTGAAAGTGTTCTTAAAATCGGTCCAGTACCTAGTTTTTGAGTTAATTCGTAACAAACATCCAAAAATCCAAATCTTTCCTCTTTATAATATTAGTATACATAGTAATAGATAGAGCGGATTCAGGAGCACATTTCGTTCCCATCTTTATTTCTGTGAAACCAAACCAACCCAATTGGTTTAACATTTTTCCTGAAAACCAAATAAATGCCAGTAATAAAGTCAGAATGAAATGACTCACATACAATGAACGATTTCACCGTCTCATTATAATAGACGGTCTCACGAATAGATACCATAAAAGGAGGTCGAGTGCCGGCCGAACCGAGAAATTACGTCCAAAATGAAATGCAAATGAGGAAAATTTATTATTACCCCGCATTTAAAAAAAGAAAATCCAAGAGGGAAATACAGGATGTGATTAATAACCGTATAATGATTACTAAGGACCGGCAAATTTTCGGGTGTTCTTTGTCTACTCGTAATTGCAAGTTATCTAAGACTATACAAGGTTTACTCAACGATTTAGAATCGTTTGACTGTTTAACCGATTGACAATGCATAGAAGAGTTAATGCACCTAAAGTACACCGTTAAGAAAGTAGTCATAACTTTGATGGGTAGGTGGTATGAAAGTCTGTTAAACTGTCGTTACTTGCCACGTGAATCTAGACTAAAATGTTGCTGTTAACATGATGATACCGCAATTTAAAGCATCTTAAAGCGCGTCAGAGAATCTGTCTGTACAGCTCCGCTTTGGTTAGCTAATAAGTGTAGCGAGTTGAAACCATGAGTTACATTTAGACACTAAGTTCCTTTGTGTAGTTGCGCGAATTCGTAAGGAACTTGGGTGTGTTTATTAGATTTATTTCGCTGCTTTTGTTAGTTAATATTACTGAGGTAACCAGAACGGAAGCATCTGAGTAGGATTGTGAAGCTACGTACAATTTTAAACAACTAACGCAGCCAAGGCCTGCACTACGAAATGCAAAATTCGAGCTTCGTATATTGCCGTCCCGCTGATGCCTATATTAATAAATACGAGAGTGAAAGGAACGGAACGACAAGAATGTCGATTTTCGAAAATCGCATTAGCCCGGATATATAACCCTATAACTTTGATGCCAATGTCTGTCAGTCTGTATGTGGTACCGCAGCTCTTAAACGGATTGACCGATTTCGTTGCGTTTTTTTATGTAAAAGCGACTTTTCTTGCGGTGATTCTATTAGCTATGTTTAATTAAAATCAGTCCAGCCGTTTTTGAGATATCGAATTTTGAAATGAGAATGTCAGGGGTTTTAACATTTTTAAGTTATGTAGTTAGATTTTTATGCATGATAAGGGGGAAACGAGCAGGCGGGTCAACTTACGGAAAGCAAACACCGCCGCCCATGGACATCCATAATATAAGTTTAGTTACGGATAAGTTGCCGGCCTTTTGAGAAAGGAGTAAGCTAAAATTTTGAAGATCCCTAATTTATATAGAAAGTTTTGTGCCATTTGAATTTCTTCACCAACTTTTAATTAATCTAGAGTAAAAATCGCTGATGCATAAATCAATACAGCCGTCACGTAGGTTTGATACAGATAGAACAAAAACAATATTGGTTCTGTTGATTGGCAGTCGAGTATTGATTTGTGGCTAAGCTTGTAACAGAGCATGTTTTGTTACACAAATTACTATTGCCGCTTTGCTCTCGAAATAATACGCAAATTATAATTACTCAAAAAAAAATATCGATTTTTTAGTGCTGAATCAAAAGTAATATTTTCTTGGTTATGGCTACACGCTACACTATATCAGATAAAATCACATAAGCGTTTTTTTAGTGCTGAATCAAGAGACTATTTTTAGGGTTCTGTAGCCAAAATAGCAAAAACGGAACCTCTATAGTCTCACCATGTCTGTCTGTCTGTTTGTCCGTCCGCGGCTTTGCTTAGGGACTATCAATGCTAGAAAGCTGTAATTTTGTACCAATATATATATATGTAAACTTTTCCAACAAAATGGTATATAAAAAAAAATTTTTTTAGAGTACCTCCCATAGACGTAAAGTGTGGGGGATTTTTTTTTCTCATCTAACCTTGTGGTGTGGGGTATCGCTGGATAGGTCTTTTAAAACCAAGGGTTGCTAAAACGATTTTTCGATTCAGTAATTTGTTTGCAAAATATTCAACTTAAAAGTGCTAATTTTCACTAAAAGCGAGCCTAAAATCTAAGCCGGTGAGTGGAAAAATTTGAAAACAATGGTAGTAAGTATATCAAACTTACAAGGAAAATTATAACGGTTAAGTTTTCTTGACAATTATTAGTAGTTTAAGAGTAAATAGCAGCCAAAGATATAAAATATACCTAAACATGGGAAATTCTAAATTTTCTTCCATAAAAACCTTCTCCTGATAATAACGAACACAACAAAAAAATTACTAGCCGTTCCCGAGTTTTGCTCTTAGCAACACATTTTACGATTATTTTTATTTATACAGATTTTTTCGTAATGGCTACGTAACCCTATTTCGGGCGTGTCCGACACGCTTTTGGCCGGTCTTTTTTAGAGGTACGGGTACCAAATGTAAAATAAATATAGAGTGAATTTGATGAATATAGCGCAAAACTGCCATGCTTATTTCCAGTAGCGGACGGTATTTAGTAAGTAAGAAAGAAAAAAATCAGATAGTATTTTAAAATACTCACAATCGGTAAAGGTACAAAACCAAATGCCTCTTTGTTCCACTAGCAAATTGGGATAGCCAAAATTGCAAGTGAAATTTTCCATTCGATATTTATTGTGGCGTGTTAGTTTGTTAGTGGATCGAATTCATTGCCGCTTTGAACATTATCAATCATTCAATTAAGTAGAAACGGGCTATGATAAACTTAAATTCAGCGGCACAAAGTTTGGCCCACTCTACATACAAATTTAATTATTGTATGCTAGACCCTGGCAGATTGTGATACTAAATGTATCAATAAGAACTTATGTATACTAACTCACAACCTATCAATAAATATTTGAATTTGAATTTGAAATTGCATGTTTGAAATGGCATACATTCGAGGGCCAGATTTTTTGCCGCAAAATCGATTGAAATTACATGAAATGAGGGCTACAGACAGGCGAAATATCGCTAGATGGCGTTAGTATCGTGAGGTTTTTTACCCGACTGCGAAGAAGGAGTATTTGACCCGTATGTCTATTCCTATGTCCTCTCGTAACTACTCAACGGCTGAACCGACTTTGATAAATGATACGTCATCGAATTTGTCTTAATGACGTGAGTGACACTGGGTACATGAAATTCTTAATAAATATAAATGGCGGATTTTATAATTGGAGGAAATTGTGAGTCACCAAAATTTTGTTTTTATTCAAACCTATCGAGAAGGGTATCAAAATGAAGGGATTTAAAAACAAATTACCAAAATATACACAGGTCACGTGCTTTTATATACCGTTTTCACAGAAATATGAAAAAGTTTGAAATCAACCAGAAAGCAAGGACCTATTCAAATCGCGACCAGCTCAAAAATATCTTAGTACAGTCACCAGCACCAATATCTGACACAACAAGCGTGCATAAATATCTGATACGACTCTATTTCTAGGGCCGGAAGGATGTGTCAGATATTTTTGCACGCTCAACTGTGGCAGATATTAATGCTGGTGACTGTACCTACCTTATGTCCCGTCCCGACTGTTGAAGTTTAAGTTAGCCACTTAACAGAGTTCTAGACCACTACGTCCACGTCTTGTCTTCTTATTTTTAGTATTTTTTAACGCAGTCGGGTTTTGATTTTTTTAATTTATTGACGTTAGATTTTGCTTGCAATTCAGGTTTCCACAGAGGCGAAATATCGCTAGATGGCGTTAGTGTCGTGAGGTCCACTTGACGTTAGACGTTTGCTTGCGATTGCCTCTTCTTCTTCTTCTCTTTGGAAATATGGCTTTTCTGTCCTAATTAATTGGACAATTTTGCCAGTGTCAAGTTAAACTCTCTTTGAGAGGCACGTTGTACGGTGATTGTAGTTTTTGCAACTTGATAGTAAAATTCCAGAAACCACGTGGAGACCACTTGCGCATTAAAAAATGTTAGACACAAGAGCAATATAGAATTTTGGGATCACTGTTCACTGTTAAGGTTAATCGCCGCATAAAACACTATCAAAATTATACTTTAACTAGCCAAAGAAACAGAAATAGCAAAATTAGATATTGTCTACATCCGCCATCTTCGAATGCTACAAATCGAATCCTGCGATTGCCTCATTTAGTTTTTTAACCAATCATGATCAAACGTCAAACATCAAATGGATCTCTCGATACTAGGGCGAATATTCAGCGTTTTTGCAGCGTTTTTTTTGTCATTAGTGTCTTCGCAGGTGTTAAATTATTTAAAGAGGAATCGACTAGTGTTGTTTTTTTATGAAAATTGAAGACAATACCGATGCTGAATTTAGCGTGATTAAAATTCTTGTGACTTGTCTTTCCGTTGTGCATATAAACGTGGGACGCTAATGACGTATGACCGCGCGGCCAAAACGACCGAATATTTGCCCACTAACGCCATCTAGCGATATTTCGCCTCTGTACAAATATCTCATTGGCTAATAACTAAATGAGCCATTTGCAAGAAAGACCGTCACGTCACAAACACTTCACGATACAAACACCATTTAGAGATTTTGAACATGAAACTACCGTGAGACTCACTCATATTCAATATAATGACCCGGATAACTCACGTCTTAAATCGAGTTTATGATTCCCTGTGCATGTGGCAAGAGCTATATTGGAGAGACTGGACGAAACGTTTCCACAAGGGTATCGGAGCACATACGCAGTATGAGGAAACAGGACGACAAGGGGTCTGCTGTGGCCGAGCACTCAATGGACTCGGATTCGACGCACTATATCAGATTTGATAAGGTATCTGTACTTGCGAGAGAGAAATTTTTCACACCGCGGAAAGTGCGTGAAGCCATCGAGATTAGTCGTCGGCAGAATTTCAACCGGGATAGTGGTTGGACGGTACCTCCGAGTTGGAAAACGGTGTTAAATACTCGTGCTGCGTCATCGGTGTGTGTGAACGTACCTTTACAGAGCGATGTTGTTAAGTGTTGTTTGCTACCCTACATTTGACAGTTGTAATGATGATGAAAACGCGGGTAGTTGTGTGCCGGTGTCAGTTTCGTCGGGTAGTCGCGCGAGCAGAGCGGCGGCGCGCAGTGCGCGTGTTGCAGCAGCCGCTGAGTCGCGTTGCTCCGAAGACGAAGGGCTACGGATTAGCCCGAAACATGTCGAGCTAAACTCGATTTAAGACGTGAGTTACCCGGGTCATTATATTTAATACCATTTAGAGATATTTGGCCTGTCTTTTAGCGCTCATTACGACAACCCTAGCACTTCAATGAACTTTGCTCCCATTTTACGAACCCTGATTGTGTCATATCGTCACTCATCATCATCCCAGCCTATATACGTCCACTGCTGGGCACAGGCCTCCTCTCAGAATGTTCCCACGCGGTCCCACTACTTACTACCACTACGCTTCGAACTACTTTTCAAAAATCATACCTTAAAATCGATCATTGTTCTGAGTAAATTTAATGATAATTATTTTAAGCGTCAATTTTGTTGACATATTGATTTGAAATACGAGATTTTTTCAAAGTATTGATGGATTATATGCTGATATTTTTTACATTAACTTTAAATGCACCTTGAGAAGTAAGGATGGATTGAAAAGTACAATCTTCTTCAAAGATCATCGACTGGCTTAAAAAATATTATTTCTGATACGAGTATAAAGCGTAAGGTACTAAATGTTTTTGGGACACTGGCTGAGTACATATTTTTATTCTTGTACCAAGAGCTTGTGTGTGAGCTTAGAAACTGTAAGTGCTTTGGGGCCGGTCGCCAAACAACAAATATGTGGGCAGACAACTAAGTTTGACATTTTTGTTTGATTTATAGTACAGATTTACAGTTCTAATACTTCTATAACAGGCTACCGATTATAGACAACATGTATTAAAGACAAGTCTACACGTTTAACCCAATTATTTTAATAGATATACGGGCTATTCACGTATCAATCGGAGGTATGGTCGACATGTTTCGAACCGATCTATGGCTCTTTCTTAAGATGACCTCGCACGGAAAGCCTGCCGTAAACTTCTGACAATAATCGTGATGAATACGAGGGTAGCTTTTCACCGCCGACGGCCGCGCCGAAAAGCCGCTAGGAAAGAGCGCTGGACCGCAGTTCAAGGTTGACTTTCCATGTTAATAAACAAGTGACCTGTTTATCTATTTTTATAATAACATATGTCTGTTTTTCACAGTAGGTAGTTACATAGTTCTAATTTTACACATTTTCTTTCCGCGTCTCCGCCCCAGTTGTTATACCGTGGATTTAATCGATATAATCTGTACCACGCTTACGAGTATGTAGCCACATAAATATTAAGAAATAGGAGGGCTTATCACGTTACCCGGGTAATAGGGCGGTCGATACGCCCTTCGGTCCGCGTCTCGACCACAGCTATTTGTTTAGTAATTTTACAAAACTTGTATAAGATTTTATCGAGTGCTGTTTCTGGGTTAGGAAACAGCGGAGTGACAAAGTTGGGGAATGTTATTCGTTTAATTATAAAGTTATTTTTAACGCTTTGAATTTTGTAGTTTTTTGGAAGTTTCAAAGTCATTTGATTAATAAAGATAAAGAAGAGTTAGATATCCTGTTTCATGACTACTAATATGAAAGTGGTAGTCATTTTAAGATTTGTTTTTTGGAATCTTTTTGTATTTTTTATTTTAATTCCAAATTTTTTGTTTGTATTTTCGATATGGGTTTTACGGGATGACCGTAAAAGTAACAAAAAATTTGGAATTGAAATAAAAAATACAAAAAGATTCCAAAAACCAATCTTAATTTGATTGCTTAATAACGACATCTCTTGTCCGGGTGAGCGGTTAGTTCCAATGGGGTGCTGAAAGTTTCTCGATGAGGGCTACGGCTACAGCATAGATGTCGCTAGTGTCGCTGCTTAAGTGACTAAATAAGAAAAAACAAACAAGCTGAGATATGTGGTGCATAGGATAAATTCGTGTTTGTATCACTGTCCAGTGGTGGTGTAGTGGTATAGCACGTGGCACGGAATGCCGAGGACCTGGGTTCGATTCCCAGCGCTGGTCTTATTTTTCTGGTTTTTCTATGCATCTATATTTCAGTTTGTATTTTTGATGTGCAATCATTTTATTTATATGTTGCAGTGTATCTCTATGTATTTTTATTTGTTGTCAATGAATATTGTATACAAGGTGGGCCCTGTAACAGGAGCAAAAAATTAAAACATAGCTTCCACTCTTCCTCTTGAGCTAATTTAGTTCAAAAACTTGTATAATGATTTTTATGAATATTTTTAAGTTTAATTGGACAAGCAATGTATTGCAAAATCCGTTATTTCGTTACGTGACAGGCGATGTCATTTAGGCTATTGGATGACGTACATTGAAAACACCATTTCATTTGTTTGGAATAAACATAAGGATAAAAATTGCTTAATTTTTGAAATTTGCAGAACTAAAGTAGTTTCATTTGGGTAGCAGAACAGAACCTGTGTTTCAATTTTTTGCTCCTGTTACAGGGCCCACCCTATGGTTTTTTAATATTGCTCTAATCTGCTGTAAATTGTACCGCTTGTTCAAATCTGTTCCTAACTTCTGTGCGTCCCCTGTCGTTTCCAAGATCTCGATATAAATAAAATATACAAGAATTGCTCGTTTAAAAGTATAAGATGCAGCTAACTGCCATGCGTAATATTAATTTCCATGACACTTGCCCGTAATCAATGTCGTAAACATACAGGCTAACTTGGTTTCAATCCCCTAAATAAAACCCAAGGGCCTTCTTTTGCGTATAACACATAAGGGCTAATGACTCTCTTTTGCAATTCCTTATTTACTTCCCTTAAGACACAAATGTACTATTTCAAACTTAATTTGAAAGCTTCGTAAATGTGAGGTAGGCCTATGTGTGAAGGAGCCCTCTGGGCATGGCCGCAGGTTTCTGTACATATAAAACCCCGCCTTAACCCAACTAGTGCTCGCTCAGGAGAGGCATGTTTGTAACTATATTAACTACTATTTCCGCCTATCCGGCACGAATTATGTAGTGACGTCACATCTATTAACTTAATCTACGTTTAGAGACAGCTGGTATTTTACTTACATATAACTGGTCAGTACGCCGTGTTTTTATTTATTTATTGTGGACTATATACTATAATGTAACGACGAGGTTAAGATCATGATTTTTTTTTAATTTTGCCAATTTAACGAACGGCTTGGTGCATCGATAGAAATCACCTGGTAATTAACATTTTGGGCAAATCTTACTAATATCTTATCCTATTAATATTATAAACGTGAAAGTTTGTATGGAAGGATGGATGGATGGATGGATTTTTGTTTAGATGTTTGATACTCTTCACGCAAAAACTACAAAACGGATTTGCATGACATTTGGCATACGTAATAATATACTTCGGATTAACATATAGGCTGTTTTTTATCCAGAAATAATGTATGGTTATATATATGGACCAAAGAAAGTGAGAATACGACATTGGACGATGGAAGAAAGACGCTGTTTGATGCCGAGTTCTTGATTGATTGACTCGTACTCTTACCTTATACCCAAAGTCCAGGAAACGTACAGAGAAGTCCTGCCTAAGTGCGAGCAGTAGCCGCTAAATCATATTACGGCTAACTCGATGAGTCCCGAAGAAACAACTTATATACACATATAAGCACGGGAGGCGTCATAAACTGAATTATCTTCGAGATGACATCTTTATAGACTGGGGTTTGCCTGCACTTTGCTGGCTCGTTGCTTGTTAGTGTGTTTTAGCTTTAACGAACAGTCGAGTTCATAAACTTGTGAGCAAAAATTTGATCAAAAATATCTGAACACGACTCTATGTCGTTAACAGTCAACCAATTTGATTCCTAGGCCACCACAGAACCTTGTCATGCTATGACAAGTCAAAATCATTTTTAACCGGCGGAAAAAAAAACAGAGGAGGTTCTCAAGTCGACGCGTACTCATGTATTACACGCATAACTTTTTACAGAGTAGTCCCTTTTAAATTTGGAAAAAATATTCCTACCCTAAGGGTTGGAAATCATTGGATGATTGATTGTTTAGTTACTGATTGTAATGTATGACCAGACATATTTTTTTACAGAGTAGTCCGATTTTCATAATATTTTTTTTATTAGATAGGGTGTACCTACCTTGAAATTGGTATTATATAAATTTGAAAAAAAAAATCCCGAGGGTGAGAAAAAAGTATAAAATAAAAACTTTTTAACATAAAAATTAAACCGCCGAAAAAACTGAAAAGCAAAAATAATAAACCTTCTCCTTTCTCTCCTATTTTATATGGTAAGGTTCTATAGTGGCCTAGAAAACAAATTGGATGACTGTATACGTTGTTTGCACGCGTAGGCCTAATGGTAGAGTAGTTTTCGCTCGTGCGATGTGCAATACTCAGTTAGTTTAAATTAGTTGTTGATCTTATTTCGGAATTTCACTATGAAAATTCTAGGTTATTTACCTCTTAGAAGCCCCTACGGAACACAGTTTAACCCCTTTGGAAGTAAGGAGTTATTTTAGTATTACGTAAGCCCCAAAGCGGGGCGGGGGGAACTTTGCTTAGCATATTTTTGATGATGTCATCGAAACCCCACATGTGTGGGACGGGGGCGGAAGAAGTTCTAAGCAATTACAAAAAACTGTAGATCTACAGTTAAAACTGTAGGGTTGGCTACACTGCGTTGTAAGCCATAGGCGCTGTCGCGTTTTAAGCTTACGTCACATCTAACCTTATTGCTAATTCTGTGGCTTCAAATTCAATACATTATGAAGGAAGAGTTGAAAATCAAAGACCGATTTAACTGGCATTACATAAAAAGCATTAAAAGGAAACAATGCCGCCTTATCAGAGCAGACGAAAAATTTTATAGCTCATAAAATAATATTATGTTTATGGCAGCTAAAATTACTTCCAGGGTTGGCGTCTTTGTATCATAATTTTAGCTTATTTGAGTCTTTTTGAGCGTTCGGCGCGAGTTCAGAAAAGGTCGAATGGAGCGAAGCGATGTAAAAATAGTTAGTTCAATCCTAACTTATATTACAAATGCGAGTTCATTTCTTACCAAAATGACCAGACCAGATAAATTACATTTGCATCTTCTTAAAGATGGTTTGAGATCCTGAAAAAAAATGGGATAGATTTTGTCCCAGCCGATTGCAAATGTAATTTATTCATGATTTTCGAAAAAAACCCCGATTTGAACTGATGATCTTTAGAGAGGACAAAGGTGAAACCGCTAAGCCACGTTTACCGGTGTTAAATATATTAAATGTTCAACTTTTTGAACCCTAGGTTACTCATATAAAATAACTTAATTTAAAAAGAAATGTCATGTATAATTATGAAATGGACAAGGACGATTAAAAAAAAACATGTTTCGCCCAGCGCCTTCTTTAACTTGAACCACCCGATCTGTTGCCGTGCTAAGCTAAACTTTTCTTTAGAAAACAGGGTCACCTGCTGTGCCAGTATTGGCGTATTCGCAATAAGCCTGCTCTAACGGCTAAATTTAACTTTCAGGCACCAAATAAAAGAAAAATGCGGTTGAATTCTACTTTTAAGCTTGACTGCTGCTATCTTTCCTGGTGATATTCGACTTTAAAAGTTAAATTAATAATGGGTACTTAGTTATTGAGGTCTCCTATCCTTTTCTTACTCTTTTATTTTCGGAGAACCAACAGCTACGGATTACAAAATAGGTAAAACGGACTTTAAATATAAGTCAATTATCGTACTATAGCTTATACAACCTGTCTCTACCCTATGCTCAAAGACCAAAATCTCCAGCAGAGTTCCGTCTCAGGAATTTTCTAATATTGTAAATACATTTTTGAAGAGATGAATATAAAAAATAATATTTTCAAAATAAAATTGTATGTTCCGAAGTCGTCATCATCATCATCATATCAGCCATAGGACGTCCACTGTTGGACATAGGCCTCCCCCACAGACCTCCATATGCCTCGATTGGAAGCGGCTTGCATCCACCGTGAACCCGCGACTTTACCAGGTCCTCCGTCCATTTCGTTGGTGGATGTCCTACGCTGCGCTTGCCGATCCGCGGTCACCACTCGAGAACCTTACGGCCCCAGCGACCACCTGTTCTCCGTGTTATATGGCCTGCCCATTGCCACTTCAAGGAGATAATTCGCTTGGCTATGTCGGTGACCCTTGTTCTACTACGTCCTCATTTCTGATTCGATCCCGTAGAGAAACCCCAAGCATAGCTCTCTCCATAGCTCGCTGAGCATCTCTGAGCCTATTTATAAGACCTATACTGAAGCACCACGTCTCGGATTCATATTATGTCATCACTGGCATCACACAGTTCCTAAGTATTAAATAGTATATTAGTAATTTTTCCGTTAATACTGTGGCGTGGGGCTATGAGATGAGGCTTTGTACCTAGGTTAGAAATACCCTAATCAACACGTTCTATTCATCTCTGCCCATTGGCTTTTTGCCCATAGGTTTTTTTTTGCTTTTTTTGGCTTTTTGGAGTTGTATTCTAAATTCGCAAGTTTGTGAGTGTGAGTGTGTTCAGATCGCGTGACACATTTAGTTATTTGCTTCCAAGTAAACGTTACCAAGACGCCGTACTGTAATAAGCATACCTGAAATGCGGCCAAGTAAGTAAGCACAAAGCTAAGGCTTACGTCATAATAACCTATTTGTATTGTTGAAATCAGTATTTCTCAATTAGTTTCACCTCATTCGGACGGAGTTATACAACCGCAATGACGTTTAGAATTTCTAGCCTTTGAGTAGCACTAGCCGTTGTTAGTATCTCGAAAAAAATCCCGTGGTATTCCCAAAAAATACCTACACCATCGTTTTGACAGCTATGCATTTGTGGGTCAGGAGACCCACTTGCTCGTTTGCCATCCAGTCGAATAAAAAAAAACATTAATAAGTTTCTGTTAAAAGTTAAATTTTTAATACAAGCTTTTTTTGTTGACTACTTTTTGTTGACAGCATTATTACCGACGATAACTGGCTGTAGAACTTGAAAAAGAAGAAGGCTTAGAATTAAGGCATCATTTCATTACAGTGTCTGAGTGCGGCATCAAATTAACTATCTTCTGAACTCAGCAAAGTTAACTAAGTAATAGGTAAGCAACGAGTTAATATTTGCATCTGTATTTGCAGAGGAATTGTTAGTTTGTGTGTTTTGGACAAATTCCGAGACCTTTGCTAAGACCTGTTGAATGTGTTTCATCACTTTTGTTTCTTGACTATATAAATTACTTGCCTAGTAAAGTTGACTCCCAACTTATTTAAAACCACCTGATGGCTCGCTACTCCTTTCTCTCATGTTTCCTTATAAATATCAAAACATCCTCTAACTTATTTCATAGTTAAACTTTAGCTCG
The DNA here is from genome assembly GCF_025370935.1 of Choristoneura fumiferana. Lineage (NCBI taxonomy): Eukaryota > Metazoa > Arthropoda > Insecta > Lepidoptera > Tortricidae > Choristoneura > Choristoneura fumiferana. The sequence continues at coordinate 11,858,967 of NC_133479.1, read as the reverse complement.
TTTTCTTCTGAGAATCATATACGTCTGATAGTAAATGTAAAACTGCTGCAGCTGCAGGAACTTCCTCATCATAACTCTTTATTCACGAAGCACTAAGAGGATCCTCAAGGCGTCATTATAAATTTATATTGGCTCGAGGGCTAAGATCACAGGCAAAAGCAGATGCGTATCTCACCTGTTGTGAACTTTTACGATTACTGCCTAAGACACAGTTTACTGCCAGCCCGTAATACCAGCGGGTGTGATGCAGCAATTTATATTATAAGTACTATAACGAGGTTATCGCTGCATACGCCTTTATGTCAAGAGGCTGAATAAGGCACCGCCGTATAAGCTAGTAGGTGTATTAATTTTAATATACAGTTTTACGGTCGATTTGAAAGGGTTTTAGAGGTCGTTTATTGGTTAGGTCAATGGACATTACAAATGCACTTCCACCATCATCATAATTTGTCTTGGTTGTCCTCTTATGGACTATAATCCTTCGGAGGAGGTCAATGTACTATTTTACCGTCTTCAGTATGTTTGCAACTAGTTTCTCCAGCTAGTGTTTAAACACTTCGGCGTGCGCTTTGGGGGTTTCTGTGATAGCGTCGTCGATACTGCAATACAGCGGAACTAGCTTTTTCCATAAGGTATAATTTTCACTCTACTGCGAGTGTTTTCACGAGGTCTCCACTCGAGTGTTCGCCTCGCCCAACGATCGTGGTTCATCCTGGCAATGTGCCCTGCCCATTTCCACTCGCAGTAAAGGGAGACCACCAATGAGGTGGAAGGACGATATCTGCCGACAGGCGGGTGGTGGATGGATGCATATGGCGTGGAGAAATGGAGAGGAGGCCTATGTCCGAAGACGGACGAATTAAGGGCTGCTATGGATGGATGGGATAGATAGTTTTCACTGTCAGAAGAGTACTAACATTGTACTGATCTGACAATGAAAGTTGTACCTTGTGGAAAATGTTAGTTACGTGGTATTGCAGTATCAACGACGCTAGGCTAGTTGGTGCTATATCATGAGTGCTGTTTGACAACTGTTGACAATTATGTCGCGTTTAGGATTGGTTTATAAGTAAATGAGACAATTGCAAGCAAGATTGACGTCAAACGAACTTCGTGATAAAAACACCATGTTGATATGCAGAAAGATCAGTTTTATTAGAGGATTATTTAGACTCTTCCTGCAGCAAATGGGCCACCTGAAGATAGATCAGCAAACCATGGTGGTGCCTTGCTCATCACAGGTGACTCTTTAACACACTATAGATGATGATGATGATTCTAATACCTCATGAACCCGAAATTTCACCAGCTTCATAACGCCGCACCGGATTAATTGTAATGTTATAGTACAGTGTGTCTTAAGGGCTGTAAATAAGGAATTACGAACGAGAGTTCATTAGAAGCCCGAAGTCGAAGACTGGGCTTTAATGAGTCGAAGTTCGTAATTCTAGTACCGCCCGTGCGACATACAATGTTTTTCAACACATTTGAGAGTAAAATTGTATATTTGTAAAAGAAAAACTAATATTTTTTCAAAAATTGCTGATACTGCTGACTACGCTCTTGGCAGCGCCGGCCTCCACACCGCCCATCCCCCCCCCCCCCCCCAGCATGTGCCCGACGTCACGCCATGCAGTATCAAACTCATTTACCGACCTTGGGCTTCATGACACGAAAATTAGTACGGGCCATTGACTCATTTACCGACCACGAGTTTCATGACAAGCACATTCAGGTCGAAGGTTTTATTTGGGGGGGTTGCAACCAAGGTATCCTGCATGTTTCGACACTGTTTACGAGCAAGTGTGATGAAAACAGGTTTTAAAGCAAAATACGGAATGTCGGTACATAAATCGTCGACATAAATATCCCCTTTATTCTTGCAATGTGAGATAAATGGAAGACGTCAAAAAAAAGAGGTATAAAAGTGCCTTCCCTGTTTCTACTCAGTAAATGTGTTTTGCTACTCTGCTTGGAATAACTTAATTAATCAAAGCACTCTGTAAGCTTGCACGTTTTTCTCGGTTAATGTCTTTTGCTGCGTCTTATATTATTTTGGAAGAAAGAAAGAAAGAAAGAAAGAAAGAAAATAATTTATTTATAACAGCAATGACACATAATTAGTAAATATAACAATAAGAAGTGTTGCCGCTATAAAAAGGTCCCGGCTCAGCATATCGCTGGTGCAGCATTTTGGTGTTCCTTTTTGATTTGTCCGCTTATTTCGTATGGTATGTTGACTTTGATATTTTGGATATGTTCCTGGAGTTTGGCATCAGTAATATACTTAAGTAATAAGAAATGCTTTGAAAAACTTGTTTTACTTCAGTCTCATCTCATCTCGGTCTTTTCGTCACACAGGGCATAAGCCTCTTACTTAAGCTATCTTAAGACATGGATTATAAAAGTTAAACGGTTCAACTCATTATAAATCTGGAACGGTCCGACTAGTTTCGATCTTTTCGAAAGATCTTGTTCCAGGATGCGCTTGTAATATCGAGTTCACGACTACACCAAGTCTTTCTTCACAAAGTAAACTCTTGTACTTTATAGTCAATGCTACTAATATTGTAAATGTGGAAGTTTGTCAGTGTGTGACAGTTGTGAGTTGTTATAAGTGTTCCTTGTTTCTTTTTACCCGACTTTGAACGATTTCTAATTGTATTAGTATAAAGTCTCGAAAACTCAATTGTCAAATCTAGAGATACGAAATTGCGTACGGGGAGCCAAATAAGCTACATGAAAAAATACCTATCTAGTTATATACACAAGTTTAAGTAGAATAAATATGTCTGGACTGCATCCGCCCTTCATTATGTTTTCAATTAGAAGATGTTCGGAGCGTCGAGAATGTCATGTTTAGTATGAAATTGGACGCAATAATTCGTAAAATATTTAGTATTAGTCTTTAGTTTATTCTGAGTAGCTAAGCCAATCGACATATTTTTATTAGGTATATTTCGACTTTTATTAATTAGTGTTTCAGGAAGCCATGTAGCCTAGGCTGTGTGTCACAGGGCTGTATGCTTTGCCTAAACCCGTATAGGTAGATATCGGTAGAAACTGAAATGTTCCCAGAGAGTGTCGATCAATCACCATCATCGGCCTATCTTAGTCCACTGCTGAGCATGTCCTCCCCAATTGCACGCCATTGAGCACGATCCTCGGCCACTCTCATTCAGTTCTTGCAGCCACCCTGCGAAAATCATCGCTCCATCTACAATCTGAGGGCTTCCCACGTCACGCTTGCAAATTCGCGTGTATTAACAACGAATTATAAAAATGTAATAGTTTTCCCATTCTCTTGTTTATTTTAAGACGGTGCGTGGGTTTTGCGCGAGTCGCAATTTTTTCATGATTAAACCTTCGTGGAAGTTAATGACGTGGGAACTATGGCTCAAACTCTCTTATTCTGAGAGGAGGCCTGAGCACCGCAGCGGGCCTAGATAAGGCTGAGATGATGATGATCATGATGATGATAAAACTCGTGATTTGCATACGTTACCCCAATAAAGCTTCTATAACATTTATTTATAATTAATTATATTGACCGTAACGGTTCATAAATACGGCAAGCCTTTGAATTTGGATCCAACGTCTATTGGGGAAAGCTGTATTTTATAAGTTATTTATAGTTTCAATTTAGTTTCTAACTGTAACAACAGTCGTTTAGAGAACAATGTACAAAAGCTAGATTTTCAGAGAGAATGAAAATTCAATAATAAGTGGTCACACTGAAAAACAGCGTTGCGGCTTGCCGTAACATTATGCTGAGTGGGGCCCACTTTATACTATGCGATGTTATTTTTATTCTTTCCATCTAATGTATTTTATGAAAAAAAAAATGAAAAATATTTATTGAGTTAAAAGTACATGGTTTACGGTACAGAGGTTGGAATCTCCTAGTAAGTATAAATACCTGTGTCAGGAGATCCCACTCTTCCATTACAAAAAATCTTTATCAATAGTTACAAACTAACTATACTATGTTGTACATACAAATATGTTTTATGAGTTAGAACAATAACAAAAGTAGGGAAAAAGCAGTAGTGTGTGTGTGTGTGTGTGTGTGTGTGTGTGTGTGTGTGTGTGTGTGTGCGTGCGTGCGTGCGTGCGTGCGTGTGTGTGTTTGTGAATAAGTAAGTACTTATAATTATGTGATATGATAGCTTAGTACAGATACACAATGTATTAGTGCTTAAAAAGTATCTAATTTAATAATAATTCTTCATGTAAATAATCGTTTTTAACGTAGTTTATTTAGGTATGTAGACAGCGCTGATCTTATGTCCCTCAGAAGTCACAGTGTTAGTCCGGTCGATGATTTTAGATGATACGCACATATGTGTGACACTCTTAACAAAGAGATTGCAAACTTATGCCAGTGCAAAGTAGCGACCGCATTTTAATTAGGGCCCAGCCTGAAGCTCGCAGAAATAAAACTGACTCGCTAATTAGCTCTCAACCTCATACTTTACGAAAATATACGCGTTAAAATCGCAGTGCGAACTGGGTTGCAGTCGCAAGGCGGACAAGTTTTTTATGGCGGCACGTTGTTTGTGCATGTCAACAAGAAGCAGTCTTTTGTGTTAGCCATTCTGGAGTGAAATAAATGGTTAATGCGAGTGCGTTAGGCAATATAGTGTTGATGGCTAGAAGTGAAGATCTTTCGGTTTAGACTATTTAAATAAGCATTTAATCACCATCATCATATCAGCCGTAGGACCTTAGGCACATAAACCTCCAGTTGCTTCGGTTGCGGTATGCATCCACCGTGAACCCGCCACTTTAGCCAGGCCATCCATTTATCTCGTTTCGTTTCAGCCCCAACGGCTAAATGTTCTCCGCGCTATATGGCCTGCCTTTGTCACTTCAGCGAGCTTATTCGCTTGGCTATGTCGGTGACCCTCGTTGTTCTATGTATCTCCTCATTTCTGTTTCGATTCCGTAGAAAAACCCAGAGTTTGTTTTGGCAATGAGAATGAAACTCTTTGGTGACGGATATCCTAGGATACACATGTACACACTTGAGAAGCAATTCTATGGTGTGTTCTTAATCCCGCATTGCCGTGGGGGTACTACAACCCAAGCCTTCTCTGAGAAGCCTGACTACTATGAAGTGCAAAATTCGAACTTCGTCTAAAGAGACCGTCCCGCTGACGCTTATATTAATCAATACGAGAGTGAGAGGGACGGTCGGTACGATACAAACTTCGTAGTAGCAGTAGGATGAGCCCCTGAGCCTAGTAGTGGCAATGTAAAGGCCAAGATGATGATGATGACATATTAAGACAATTAGATTTACCAACCACGGTATCTAAATTAACGTGCGCCAAGATCGACCGCAGAGTAGATTCGAGATCTCGGCTGGACCCGTCAACTCTCTAAGCCGGAGCAAGGTAAACAGGACGCTACGACATAAATAATTATACGGACGCTGAGCACAGTCGTGGAGTAGTGCGGTGCCGGGTCGCAAATTAGGTTTCGGGTTTCGGTTTCGACGTGTTCTTTTCGTTTTCGTTTCGTTTTTAAACAATGATAATCTGTCTGAACTGAATGCAATGGCTGAAAGAATAAGTGCGGTTATAAAATGTCAATCAAGCTTACTACTAAAAAAGGAGGTTCTATAATTGTCTCATAATTTATAGTTATCATGTGTAGATTATCATTAATTTTGAGCCATTTCTGTTATTTAGTTTTCTTTTATTTAGATTAGATTCCGTTCTGATCTGTTTTAAGAAATAGAAGTAAAACTGGCTTCACAAAATTTGAGCAGAGAACAATTGTTGCAATTTCAGAAACGTTTTCTGCTCTATAATAGTACAAGTACCTATCTAAATATGATTACGTATAGATACTGTTTCATTATTCATTATGGCTACTTCAAAAATTCCGAACACTTCATCAATATTCAATGTTCTGATAAAAATGACATTTGTCTATGAAAATAAGTCGCCATGTCTAGTTCAGCGCTTACTTTCGGCAGAAAGATTCAAACCAAACTTTCGGTTTCGGCTTAAGTAAATTTTACACTTTCGGCGGCCACTACCCAGGAGTTATTAGCCCGAACCGAGACCGCCTCTTTGTTGCGTGTGTGTTTTGTACCTGAGTTGTGTACCGTTGAAGTTTGAGCAGTTTAAATTTAAGCTCTCGTTAAATGCGCTTGACATAGTGTTAGCTATTTTAAGATGGGACTTCGCGGATTGGAGTTTCGAACCGAGTTAATTTAAAGTTTCAACAAAAACATCGGCGTCGCGGTGCCTTCAGAGAAATGGTTTCGACCTCTATTTTTAGAGGTAACTAGGTCAACCATTCTCCAAAAAATAGTCTCCTTTTTCTACGTCTATTAGGCGTTCCAGGCATCAAATATGTTTTTCTAAGTCATGTTTTACTAAGCTTCTAGACACATTTGTGTAGTCGCGTTTGAAAAGAATTCAAAGCAACTAACAGGCTTACCAACATTACGCACGGTTGATTGATGTTTAACTATTGAAACACGCAGACTCTTACATGAAAATTACTGATTGTATTAATTATTTCAAAGCTTGTGGCACCAGCCAGTGTTGTGTAAAAGTGACACTTAGTCACGATATCTATAAAAGAACGAGCACGCAACTGTAATTTAAAAAGTCGGGGTTCGCATTTGTGTTGTGATGAATCAGTTGTAGAGGAGTTTTTGGCGGTAAAGCAAAGTAACGGGTTTTTTGAAGTTTAATCTCCTTTTTATGAAAGGGTTCTAGAATACTTTCTGCGGCCGAATAACAAGTGAAATGATAACATCTATAATAAGAAAAGATATGTATTATCAAAACGTCAGAGTGGGTCACGTTTGATTCATTCTGCCATTATTTATCCCGCTTAGGATAGCGGGAATAATTCCAGAATGTTAAACGTCGTCGGTGGGGGGAGTTTGGGATTTATATTTGTAAGAGTGACGGAGTGGGCAGGTGCGCGGGCGGCTCCGAGCGACGCGACCCGAAGCTCGCGTGCTTTCCGACGTAATTCACCGCGTGACGTGGAAACGTCAGACAACGTGGTAGCATAGTAAAAGAGGACAAGTAGGCTCACTACGGTACATCGCGCGGCTTAAATGTGTGCTGCCTAGGAATTTCGTGATCTGTCGAATTTTACGATCGGCCGCCGACAGATGCATGCCGTTTTCAATCGACGCAACTGGTGGTCTACGTCCAACAATGGACGTGGTACGGCTGTTATGATGAGTAGGCAACCACAGGGCCACACCCTAAGGGATCAAACAAAAATGGAGGACTCGATATGCATTGATGCGTCTTGATGTACCTACTCATTTTAATCACAAAATCCAAACCGGCTATAAAAAAGGAGAGTGCTTTTATATTCCAGAAATAACTTCGACAGTGGTTTTTAATTATTTTATAAAGTTGGATATACTCTCGAGTTGATTCTATGTAAACTTTATGAAAATCAGTTCTAAAATTTTATTCACATTTAAAGTAAGTTGATGTTACTATATTAGCATCATTTTACATCAACAAATTAGCAAACTTAATCAACATCACTTTTTGTATTCAGATGGAGAGTCTAGTAATTTCATTACTCCATATTTCATATCGTGAGTAAAAAAGAAAACAACTAAAGGAAAGCGCATTCAGTGTACAGATAAATGGTACTTTGAATCCCTGGAACTAAACACTAACAATAACGAAAAGCTTTTAATTCTAATCTCCCGGAATGAAAACAAGGAACAATGGCAACACTACCAAAATAAACCGTGCTATGACGTTGCTGAAAAACGTTTCTGTTTTCGTTACAACATGAGGTATTATGTCGGAAAATACTCGTTCTATCTTTGTTCTAATACCCTACTACAAATACTACGCTCTTAAATAATAATAAAGTTTGTATTTTCACAGCTTAACGAGATATGGAACGCAAACAAAAGCTAAAAACACGGGACGAACTCGAGAGAACGCTTTGATCCAGAAAGACGAGGTAAATAATAGTAATGTCATGTTTATTTAATGCTAGTTGTCTTACAAAATTTAAATGAGAGATTTGTGTGCGTGCGTGTGTATGTTTCTTAATCATTCAAGCTAAAAGGGGTACATGAAATTTGGTATCTATCTACATCCTTAAGTGTAGAGACAAGATATTTTACACGTGTGGTCTTCAGGTCAAGCAACGCAATTAAGATAAATGACTATGTAATTTTCAAGTAAGATCCCAGAATTTCAATGGTTCATACGAACGAAGTCAGGGCAAAGGCTAGTGTAAAAATACATACTTTGACACATACATATATTTCATATAAATTTTGTGCGGTTAATTTGACACAAAATTACATTTTCAGTCTTCAGATTCACTTAACGTATTGAAATGACCACGAAATGACGCAATTAGGCAATATATATAAAAAGAGTACAACATATCAAGTGAACCGTGTAGCATTCACGATTTTTTCTTCCGAAATAAAGTTCGCGCTTAACTTTTTTTTAATGGACTCTTAAAATCGGTCAAAGGGCGAACAATTGTGATCTTGTAAGAGACCGGATAAAGGACAAAACTTCCCTTTAATCTGGGGCGCGTGAAATATACTCGGGGTGCGTATTTATTTAGGGTGAGGATGGAGAAGCGAATGAAAATGCGGATGGCTATGAAGAAGACAGATGTATGCGTCCATCACAGAATATTTATAGATAGTTAGTTGCACCATGTTATATGTAAAGATAAATGTCAATCCAGTCGTCAAAGATTCGGTTAAGTAAATTCCGGGTTTTAGAAATGGTTAACAATTGTCTGTACTTTTTCTTGACTTCATCCGTCATCCAATTTTCATAACATATCAAGTTTGAAGTCAATCCGACCACTGGAAGTAGATCAAAATTAATTAACAGACTCAACTGTTAATTTTGCTGTTAACGCGTTGGTCGCACTTGTATGTACCTCTACAAAGTAATGCGTGAAGCAATGGAACGTTTAAAAAGTAAACAATAACAACAAAACACCAAGCGACACCTTACGACAGTCCCAAAATGATCATCAAATTAAAATCGCTGTATAAAGTAACGTTTACTCAACCTCGTTTAAAACGTCTAACCGCACGTAAAATCCGAAGTCACGGATGTAAATTATGTACCCAACCCTAACGCGTGCGTCCGAGTTCCCCCGAAGTTGACCGACATAAGCTACCGCAATAACGAGCCCATATCTGTGACTTAATAAAACCCATATTGGGGATAGAAACTGGATTTTACTGAACTTTTTTATGGGCAAGGGGGCACTTTATAATTTTTAACGGTCTGCAAGTTTTGTAATTGGAACGAGCGCTTTTTGTTTTGTATTCTTGCGCTGGCTTTAGTTTATATCTTTTGAATACTACTGACCATAGCAAAAACTGGTCAAGTGCGAGTCGGACTTCCGCACTGAAGATACTAATTTGTAAGTATGTCAAAATATACGCTATAAACGGCCGTATCCATAAAAATCTATTGTCAGCAGAGTCCTGCTTCTATAAGTAAACTATACGCAGTGTTAAAATATTTGATATAGGTTGGATGGATCATCCATTTATAAATAATATATAAAAATTTAGATACATAGTGAAATTCGAATTTCAACCAACAACCACGAAGAACTTTTTTTTAATGCAAACAGATGCCTACTTGAAAGTTTTTTTTAATTCTGCAAGAGATTGTCTATGAATGCCAGTGCTGTCCGAAAAAAGACAGAACTTTATTTCGGGCACACTGGTGAATCGCATTCATTTGTTTTACGATTCCGCCCTTTTTATGAAACTTCATAGTTGGAATAATAAAAATGCGTATTAGTCGGGACAAAGGGACGTAATCTCGGTCTACTGCGACCCACGTTGACTTGAGACATTGTATGACGTTGTCTAATCATGAGATTAGCATGAGCGTTGCGGCTGCCCTACAAACTGTCTAAAACAGGTAACAGGTTATGACATGGCATTTTTAAAGTAAATAATTTCGTCTGAAGGAAGTTTTAAGTGTTCAAAAAACGTTAAGGTTAAGAAATGTACCGTCAAATCTTTTAAGTACTTACGTAGAATTTCATCCATTTCCAGTGATAAGATAGGCTTGAAATGTATTACCGATATATATAATCTCTCAATCAATGAATTGAAAATAAAAACTGAAATAGAGATGCACAGAAAAACCAGAAAAATAAGACCATCAATGGGAATCGAACCCAGGTCCTCGGTGGTCTACGTGGACCATCAGTGGTGTAGCGGTATAGCACGCGGTACGGAATACCGAGGACCTGGGGTTCGATTCCCAGTGATGGTCTTATATATCTGGTTTTTCTGTGCATCTATATTTCAGTTTGTATTTTCAATTTAGATTTTACGGGATGACCGTAAAAGTAAAAATTTGGAATTGAAATAAAAAATACAAAAAGATTCCAAAAAACCAATCTCAATCAATGAAGCCTATATGTAATTAATGACGAACGTAGTTTTTTTAAATGTGTTAAAAATTAATATACGTATACCTATGAGGACTCCTTCACATCAATAGAACAGCAAGAATGTCCTCACACAATACTATCCCAACTACATAAAAAGAACCAACATTTTTTTTTAATAACTCATCAGCGTTTGTAAGGAGGCCGCGTCGCCCTTAATCTGGAGTAAGCTCCCGTAAAGATTCCCTATTGTAAGGTTTAGGGGGATTTCCTACCTTTTGTTTGATCCTGGGTCCTACTTTATACCGAGATATATTCACGTTTGTTTATGTCACTAAGAGGTCATGATAAGTCATATCACCGGTAAAAGGGACCGTTCAGTTTTCGAATCAAAAGAAAATATTATCTTGCCCATTCACATACTGACATACGTGTCAATTGCGAACGAATGACGTGTTTTATTCGTAAGAACGATCTTTTTTCATTTGTTTCATTCGATGTAGTTTTTTTTTTTCATTAAACCGGCCATGTTTATTATTGTCAAATTATTGGCTTGAGAAACGTCGAAATTGTCTAATAACCTGTCAGCACTTTCCAAAGTCAAAGTCAAAAGTCAAAGTCAAAGTCAAAGTGATTTATTTGTAAACATATGTAAAAGCCCTACAATAAACCAATTAGATTTACGAGCTGCCTATTTGAAGTATTATTATTAGTATAATTATTTTATAGTCGTAAATATTACATCTTGAAGTTAAGAAGAGTAAAACATCAGTCTTAACCACGTTCCACACATACTTAAGCACATCTATTCAAACAAATTCCCAAATCGAGCTACCCAAAAGTCTCTTTAAAACAGAACAGTTTTAAATTCCCCAGAAGTGAAATAAAACTTGGTAACATAGCGACGATACCGTCTCAGCTAAAACCGTCCTTATGCGGAAGTCTTAGGATCGGCGACGTGGTTAAAGTTGGCGTAACACCGTCAACAGAAGACGTAAACCGAAACACTAAGTATGCGCGTTTTACAACACTTGGTAATGCGGATAGTTGGCCAGACTCAGCTTAACAGTCTTAACACTTTCCCGTTTACGATTCTTCCGCACTTCTCGTGTGCCCCGATAACTCGAGACATCGTGATTAAACATTTTATTATTAACGTTTAAGCTGGGCTTTAGCTACATTTCAAGGAAGATTTAGCCTTTATCGCATTAGAATCGTTAAATTAATTGGATATAAAATATCGAATGCACGGCAACTGCTTCGGCTTCCATGCTCGCTTTAAGCGAGTAAGTTACGACTAACTATTTCGTTTCGGCACTTCTGGGTAGTATGTGTTGCCAGTGATGATATATGGATTCAAGAGGTGGTGCTTCACTATATTATAGGCCTTATGAATAGGCTCAGAGTTACTAAGTGAGCAATGGAGAGGGCTACGAGTATATTCAGGGTTTTTTCTACGGTTTCGGAGGATTTCCCTAGAAGATACGCAGAAGAACGAGGTCACCGACATAACCAAGCGAATTAGCTTGTCGATAAGTGGCAATGGGAAGGCACGGAGAACAGATAGCCGTTGTAGCCGAAAAGCTTCCAATCTCCAAGTTCCAATGGAAGCAACTGGAGGTCTATGGGGGAAGGCCAATGTCCAACAGTGGATGTCCGAACAGTAACGTAATTGACCGTCAAATAACATACTGCCTAAATTACTACTAAAAGTTGAATTTTGGCAGATATTCCTTTAAATCTGACGGAAAAGGCGGCAACAATTTACTAGTCTTACATAGTATTCAACGGCAATGCACCAGCAGTACCAATGGTACTGTAGATATCCCTGTGTAGGTGATCACTTTTAACACCAAGTAAACTGCATGGACGTTGCATGTGATTTTTATATTTATAATAAAAAAAATAAGGTTTAAAAAATGCTTTCCAAGTGAATAATGTCACGAGAAAATTAAGGCAAGGCGAAACGTGACAACACAAGACAGTGTTACGAGGCCGCAGATGTTCCATCAAATTTATACAGCGTGTATTTTTGATACAACCTCAAACTTTAAGGGTGGTTAGTGAAGGCCCTACTCGTAATAATCACACTTTATTATGTTTTAGTAAAAAGAAATGACTTATTATTTTCCATATAAAATAAATTACCACGCAATGTGCTAAGTACGTGATACTACTCGTACTTTGTTTTTATCCAAAACGTCGCATTTGTTGACGTGACAGCTGTAGCAGAACGCATCTCACTCGTATCAAATTATTGTACGCATTAGATTGCTGCTCGAAAAAAATAAAAATAAAAATTACACTCTGATAGTCAATTCTAAATTAACAATTTGTTTTAATATCGGTTCACAGCACTTAAATCTCCGTCGAGTTACAGTTTGAGGCTATATTCAACAATACCAGCTGTATATTATTTATTACTTATGGCAGGTAACGTCAAACTCAAGTGCATTCCAAAATGGCGTACCGCAAAATGGACGAATGCTCTTAAACGCAATTTGATATTCATAGCAAATGCATGTGGGCTTTCGCATATCGAAATTTGTGTTTGCATCGTGATATATTTTATTGATATTGATTTTTATTCAGGTCCCGTGGCTGCATTGTTGTATGAGAAGCTATTTGCGATTGAAGTAGAGATTGGATCTGTACAATCCTTACTAATGTCATAAATGTGAAAAATTGGTTTTGCTGTCGGGTGTTTTTCAATTTTTCTAGGTAGATTAGGTTATTATAACTTTTTTAACAAGTTTTTAAATAGTTTATTTTGTCGTGCGACATGTTTCATCATACATAACTAAAAATAAACGTGTTTTAATGGCTGTATCTGCACCAAACCAGACTGGTTAAATCCCACGCACAAAAGTAATCTTAACGCTGTTGTTGAATCAGCCATTCAAACGATAGTTTAATCAATCCATTGTAGTCTAGAGACATGTAATTTAGCAAAGGTAAGTATTCTTCACGCAACGTATAGCTAGTGCCACCAGAGTTGAGGTCACGTACACAAGAACATGTCATGTAATGACAGTGTGATTTTGACATTCACTCATTCATTTCATTGATTCTTCTTTTATTCAATCAGTTCTTCATGTAGCTGTGTGTGCAATCATTCACTTCTACTTTCGAGGCACTACCTCTTACATCAAGATCACATTGTAATTCTGGGAATTTAGTATTTTTAGAAATTTCAATTCGATTGCTAGACCTAAAGGATTACGCGAGCGAAGCAGCGGGTAAAAGATAGTAGAAAATGAATCCAAAACAAACAAATGGCTTCGAGATCAAAGCAAAGGCGCAGACGTGTCAAAACGAGTGGCGGGCTTAAAGTGGTAGTGGGCTAGCCATGTGGCCCGGAATGAACGGTCGTGGTGCAAGCGTCTCCTAGAAGAGTGAAAGCCATGGGGGGAAAAGCGACCTCAGGAGGGTAGACCACAAATGCGGTGGAAAGACGATGTAAAAAAAGTTGCTGTTTCAAATTGGATCCAAAAAGCTCAATGTCGCGACGAGTGGAAAAAAATTAAGGAGGCCTACACCGAGAAGGTTGAGAAAGGCTGATGAAGAGAGAAGAGAAGAGAGAAATCCAAAATGGAGGGTTTTCTTTATAAAATTACCAGCGATGTGGATTCTTTGTTTGCGAGTAGTTAACGTGTCGGCAGCGGATATTGTCTTAGCAATACATTGGAAATACTCTTGATTAATATTGAATATATGTATGAAAGCTTTTGTCGCTTCAGTGCGCGGTCGGTAATTGAGTGTTTTTGCTGAATTTGACGTTACAATATTCATGAAAAAATTAATGGAAGTGCTTGGGTTATTTTTGTTTTGTTTTTTCGGATATTTGGAAAACAATGTGATTTATAATAAGGTAGGATTATTAACATGGCTAGTTCGTAAATAATTTATCTACAGTATGTAATTTGATTTATAAACAATTGAGCATTCGATTTTTATTTTATCATCATCTCATCATCATCATCATGTAGCTCTGTCTGTCTGTCTGTCGATTTGGTGAAATTTGTTATATTTATATCCCGAAAAATTGCGTAGTTTCCGCTCGCAAATTAATAAACGTGGGTAATAAACAATAAATCATGATACCTAATAGTGATATTTTCGCTTTTATGGAACGAGCTAATACTACCTACTCCTATCCCTCCTATACATGAGTGTGGAGTGTGGTATGCGTGTATTGAAGCGTGATGAGATGATGTACGTTTGAATTTGAACGAAGAATGAATACTGAGTTTGAGTGAAAACCAAAAGAGTTATTATGGCAGTTGAGGACGTACGAGGAACGTAAACAGACGTGTGTTTTTATTGTGTTTTCCTTTCTAACGTATTTTTCTTTACGATTTGTATCATCTTTTTTTCAAATTCGCTGGCCAACTAAGAATAAAGACAACTACAAACTACTGCTCCGTTTCATTCACGAACTGGTTCCCACATTTTTGGGGGCTCGTCACCGGGAATTTCTTTGGTTTCCGCAAGGGACCAATACGTTCGTGAAAGTTTAAAAAACATTAAGTAGCCACTGACTTGGCTAAGCAGCGAAGAACGACGATGACAACGGATCTTAACCACGAAGGTGAATTATTATTTTACTAAATGAGCTCCTACCTTAAATATACTTAGTTCAGTCCAGAAAACAAAAGTATTACCAAAAGATAACCGCAGTGAGCAGCAACGATAAGTGTAACACGCGAAACTCTTAAACTGCCAAGATAAGACGCTTTCATCGCGCTCCTTTTAAAGGTTCCATTAACTTTGGCAGCAAAAGCGGCTTCTAAACTATGTATGTATCTTATGTGCATCTCTTTTCAACGCTGCCCACGCCTCGCACTAGTTAACATTCAGCCTACAAAAAGGAATGAAAAAACGTCCGTTCAAAGCGAACAGGTTTACCAACACTCGAGATGCCATCTTTAGAGGGGCGCGAATT
This sequence comes from Choristoneura fumiferana, assembly GCF_025370935.1. Taxonomy (NCBI): domain Eukaryota; kingdom Metazoa; phylum Arthropoda; class Insecta; order Lepidoptera; family Tortricidae; genus Choristoneura; species Choristoneura fumiferana. Next base: position 11,843,612 of record NC_133479.1, on the reverse strand, counting down.
CGATCTCTTTGCTCCTTGGCTTTTGAATGGCACCCGCTCATTGGCCGGTTAGAAAAAAAAAGTTAGTTCCATTTTTAAATTGTATTACAATAAAATTCAGCCCCCAAAAGGCTCAGATCTCAGCAATGGAGAAGATAAAAACAAAAAAGTCCTAAAGATGTAAATGAAAAATATCTAGCTAGATAATTTATTTCAAATAAACCTCAGTGAATAATTTAACTTAAGTGAGTTGGGAGAGGCCTCTGTCCAACAGTGGACGTCCTACGGCTAATTGATGATGATGATGATGATGTTCAGAGAAGGTTTAATTTTACTAAGGCCGTGTTTGTAGCACAATAAATTACTGGGTTAAGCCTTTAAAACCGGTAAGTTTGACAGTTTCACACTTAAACTTATCCTAAAACTTAGATTTATCTTTTGTTGCAAGATGGCTTCTAATTTGTAACGTAAATCGCTAATTTATGGTTTGATAAAAACTATACACTAGCCACGATATTCTACAACGGTGTCCAAAATCGGCCCCAAAGTAGGACATTCCGCATTACCCTCACAAAGGTCCTCTTTGCGCCCGGGTCATTCAGTAACCCTATCGTCGTCCATTAGTTAGTGGCAGGTTAATAAGGTTCTTTGTCGGCGGCCCTCGGCGCTTTCACAATTTTGTCTTGAATACAGCTTATCTCCGGGCTTGTTTGCTTGCACCCCCGGTAAAAGACCTAGCACACTGTGCACCGTCAATTTTTCTAAAGTTAGTTTCAAATTACGAACGCAACACAACATCCTGTCACTATGAAAAGGGTCTTTTTATATACACGATTGTTTTTATTATTTATTGTTTCCTTTAGGGCCGGTTTATGTCAATAAGTGTGTAAAAACTCGATCACTGACCTATCAAAGGCCCAATAATAAGTTATGAAGGGGGATTTCGACGCTCAAAATCCAACGATTGAGCCGCTCAATAGCTGGTTTCGAAGCGAAATGGAAAATTAATGGCACGGAAGTAAATTTCTTTGGATAAAGCGAGACAATAGGAGACCGTCGTTTATAGGCTACAGCCAAGTATGAAACTATTATCCGTTATAATAATATACTACCCAAAAGAAAATAGGGGCCACAAGAGTTTCATTGTTAAAATACTAATAAATATAATTCCTTGTATAAAAGTAGTTTTATTAATAAAACTTCAAACGAGTTGTATTAGATTGTACAACAAGAGCATTAAACGAGCCATTTTACCCAAGAAGTTCAATAGCCACCCGAGCCGGTACGGCGAGGGTGGATAGACACGTCGAGGGGAAAATGGGTTTCATGCTCGAGTTTTTCACTTAGATTGCGAGGAAATTAAATAGCAACAGTGGAAACAACTGTTCACTTTCTATTAACCTTTTATTTTTAATGCATTATTATATAGTTATAATTTTTTAGTTTCATTGTTTTATTTTTATTGATTTGATTGATTTTTAGTCTATTCTATCTATCTTATATAAATAAAAATGAATCGTAAAATGTGTTGTTAGGTGCAAAACTCGGGAACGACTGGTCCGATTTCGCTAATTGTTTTTTTGTTATGTTCGTTACTATCAAGAGAAGGTTTTTATGGAAGAAAATACGGAAAAAATACAACGGGGGCGAAGCCGCGGGCAACAGCTAATTTTATATAAATTAAAAATTAATAAAAAATATATATAGAAACCTTTTTGTTAGACGTAGACGAAAATTTTACTTTATGCACCAGAGCATAAAAAATCATTTTATGTCACCTAGATTCAGCATAAACACGAACTTTATTGAACACTAAAATATTTCTCATACAGATAAACTTATTCAGACAAAAATACAAAAGCATTCTGTTGAAACTCAAGTGGCCCTTATTATGTTTTGACTATTACTAGTCATAGATACTTCTACCGACGCATACAAATCCTCGACTTTTATTTTAAACGGCAACAATCGAAACATTTCTCTCTACAATACCGCCTTTATTTACTTTTAGAAAATAGATCGTGGTAGCACAATAGATTTCTCTCCCATCCATTTACTAACGATACAATTTTTTCCCAATGTATCGGTTGCATTACCGAACCAGTGCGCAGTTCTAAAAACAGTTTCTATTGCATTGCACTCACGTGGGCCTTACGAGATCGCTCTAAAACGTTATTAAACTTAAATAACAGTGTTCTCTCATGCAGAAACCCCTATTACTGGGGATAGAAGGAAAATCCCTTATCAGAAGCGATTATTGGGGCGGGATTAATATCTATCGGGGCTAGATGGGATTTTTAACCGACAAAGCCTGTTTGCAATGACTTGCTTTTTGTTTGCGACTTGAGGATGATACAAGAGCGTCCTTGCAGGAGCAAGAAGTTCTTGTCTGAACGGATAACCGTGGCTGGGATGCTACACGTTTTGATTGGGGGAAATGATAGCGAGTCATGTTTACCTTTGTAAGATAAACAAAGTGGATATTTATCTGACTTATAATACTTTAAATCATGTTTTTTAAAGCTGATTCGGGTGCCCACTTCGCTCAATTAGATAACCGTTGGGGGAGAAAACTCCTCGAGTGGCGACCACGAACTAGGAGACGAAGCGTTGGCAGGCTTCACACTAGGTAGACTGATAAGTACGCAACGCAACGCAACATAACGCAGTTATATCGTCATGTTACGGGTGTTATGGACAACCGATCGATACAAATGGCGAGTTGCCGTTCATTATGGCGTTCCAAGGGGCCCGCCTTTCTCCTTTGTTTAACAGTGGATGTCTTCCTACTGATGATAAAAAAGAAAAGAAAGAAAGAAATACATTTATTCACAACACAGCAATAGACAACACTACACAAGACACAGCAATATTATTAAGTGCATGATGAAAGCTGATTTCAAGTTGCGTTTGACCGAAATGGTTACTGTTGTCCGAGTGAATGCCAAAATACGTAACTATGTATGTAGGTCGTTCTCTAAGCAAGTAACCTCGTCCTATCTGGGTATACATAGTCAGTATTTATCAATGCCGCTATCAAAACCCCACGGACTAGTAGGAAGATAAAAATCAATTGTTTCCCCCAAAATAACAACAGAGCAAACACTTCACTCAAAATAATTTCAGCCGGGGAAAACGTTAAAATAAAGCAACTCATTACCATAACGGAAGCTCAAAATCAACAAAATGATGCTACAAATGTTTGATATGAAATTTTGCTATTCTGAATAACAATAACAGTTATCTAGAAGAGGCTTGGAATTATCGCTCATTCATATTCATGAGCCCGAATGACGGGCCCGGAGGCGCTGCCGCGACACATTGAGTGTTAAACCAAAATAGAACACAATACTTTGAAGTTCCGAACAAAATATATACTGGAGATGTCTCAGTGACTGATGGCTGAAGAAGTTTGCCTAATGCCGCACCGGCGCATCTCAGAATAAGACAGTGAAATGGAGAATCTAATGGACGATATTGGCAAGTTTAATATGCCTTTATTTACAAGCTTGTATGTATGTTGTACTCGTATATGCGGGTCAAATCTTGCAAGTTAAATTTGATGCACTTCTAGTGGTCGGATTGACTTTGAATTTGGTACGGAAATAGTTTGAATGACAATGCAGTACATTCAGCAAGATAAGCTTGTATTAAAAGTGTAATTTTTAACTAAAACTTATTTATCGTTAATTTAAAGACAGTTTTAGTGATTGGTTTTTTGGCGTCTCTCGATGAGAGCGGAACATAGATGTCGCTAGTGCGTAGTAGAAATAAACAACCTGAGATATGTATGCATAGGAAAAATTCGTGTCTAGATTCCTGTCCAGCGGTGGTGTAGGGGTTATAGCACGCAGCACAGATTGCTGAGGACCTGGGTTCGATTCCCAGCGCTGGTCTCTTTTTCTGGTTTTTCTGTGCATCCATGTCTCAGTTTGTATTTTCGATATGGTTTCACGGGATACCCGTAAAAGTAACAAATTTGGAGTTGAAATAAAAAAATACAAAAAGACTCCAAAAAACCAATCATAATTTGATTGCTTAGTAGCGACATCTCTTGTCTGGGTGAGCGGTTGGTTCCGAAAGAGTGTGACGTCTCTCGATGAGAGCGGAACATAGATGTCGCTAGTGCTGCTGCATAAGTAGCGTAGTAGAAATAAGCAACCTGAGATATGTATGCAGAGGAAAAATTCGTGTCTAGATTCCTGTCCAGCGGTGGTGTAGGGGTTATAGCACGCAGCACGGATTGCTGAGGACCTGGGTTCGATTCCCAGCGCTGGTCTCTTTTTCTGGTTTTTCTGTGCATCCATGTCTCAGTTTGTATTTTCGATACAGTTTTAGTGCTTTCGGAAGTGAAGTAAAGAATAATAAACTCTCAACCTCAACATTTGTGCAATACATGCAATACACAGACCCAAAACCTACTTCTGATGCACCACCTGTTGTAAACTAGTTCTTCCTTCTTTCCGTAAAAAAGGTTGCCTTTAAGAGATCGGTCTTGAGCGATAAGGCCGCCTATTGCTTACCTTGTATAATGTAATTTTCTCTGTGTGTACTTATTTTCTGTATCGCTTACTATTTCTGGTGTACAATAAAGTCTTTGTATTGTATTGTATAACACAGGAAATTCTAACGCATTTTGATCTTTTCCCGAGTTTATTCTCAATGCTAAGCCGGGTGGTTATGCACGTGTGGTAGTGGAATGCAAGGTTAGGTAGCAATTCGCCAATATAGACTACAGCAAGGTAACGCCATGAATCACTCAATTATTTGAAGTGTAGTAGTAATACAAAATTATTGACTCAACCTTTTAGAAGCCACGTTTTATTAAATGATATTGTAACGGATAACTACCGAGTTCTAACGCGTAGGGTGCGTGTTGCGGCAGCCGCCGAGTCACATGCTCCTGAGAAGAAGGGCTACGAAATAGCCTGAAACATGTCGAGCTAAACTCGGTTTAAGACGAGAGTTATCCGTTACAATATCATTTAATATGAGTGAGTCTCACGGTAGTATCATGTTCAAAGCCACGTTTTACTCTCAAGCTCTAATAAACATTGAACGTGTACATTTCACGTAAAAAATAGCATCACAAATCACACCGTATCCGAGTTGCCAATATTTTTTCCATGTAAGAGAGCTTTAAATCATATCATCTGTACATATATCTTTACCTATGAGCGGTAAAACTCGACGTCAAAGATGTTTACTGTAACCTGACGGTGATATATTAGCATTTAGATAATGTGCACGCACCGAGACATATGGTGTTGAGGCTAGCGATATTGACTTTCTCCTGTGCTATCGGGGCGGTGAAGTTTTTAATATGTCGCGTCGGAGATTAAAGGAAAAGGAATGTACAGATGGCGACTTATATAAAAAACAAATAATAAATAAATAAAATAAATATCACGGGACAATTATTCACACCAATTGACCTAGTCCCAAAGTAAGCTTAGCAAAGCTTGTATTATGGGTACTAAGCAACGGATAAATATAATTATATAGATAGATACATAATTAAATACATATTAAACACCCAAGACCCGAGAACAAACATTCGTATTATTCTTACAAATGTCTGCCCCGACACAGGAATCGAGCTCAAGCGTCGTAGTCAGGTTCTCTAACCACTAGGCCATCTGGTCGTCAAAAATGGTAAAATGGTATCAGTGAGTCATCATCATCATCATCAGCCTATGTTCGTCCACTGCTGGACATAGGCCTCTCCCATGGCACGCCACTGAGCACGATCCTCGGCTATTCTCATCCAGCTTTTGCCAGCCGCCCTGCGAAGATCATCGCTCCACCGAGTCTGAGGACGTCCTACGCTACGTTTGCCGATCCGTGGTCTCCACTCAAGAACTCGTCTACCCCAACGGTTATCGGTTCTTCGGGTTATATGGCCGGCCCATTGCCACTTCAGCGTGCTAATGCGGTGGGCTATGTCGATAACTTTGGTTCTCTGTCGGATCACTTCGTTACGAATTCTATCTTTCAGAGAAACTCCGAGCATAGCCCTTTCCATAGCACGTTGAGCAACTTTAAATTTGTGGACCAGCCCTAACGTGAGCGTCCATGTTTCGGCACCGTATGTCATGACGGGTAGGACGCACTGATTGAAGACTTTCGTCTTTAGACTCTGTGGAATTGGTGATGTGAAGACTTGACGCAGTTTCCCATACGCTGCCCATCCCAACTGTATTCTCCTGTTGGCCTCTTTCTCGAAGTTGTTTTTACCTAATTGCATAGTTTGCCCGAGGTAAACATACTCCTTAACCACTTCGAGAACACTGCATTGAACTGCAATTGGTTCCGGACTTACATGTTCATTGAACGTAACCTTGGTATCAGTGAGTAAAATGGATAAAAGATGGGAGTTATAGCCACGTTAAGAACTAGTGTTTGACATTTTTGACACGTTTTGAATCGTATCTCCCACTTTTGCACTACAGATAGAACTATAAGTCAAACGTCTATCGGTCCTTCAATCTTTTATCTCCATTTTTGTCTACCGGATTTTGAAAAAAAAAAAAACTTAATTTTGTTGATTTTTTAAACATTGTCTAAAAAAACACTTATTTCGTATCTCTATTGACGTGAAAGATCTAACATATACGAAATCTACATATTTGGGTTCGTCTTTGACGTTTCGAAAAACGTGTCTAGGGTTTTCATTTGAAACTAATTAACACAAAAGTTATGGCCCGAAAACCAGTTCTTTGGCCTAAAATTGTTTAACTTTGATGCCAAATATTTCGAAGATAATGAACTTTGAAGTAAATATGGGATACTATATTGCTTAAAGTCGTTGTTGTCAATATAATATGCTACAAAAAAAATTAGAAAACTAAGGAATTCAGATCAAAGGTCATTGGGGCATGGGATCCAAAGATATGAAGATACTATCATAGTTTTAGGTACTATTTTCCCAAGAAAGCCGTCATGAAGCTTCACCAATGATCCTCAAATTAATGGCGAACATGACCACTCTGTCAAATGTGTAGCGACTTAAAAGAGGGACTAGGCCTATCATAGTTTTTTTTTGTGTAATTAACAATGTTGTGGACAGTAATGATTTATGTGGCAAACATGCTCGGAAATGTATGCTTTAATGTCACGAAATGGATGAAGATACTATCATAACTTCTTAGGTGACTTATTTTGCTCTAACAAGAAAGACCGTACTCTGTAAGCATTTGCGATGCGATGCGATGCGATGCGATGCGACGGACACGGACGGATTGGATGGATGGCGAACGGATGACGGACGGACTCGGTGGACGGAAATGGATGGATGGATGGACGGACTTGGAAACGGATGGATGGACTACGGCGGACGGACTCGGATGGAGTTTTTTGGATGGATGGATGGATGGATGGATGGATGGATGGAACGGATGTTGGATGGACAGTGGAATGATTTATGGATGGATGGATTGGACGGATGGAAATAAATATTTTATTACCCGTTCTTGAATTTTGAATTCATCCTACTAATATTATAAATGTGATAGTTTGTGAGTGAGTGAGTGAGTTTCTGAGTGAGTGAGTATGTTTGTTACTTCTTCATGCTGAAACGGCTGGACGGATTTGAATTAAACTTGGCAAAAAGTTAGTTTATAACCTGGATTAAATACATAGCATACTTTTTATCCCGATATTCCCACGTTTAAACGTTTAAACCGCTGGGTTTAGAGTCATGTCTTTTTGACATGGGTGTTTTAATTTAACGTCAATGAAAACCAACGATGTAATTTTAGGGAATTCCCACGAGAATTGAAAAAAATCCCTCAATTTCATTTCAACTGCTGTATCTAATTATTTACGCGTGCGCAGCCGCGGGTAAACGCTATTATGCAATAAATTAAATTGTATTCCTTAAACATTCTTAATAAAAAAATAGCTATAATTTTAAGTTAAAAATGGCATGTAGTAAGTACCTACTTTCAGTATACCGCTAGGACAGTCTATAAAAATTTGCATACTCATCGATCCTCCCCTAGTCCACATCCGATCACTTCCACAATATGACAGGTTCGTTCCATGTTATCCCCTTGTGCATGTTAAAATGCAAATGAAGGCCGGTGGCTGGATTTTTTTCTCTAAGCGAATCGTTCCGACAACCGTAATCGAGATCGACGGGCATAGTCACGTCTCTAATATATTTTTTAGGGTGTCGTAAAGACATTGAATGCGAAATCTTTTTTACTTATTCCAACATGTGCTGACATAAACCAATTTCAAACGGTTGTAAAATCCCCGCTTAATCTGAAATCAAACTTGTTCGGGGGGAATTAGAGTCGCATTTGTGCCGGGAGGCTGGAAGGGTTTGTAAAAAGCGTAATTTGGAGGCAGCCAGCATTGTTGTATCATTTGCTTCATTAATTGCCTTCATAAGTTCGACGGCGGTCGTTTTATCGCCCCCGCAGCCGCGCCCGCTGCCGCTCGCTTATGCAAATGATAAGCGCCGCGTGTCCCTAATGTCGGCATTATAACAATTTAAGAAGTAAAACAACAATAAGTATTCGTAATATTACGCAAACCTTAATCTCGTGGAGAATAATGTAAACAACCGCAACTAGAAAAACATGCAACTCGACCAACTTCCCGACCTCATTACCATAATTATTGAGGTTGAATTGCGAGTCGTAATTTTCAAAAATCAGTTACAGACACGTTAATTTCGCGCATAAAACCGCTCACTTCTCATTTTGATAAAGCAGTGTTACATTTAATTATGCGGGAAGGGTGGGTTCAGGACGCGGTGCGATTTTTGGTCGAAGTTTTATGTTAATTTACACCCGACGCTCCTCTATGCTAATGAAGGAATATGAGAGGCGTATTCATATGGAACTACTATTCAGCCCTCCGGGCTCATGTTATGTTATGAGTCAACATAAGAACAATTACAATGTTGAGTGAAGGGGGAAATATGTTAATTTATAAAAACACCACGGTCTCTTGATTGAATGAAATCAACAACTGTAGACCTATTTACATAATAACTGTGGCCTGAGCGAACGTTGGTTGTTCACGCTGTAAAACGGTACTTCGCGAAACGCGTATCAATTATATTGCGGGTCATGAACTATTCATTACATCATAACTAGTTCGGTAGCCCAGCCATGTATTATTATACAGGGTGACATAGGAGACGTAATGAGACACTACTTTTTTAGGCTCGTTAATTGATAACTTTTTACATTTACAAGTCCTTACACGAAACAAAAACCATTTATTTTTTGTTAACTTTCCTTTAATATATACCAATGCAGTAAATCATGGTTAAAAATAAAAATGAACAAAAAATAAATGGTTTTGGTTTCGTGTAAGGACTACTGCATGTAAATAGCTATAGATTAACGAGCCTAAAAAAGTAGTTTCTGATTACGTCTCCGATGTTACCCTGTAAGTATAGAAAGATAAATACATAAATAAAAATAAATATCACGGGACAATTCACACCAATTGATGTAGTCCCAAAGTAAGCTTAGCAAAGCTTGTGTTATGGGTACTAAGCAACGGATAAATATAATTATATAGATAGATACATACTTAAATACATAGTAAACACCCAAGACCCGAGAACAAACATTCGTATTTTTCATACAAATATCTGCCCCGACGCGGGAATCGAACCCGGGACCTCAAGCTTCGTAGTCAGGTTCTCTAACCACTAGGCCATCTGGTCGTCTAAAGATAGAAAGAAAATATTTTATTGCCAACAGTACAAACAATACAAGACAACAATATAAACAATACAAGATAGTAGTCTGTCCTGCGGCAAAAGGAGCAAACTCAGCTAATGCTCCTAATGCTGCTAATGTATAGCGCCTCGGATGACGCAGCTTAGCTAATCTTACGTCAAATACGGGTGCGTTCCGCGGCTCCAATCCAAGTGTTTATTAACTTCACTAAACAACCTTAGGCGGCCGTAGTGAAACAGAAGTAGATAGTGTAATTACTGGGTACTACAGTTATATTAAAAACGTGGATTTTGTGGCGTGACGACCTCGCTGCGGTCACCTTTAATTGCCAGCCATCATGTGAAGCAATATGACTAACAGTGGCGCGACTATATTGTGAAGGTTTCCATGAATGTCACCTAAAATGTTTTGAGGTTATAAGCTATAAATATTGCCTTGAAAATTATTTTTTGTCGTTGCGCCGATAGCCCATTCTTACATGTATGAATATCAAAAGGTACCTTAAATAATTGTAGGTTCTGCCGTGAACTTTCATTCGTTGTGACGAAAATACCTACATTGAATTCGCTTTGGCAATACACGCAATCGATATTGGAAGCATGGTGATTCTGATTATGCGTACGTATGTGGATGATATTGTTGTCGTTGCTGATAGAAATATATTTTCGTTTCAGAATAAGAGTTCACGGGTTATCTAAAGGATTTAAGGCTTTACCACACAGCGGTCGCTAGCAATAGGTACTTGAAGTTTTCTTCACCCTTTAGGTCAGCTATAATCAACCTTTGTTGTTTATGAGCCACAATAGGCTAGTGTCTTAAAAAAACCGGCCAAGAGCGTGTAGGACACGCCCACAATAGGGTTCCGTAGCCATTAAAACGAAATAATCAAGTACTTAATATTTTTCTAAGGATTTCGTATTGTGTACAGAATCTCCCAAGTTTAGGTAGGTATATTGCTGCTATTTACACTTAAACTACTAATAATTCTCAAGCAATCTGCTAAGATAATTTTTAAGTTATACCTATATTTTTTTTGTAAATTTGATATACTTACTACCATTCTGAATTTTTTCAAATTTTTCCTCCCAACAGTCTAGATTATAGAGGGGGGAGCTGACGTTCGATTTTAATAAAAATGTGCACTTCAAAGTTGAATATTTCGCAAACAGATCACTGAATCGAAAAAGCGTCTTAAAAACCCTGCAATAGTTTTAAAAGACCTATCCAACGATACCCCATAATATAGGGTTAGCCGAGAAAAAAAAATCAACCCCACTTTACGTTTTTTTTTATTTATTTTTTATTTTACCACTGTCGGCGTGACTGATATTTATTCATGCCAAATTACAGCTTTGTTATACTAACGGTCGCGGACAGACAGACATGGCGAAACTAAAAACTAATAATTAGTCCGTAATCTATAACTGACGGACTAAATGTTTTAATTATCTTTTGTGTTGTGAGTATGGTGCAGCATTAATTGTCAACAGCATCACAACACAAGTCAAAAGAATTGATCCCACTTATATTATAAAAGTTTATAAGTCTGACCGATTTAGATGAAATTCGGTATACATAATAATTTGAGTCCCCGGGAAGGACATAATATTATGATAGTTTTTATCCCGGAAAATTGCATAGTCTCCGCGGGATAGCGATAAACGAATTCTGCGCGGACGGAGTCGCGTGTAACAGGGTAGTAATTAATATAACTTTTACGCCAGGCGAGCCACTTAGAGAAACTTGGCGAACCGCAGGTTGAGTGTAGCTGCTTTAGGGTATTAACTTCCATGGAAATGTGTAATGTCACTCAGTGCACTGCACAGTCTAAAAACAGTACAAAACTTATAAGAGGAATAGAAATCGAGAAGTTTTAATACCCTTCAATTTTTTCTCTATGTGCACTTTTTCGTGTACGTTATGTACGCAAGTATAGTCAACAAAATGTACAGTCGGCAAAAAGTCAAATGAAATCATATTTTTTTTACGAAACTATTTTATCCGTAGCGATGTCAAGCACTACGTTCGCGTCACATTTCTATTCCTCTTATTAATTATGTGGCTAGTAGCGCTAGCGCAACATTTCACGCCAATCGCCCGCTGTCTGGCAAAGCCTTAACAACCAATCGCTACCTCGTATAACATAGACTTAAAAGTAAATAAAGGTAGTTTGTGTAACTCACCGGATGCGTCCACTCGATGGTTGAGGAAGAGTAGGCAGGCAATCAGCAGAGCGGCGGTGCGGTGGAGCGGGGAACGCCGCTCTCGCATCTTACCGGCGCCGGACCGCGCCTGCGCCAAATACCACGTGACAACGCACCGCTCGCCCCGCCCCCATCACCGCGCGGCTTGCGCGCGCGCAACCATTAAACACTCGGCCGGGACCAAGCGACAAACCTTAATCTTACTTACGATACAGTCTACTACAAACTATACACATCACAACCGAGTTTTGCCACTTAATTTAAAACCTATTATATTTTTTATCACAAAAATACGACAACCGCTTCGATGATTAAAATTTTCCGAAATTTTAAATTTAAGCTACTTAATCCGTATTTGTATAAGAATTTTTAAATAACACGTAGACAACGAGGATAATTTTAGATTTTGTATTTACAAAGATTAAACGCGATTTTTTTTTGGTGTATTTGTTCTATTTTTATGGCGAATTGTTCAGCTAAGCAAGGATTTCACTGCGCGAGATCATATTTTGGAAGCACAGTTTGGTTGAAGCCGCGGCGGTGGTGTTTCAACCATATTCCATTGTTATATAGCCACTGTTTCGGTCTTCTCAACTGGACTCGCGTTGGGGAACGCAGCACTGGCACGTTCGTCTAAATTTACAATACACGGTAAAACTCTTCTCAATCAAACACATTTTTATCGTTTGCAGCCAGAGTCATGAACGCCGGTTGCCTTCCTTCACACCTGAAACACAACGAACCGAACGTTAAATGTCAGCCGAAACGGCAAACAAATAACATTTCACTTCTCACCGACTTGGAATGCGCTTATTAAATCAACTAAAATAAGCGTTACAATCGTCTTTCAATTCATAAAATCTTTTGTTCTCGATATAAAGGAATCCTAAACCTCAATAAATTTATTTAACGTTCAACGTGGAAGTCGACGTGATCCGCCTTCTGCCTAGGTTTAAGATCGCATGAAGCCCGATTCTCTACGTAGTAAAGATAGCATCCAGTATTCAACTCATACAACGGTACATGTAGTGGTCAAAATGACCACAATCCAATTAAATCCACATAGAATTTAGAACATGCGATTAGTTGTAACATGTTAGGTCGTACCTGAGGATTTATATTAGTCTACAACGGAACAACGTAATTATATAGCACGATCTCGGGTCCGAAATTAATAAGGCTAAGTAAGGTACGCGTTGAGACCGCATGATCTTCTGAGAAATGATATTGCCGAGATCGTCGACTTGTAGCTTTTAATAAAGGAAGTGTATTTCATTTGCGGCCGACTACAGTGCACAATTTCATTAAGGCTGATAAATAAAGCTCAGTAAAATGTCACGGCTGGCGTTGTCAGACTTTGAATGGCACAAAAAGGAAATCAACTTAGTGTTTCGTGGGAATCGTTTTAGTTGAAACGTAAACACAGACATGATACTGACGGAATTAAGCGAGATAAAATACTACATGCCAGAGGACCATAACAACAATTAGGTACACATAAGTAGCCTAATTTGATAGTGTTCTGAGAAACAATAACTAATTTATTTTTGTATAAATGGATTGGCATGGCATCCACGGTTTTTCTAAGTAAGTTTATTTTCATTTGCAGTAAATTTGGTTAACAATAGGTCTTAAAGTAATTATAATGATCACACACATAGATACGGGTGTTTTTAAAAGGCGAGTGCGCCGTTTTTTGTAAAGCTAGCAACAAACCCTCAGCCCTGACGATGCTGTAGCTATCCTGGGGCGGCGGTGATCAGATCACTAACCATCAGGTGAACAGCAGGTTTCAAGATAAAAAAATATCCTTCAAACTTAAAGTAAATGCGAATATCTTAAGTCCAAAGTTCGTATGCCAAGATAAATTTCCGAGGGAGGTAGTGGCTCGTCTCGAACTAAATATTCAATGATAGGATAGAGCGTAGTCTGCAGCAGTTTGCACAACTTATAACTTCAATAAGAACGGACCAGGTGTGACCGGAGATGCTTCGAATAGAGCTATTTGCATAGAACCTACTAGAATTGGTTTAGGTAATATAACTTGGTTATTATATAGCTGGAGCCGTCAAGTTGGTCTGGACTGTTCAGTTCTGCTTCAGATGTGTTCGATGCCGAAGCGATTTTACGAGTTCGCTGGAGCACTAATTAAGTTTCGTTATTAAACTAGGTATTTAGTGCATTGGCGTGACTCGTTTAAAACATCGGGTGGAGTTCGGAACACGGCTGACGTAGACAGAATTCTGTTCATTTTAAAAAATCGAATCAGTGTTTTTTTTATTAGGAAGGAACAGCTAGTTGGAATCACTTTACTTCTCACTTGAACTTCGCACTCGCACTTTTCACTCACCAACACGACAGCAGGGCTACTACGAAACTCGTAACTCGAAGTTCGTGTCGTGCGGTCCCTCTGACACTTATACTATTTAATACGAGAGCGAGAGGGACGGTACGATACGAACTTCGAGTTTCGAGTTTCGTAGTAGCCCTGCTGTTTTCACAAGACTGTTTTGTTTGTGTCTCATACATAAGTGTACAATTATTTTTTGATATGAGGAGAGGCAACAAAGATGAAACTAGTATGAATCATTGTTTTAAAGTAGATACGGATTAATATAACAATTTATTTTCATCATTAACATTTTCATAAATTGAGACAGTTTAAAATATTCAGTGCACGGAAAAAAAGGATGTCTTAGATTAAGACAATTGTCAAAATTGACACTTGTCAAAAACCTTGGTCAAGACAGCCTACACCATACCAGCCTGACGCCATATTGTATTCATCATCATCATCCCAGCCTATATACGTCCCACTGCTGGGCACAGGCCTCCTCTCAGAACAAGAGGGCTTGGGCCATAGTTCCCACGCGGGCCCCCCCAGTGCGGATTGGGAACTTCGCACGCACCATTGAATCGCTTCGCAGGTTTGTGCAAGTTTCCTCACGATGTTTTCCTTCACCGCATATTATATTGGATGAATACAAATATTGTCTTGGGTTAAAACTATTATCTTACTTAAAGAAAAGAATTAAGTACTTGGATTTAAACAATATTTCTGAGACTATGAATATTCTTGATCAAAGAATTCCTTTTTTTCCATGTGGTAGACATAACTATTAGTTAGTTTTAATTTTTCTACGAAATTAAATCAAAGACCAAAACCAATAAGTACTGACTTCGTATTTTAAATTAAATTTTATTTCAATTACTTCACGGAATTAAAGCTCCAAGTTTTCATCAAATAAATTCTCATAAACCACATCCCCGTACTTAAACAATAGAACACATTTCACCGAAATTAATTGTTAAAACGAATGCCCACATTACAGCGATAACGTTCACATGTCATAAGCCTTAATTCGAGAGAAATACGATTCAGAACATATTAATTCCGTTTTTATTAATATATTGTGAGCGAAAACAAATGTTGCCAGGCTGTCACCACGTCAGCAAATCCGCAGCTTTGGTGTTGCCAGTTGAAAATACATTTAAATGTCATATCAGCGCGTCGTTCTGAACGGCCTAATGCGATAGGCCTAATCGTAGCTGAAAATAGGAAGGTGTGAAAGAGTGCGCTATCTAACTGGCTGTTTGTTGAGCTAAGCTTAGTAAACAGCTTCTAGTTAATTGGCTTGTGAACTAATTGCCGTTGTTAGTTAGCTAATGATACCTAGCTGGCTCGGTGAGGAAAACATAGGTTTATGAATTAATAAATTCAGAGATTTTGGATAAACTCTCAGATTAAGGACGTATCTGATGTGAAGTCGTATAAATACTTTGAGATAAGTAATAAGTTTGTTTACTACAATTTTGCCCGTAAATTCTGGAAGTTAGCTACTCAAATAAATGAAGTGTAAGTAGGAAAGGTTAGACGTAGGCGGACATTGGAACCATTCATTTTGCCTATTGTAATCGTTCTATTATAAAAATAAAGTTAATCAATACACGGCTGTCAATGACTGAACAATTCTTTCTTTAATCAGTACTAAGAGATTCACCGTAAAATTACACCAGCGTAAAATAATAATTATTAAAACTGCTATTTCTCACATACGAACTAAAAAAGTGTTCGCTTGTATGAACTTTGCTACATTTTCTGAATCCAAAACACAAGAGCATCGCCTGTAATCCGCGACGCACAACGGTCTCTATACGTAGGTAGATAGTAGGCGCGAAAAATCGCAAAACCACGTTTTCCCGCCAAAACACGCGCCGCCATGATTTGATGACGCAGTGTAATCCGGCTACCGTTGATTTACGAACATCACCATTTAGCAAGGGTTGCTAGTCTCTTTTTGGTATTGCTAGCTTAAAAAAAATATTTTTATACCTTAAGGTTTAATTATTTAAAACATGACAAAATTATGGAATTAAAAATAATAATTACAACAAACTTAATTTGGCGGACACAGAACTGTCATTCGCACGGCTTGTATTCTACATTTGGTACAGAAACCTTGTGCAGATTACAAAACTTTTTAGAGCTTTTTTTATTGTCTATGGTTTTGATGTGTAATTTTGATTACCTACACTTTTGTTTCAACCGTAAACGAGTGCCTTCTTATTTAATTTAAAATAACCTTATAAGCGCAAAGTCCGACCCGCACCGGCCCGTTTTTTTTAATGGCATCAGCCCTGCATTTTAGTGTAGCACAAAGTAGCAACGCATCCGCGATGGTCGTGTCAGCGTTTTACACCACTGTACGTGCTGTGTACCAAATTTATGATGCGCTACATTCGCTGTCCTCTCCCCGCAACTCCGCTTTCAGTCAATTTTCGCAGGACATCAACGTTTTCCCGAGATTAAAAGTGGATGTTCGGTCAATCAATCAATCATTTATAAGCTAAAAGTAGATGGCTTGGTATTACATTACAAAAATAATTTATGTTCTCCACTTTTTGCCGTTGCGTACGAATTTATAGAATGGCTGGACAAAGAACAACCACAATGCAGTAAAATTAAAAATAAAAATATGATAGAGAAAAGTAATAAAGCAAAGTAGTAGGAAAAGGTAGTAGTAAGTAATAGCTTTGCTAAGCTTACTTTGGGACTAGGTCAATTGGTGTGAATTGTCCCGTGATATTTATTTATTTAATAAAAACAAAACACATGCACATTAAAAAAAGTAAGTATGTATAAAAACTAAAGTAGATCATTTTAAACTACAATTAGGGCGGGCGAAGCAGCAGCACAGGCTGAGACAGCAAAATGCCGCAAATACGCAGGGCTCTCAAGAGAGTACATATTTGCAGCTTTTGCTGTAGAAACTTTTGGTCTGTGGAGCCCTGATGCACATAACTTTTTGGTCAATTAAAAAAAATTAAATTACCCATGACCATAAGGCTGGTGCGTTTTTTGCCCAACGTATTGACATCAAAATCCAGTGCGGACACTCTTCCGTGGAAACAAAGACTTAGGCGAATTGTATATCCACGTCCAAACTATTGTCAAACGTGCACGCATTGACAATCGCATTTACTTCCTGTGTGTTGCTATTACCTAAATGTTTATGGACTTTGGCCAATATTTCAGTTAAAATGGACACAATTTCATGAAAAACTGAACTGAATATGGCGTTACCGGAAGAGCGATTACACATTCCGATTAAACCTAACCGCTACTTAAAAATTGCAGGTCCATTCCCTCGACCGCAGTGTTGAATAATTGAAGGCAGTTTACACATTAGTACGGTGCGTTAATTAGGTGTGGAACACACGATGTAGAAATCATTCCTGTTTCACGAGCGTCATTAGCTGAAATTAGATGTTGTGTGTACCGCGCCTTTTGTGGATAAATAATATAACAATTGCCTTAGAGTGGGTTCGTTTCTCATTTGGATGTTTTACGGGGTTGAAGACAGTAGAGAGTTTTGTCTGTAGGGAAGTCTGTAAGAGGTTAAAATATTGAAAAGCCTGAATTCACGTAAGTACTGCAAACAATCGACGATTAACCAGCCGTCATGGCCGGTCATATTAGATGAGACATAAACGCGGCCAACATCGTCTGGACTTTACACAGAGTTCATCCGAAATACTTTTTCTTGTCTATTTTTCAGAGCAACTAGATGCGAAGAGACCTTTTAGGGTTCCGGAGCCAAAATGGCAAAAACGGAACCCTTATAGTTTCGCAATGTCTGTCTCTCCGTCCGCGGCTTTGCTCAGGGACTATCAATGCTAGAAAGCTGTAATTTTGCACGGATATATATGTAAACCACGGCTTGAAGCCGTTGTGGCGTAGTGGTTTGACCTATCGCCTCTCAAGCAGAGGGTCGTGGGTTCAAACCCGGCTTGCACCTCTGAGTTTTTTGAAATTCATGTGCGGAATTACATTTGAAATTTACCACGAGCTTTGCGGTGAAGGCAAACATTGTGAGGAAACCTACACAACCTGCGAAGCAATTCAATGGTGCGTGTGTCCGCACTGGGCCCGCGTGGGAACTATGGCCCAAGCCCTCTTGTTCTCAGAGTAGGCCTGTGCCCAGCAGTGGGTCGTATATAGGCTGGGATGATGATATATGTAAACTATGCCAATAAAATAGTACAATAAAAATAAAAATAAATTTTTTTAGGGTACCTCCCATGGACGTAAAGTGGGGGTGATTTTTTTTTCTCATCCAACCCTATAGTGTATGTAAGGTATCGTTGGATATGTCTTTTAAAACTATTAGGGGTTTGCTAATAGGATTTTTCGATTCAGTGATTTTTTTACGAAATATTCAACTTTAAAGTGCAAATTTCCATTAAAATCGAGCGTTCCCCCCCCCCTCTAAAATCTAAACCAGTGGGTGGAAAATATTGAAAAAATTCAGGATGGTAGTAAGTATATCAAACTTTAAAGGAAACTATAACGGCTAAGTTTGCTTGAGAATTAGTAAATAGCAGCCTAAAGTATAAAATATACGTAAACTTGGAAGATTCCGTATAAAATACGAAATCCTTAGAAAAATATTACTTAATCTTTTCGTAATGGCTACGGAACCCTATTCCGGGCGTGTGCGACACGCTCTTGGTCGGTTTTTGTTATTTATTGATGGAGGGAGGAAACAAGCTAGGCGGTAAATTTATGGTAGACGGTCACCGACACTATTTTTGCTACTTTTGGAGAGATTATTTCCGGTAATCTTCATTTAATCAAAAAAGTTTTTGAAAAACCTTACTATCTTTTCAAAAGAGCTGTCGAACTATGTGCCACACGTTGATGAAAGTTAAATTTTTTTTTTCAATTTCTGTTACGTGTATGGAGTGCCCCCCCCCCCCTATTAATATTTATTTTTGTAATTTTACTACAAAACTAAATAGCGGCTTTGACAAGACATCTGTACTCCAAATTTCATTGATATACATTTTGCAGTTTTCGAGTAATATGCCTGTGACTTACGGACGGACGGTCAGACAGTTTTTGCCATTTTGACTCCGGAACCCTAAAAACCAGAAAAAGAGACCAGCGCTGGGAATAGGTCAAACCACTAGGCCACCACGGCTTACTGTTTATTATTGTTCCACAAAAATGTCTTATAATTTTAATTGCCGACTGAACGAACTGCATGCGTCTAAGCATGGAGAGATTAAAAGATATTCACAATAAAATTTAATAGGTACACATAAAAGTTTAGCGGTTTCCGATACCTGCAGAATTGCGTATATTTCTATAATGGTAACGTTAATGTATAGCGGGTAATAAAAGTTAACAACTAAATATCGTGACAGCGCTCCGCCATATTGGTTTTGCATGCTAACATTGTGAAGGTTTCGATATGTAGGTACATATCTATCATATACCTATACATTTTAAATTAAACTTAAAAGAAGAAGAATATTGAGTTTCTTGCCGCTTCTCAGTGGTAGATTTTTTTTTGACATTCATAAGATAGCCTACTTTGACTTTGACTTTGAATAGCTAGCTAGGGCTGGGAATCGAAACCACTCCTGCACCATCTAACGCCCACCATCTAACAGGGAAACTAAAATAAAACAAAAACCGAAAAAGGGAAACTTTACGAAGTTGATAGGTACCAGTATCTATTTAAAAGAGTCTATTCTATAACAAATTATTAATACTAGGTATGCATTGCCATTATTATTTTCACTTTCTTTTTGGAGTTGCGGTTGCGAAATAGCAAAAAGATTAGTTCATTAATAAACTTACACAAAGTAACGCCTGAATCAATCTATTTTCAATATTGCAACCGATTGTTTCATTGACGAAGAAATACCATTTGCTGAAATAAATTTGGAGCTGTATTCGTCGCACTAAATTCCAGTTCCAGCCGCAGAACGTTAAATTCAAACAGTTTGAAATATAAATAAAATCTCCAAAGATCCATAACTAATTCAATCGACCTCCAAATATCTCCATCCCGCTCACTCGTTAGCACAAATCGAATCAGTTGATGCATTAATTTCCTGTCAACAAACGAACGGTTTAAATGTTACGATAAATAAAAACTGGATTTGCAATAACAAGCGATCTGTAGGAAAATTCAATATCCGCTGTACGGACCGGAGGAGTGCAGCAGCTACTATGCGAATGAATTGTGTTATATTCGTTACGGCTTTTCGTTCCGGGGGAAGTTTCTTAATCATTAAACATTTACGTATTATTTACTGTTACTCTGTAAAGGGCTTTAAGCTTCGGATTCTGTTCGAGACCGGCCTTTCTCAATTTGTCACGTACCGCCGTACGTAGTGCCGTCGTGGCTTTTTTGTTATCTTTTGTTTGCTGTACGCGTCCGTGTTTAGATTTTTATGCAGACGCGCTGGACCGATACAGTTCATAACAAATGCAAGCTGATATTAAAATTCAGTGGAAGTAACGGTGTTATTTGTATTGTACTTCTGATCTTGATGCCAGTTTAACTTAACATTTGAAGCACGAGCCGCAACACAGAGCCTTGGGAGACCCCTCGGTTCAGCGCACATGTCATGATTGAATATTTTCACACAAAGCAGCATGCATCATTGTTAACCTCACGAACTTCCGACGCGGAAAGTCAGTTCACAAGTTATGCGTAGTGCCAGTTAACAAGTCGCCCCTTCCGTTTCACACTCATTTAGCATCAAGATGTTTGCATGAGAATGAGACACCTCTCATTACAATGACAAAGATCCTCCGTCTACAGACTTAATTAATCATTGTGTTTACTGATTAACATTCCCGAGTTGTGTAGTTACCGAATTTACATCGTGATGGAATAGTTAAATTAGAAGCGTAAGTTGTGGATGAAGTTGTGAGAACAATAAACAGATGGATATCTACAGCGGAGGTAATGGAAGCAAAGAAAAACGCGAACAAGAAACTAGTTATTGGATTGCCATGGAACAATAACTGAGTGGCTATGAAGACCGACACCTGACTAACTTTCGTTGGCCTGAGTGAAACAACGAAACGGGGACGAGACGTGGCAAGCGGATACGATAGCAAATAACTTACAAAAGGAGCCAAGACAACTTGTGTTGATTATGATGCAGTAAATCATTTAATTCCGTAATCTTAATCAGATTTTAGGAAAACTGAGCACTCGATCGGCTGTTTAATATGAATCTAAATTATATCAAGTTTTGTCGAATTAAGTTACCTATACTAACTGCAAAGTGCGCAACTTCTGCTTTATTGATAACCGCATAATACGACAAGTAAAAAGTATTGTGTGAAACGGAATTGATGTCATATTGTGACCAATTTTGACATAAAAATATTAGAACTGTCAGAGTATTAGATCGTTACGCACGTTTATGTGCCTCTGTATAGTATGAATGGGAACAGAAGCCTGTTATATTAGCCGTAAAGGTGGCAGATGGGGCAGTAAAGAAATGGTGGGAAGCAGCGTCGAAAGTTTTTGTGAAATAACACCTTGTTTTTATTTATGGCCACGCAATATCAAGTTACTAACAGTTGTTTAAAGTTTGCACCTATCTGCGGCTTCGCGATAAGTTAGAATAGACACCCAGTGGTTCTTTATATTTGAACAGGAGACAAAATGTCAGCATCAATCAGAGGGGAAATACGAAGCAAAATGTGTTTACACGTTTGATAACAGGAAAGCTTGACAAATGTACCGTCAATTCCTTTTTTGTAGTTTATCCAAACCCAAACACGTAACCTCGAGAGGTTTGCACGTATTGTGCAGAATAAAAACATTTACACTGTACACAGTTGTTTGCGCGTCCCTGTTGTATTTACTCGCACCAACTTAGCACCCGTACAAGTCGTAATGCTGGCCGATATTTTTATATGGACGGTAATAAATATACGTTTGTTTGTCCAAATTGCACCAGTTGCGAAGAAATAAGTCAAAAAGTGATTAATAATATCGTTTTTCATTTCCAGGGAAAAAACAATTGAATCAAATTAACTTTATTATCTTAAAATATTCTAGAATCATTTGAAAATACTTCATTCAAGTATGATGGTTATTTATTACTTACCTATTTATTAATACTTAA
Source organism: Choristoneura fumiferana (assembly GCF_025370935.1). Taxonomy (NCBI): domain Eukaryota; kingdom Metazoa; phylum Arthropoda; class Insecta; order Lepidoptera; family Tortricidae; genus Choristoneura; species Choristoneura fumiferana. Next base: position 11,821,276 of record NC_133479.1, on the reverse strand, counting down.
CTTTTATGAGACTAACCCCCTGTTTCACCATCCGTTGATTAAATTTATTTGACGGATAAATGTGATGCCGCGTCTGTTTGTTTTGTTCGAATAGATGGAGACGGGATCACATTTATCCGTCAATTAAAATTAATCAATAGGTGGTTAACAGCCCCTAAGTTCGTTAAAACCATCCTTATTCAATTTAGGCTATAACAAGCATTTGTGAATGTCAAAAAAATCTACCACATGTTCGAAAAAAAATTGTTGAGAAAAACCAAAAATAGATTTACAACGTTATTTAAATAATGGCGTACATCACATTTTCAACTCAGTTGATTCTCTATTTGAAGTAAGAGATCGCCAAATGATATATTTTATCGTAGTCTTATATTAGTCCCGAATTTCTTACAGATCAAACCACAGTGTTTTAATCCAATAACCTTAATTATGTCCACATGCGTGTCTGACGTGCGGCCATAAAACTTTAATTTGCGCTTTATTTCCAAATGACATTGCGAACGTCACGATATCGCAAGCCATTTAAACTTTTTAACGAACAATAACACACGATGGCCAGGTTTTTAATTTGCATAGTACAACGTTGGGCATAAGTATTTTTTCTGTTCCTACACAAATTAATTTTAGGATTTTCTTAATGTGGTTTTTGAGTTCCGGAGCCAAAATTTCGAAAACGGAAGCCTTAGTTTCGCCATGTCTGTCTGTCTGTCTGTCCGTCCGTCCGTCCGCGGCTTTGCTCAGGGACTATCAATGCTAGAAAGCTGTAATTTTGCACGGATATATATATGTAAACTATGCCGACTAAATGGTACAATAAAAAACTAAAAAATTTTTTTTTAGTGTACCTCCCATAGACGTAAAGTGGGGGTGTTTTTTTTTCTCAACCAACCCTATAGTGTAGGGTATCGTTGGATAAGTCCATTAGGGGTTTGCTAAGACGATTTTTCGATTTTTTGCGAAATATTCAACTTTAAAGTGCAAATTTTCATTAAAATCCCCCCCATATAAAATATAAACCGGTGGGTGGAAAAATTAAAAAAAAATCAGGATTTTAGTAAGTATATCAAACTATCAAGGAAAACTATAACAGCTATGTTTGCTTGAGAATTATTAGTAGTTTTTTTACTCTTAAATAGCAGCCTAAGGTATAAAATATACCTAAACTTGGAAGATTCCGTATAAAATACGAAATCCTTAGTGAGATATTACTTAATTTTTTCGTAATGGCTACGGAACCCAATTTTGGGCGTGTTCGACACGCTCTTGGCCGGTTTTATTCTTGGATAACTGTATCTAAACTTCGGCACCAAACCGGACACTTCAAAAAACTGAATTGTTCCGTTTAATTTACTATTTTTTATCAATATGTCACGAGAGTCAGTTATATCACTCCAAAAAAGTCTAGAAATTTCCTTTCTTCCTATCGAAATCTTATACTGACAAATAGAAATGGTTATCGCGATTTTGACCGTGCACGCGTTATTTACACAATAATGCTATCTTTTATGTAACGAAAAGCGTTTTAAAGGCTAAAGAGTTAGCAGCATATTTTCGTGTTTGAAAGAATTTAATATTCCTCTGAAAAAGTGGTCCTAGAAACTTTGTACGGATTTGTTCAAATAAACAGACATCTTCACTAGCTTTGACGTAAAGTAACACTCCGCAGTTTTAAATTCTTTTACGTTGGAGTTTATCAGAAGTTAGAGATCACGTAGAAGTTTACGAATCCGAAATCAACCGTGAAATAGTGTCAACGCGAAATTTATTTCCAATATCGCTTTCCTAATAGTCTTAGAGTAATTTGAAGTTAACCCAACAGGCCAGATATCTCCTGTCGCCCGGAGACCTTCCTAACTATAACCAAACAGCTTAAGTAAATACGCAACTCATATGCTCTTACGACCTTCTGATTAAGCATATCTCTAGCTGTCCCGAAATGCGGTTAACGGATGGCAAATTGAGCCTTATCGTCACGTCTATAAAGTATGGCCTGTGTGCTCGTGTAAGATAGGTTGTTAATACAAACTTTGACAATTAATGGGCGGACTAGTACGAGTTTGCCTTGAAATTAGTCGTTTGTACGTTTTCAGGCGATTCGAGAGGAGGCTCGCTTTTGTTTTGTATATGAATATGTACTTGAAACTAAATTAATTTAAATTTTCGTAATAACAAGCCCTGATAAGTATGGATGTTTAATGCATACGTTGGTTTTTTTTATTTTTATTTTTTATTTATTTATTAAAGGAGAACCAACAGTTTATACCTACAACAATATGAATGTGAAATTAGTGACACAGAGCCAATTACATGATCTCACAGATATTCTCAAAGTACAAGTTTAAGCGAGATTATGCGCACCAATATCACACACTTTTTAAAAAACATGATCTTCAATTACATTCTCACTACAAATTTGTATCCGGCAGCGGGCAACGGCGGCGGGTTTTATCTGTAACTTCGGCCTATGTTAGTCCAGAATTTACCTATTTAGCGTCCTATATTAGTGTAATAATTTATAAATCGTTTCAAAGTTTTGTGTCACCAACTGAAAAATGCCCAGGACCAGACCAGGATCGTCTCCGCAGAACGGAACTCCTCAACGGTTAATGGCATAGACTTGAAATTTGGTACGGAAATGTAGCTTGAATAACAATGCAAGTACAGTCAAAAAAGTACAGTCAAATATGTAATTTTTAACAAAAACGTATTACATGGGTTAATTATTTCGCCTTCAATTTGTGAAATTTTTGTTCAATTATTTAATTTATATAAAGTGCCCCACTCAATTATATTCTTTTGGAGCGTCTATCGTTTAACTTGAATTCCAAGAATAAAACCGATTATTAAGTCCATTTATAAACGATGTCATAATAATAGTTAATTGCCGTACAAATATATGAACAAAACAGTTCGGTCATTATGATTGTCTGTCTATTAAATGCCTGACCCAATTGTACTTTTGAACAGGGAAATTGGCTCTAATGTCTTTACTATCTCATTTATCTATTATAAATTTGATGAACTACGATTTATATCTTTATAATTTAAAGGTAGGATGAGGGTCGTCAAATCTCGGTCGCAGAACACTGAAAAAAAAAGGATAGCTGAACTAGTTTGGCTACTTGACGTTTAGCCAAATTTTACTAATTAGGAACCAAAATTATACTAATATTGTAAAACTGATTTTGTAAGACATCACCTAACTTTTAGCTACTAGTAGGCCTTAGTTTTGTAGTCACTTAAGTTATGTTACAAGCAACAATTTTTTTTTGTGAAATTGTGATTTTTAGGAATTTTGTATTTTATTTATTTATTTATTTTATAAATCAAAGCTTGTCAATGCATGTAATCGAACGATTATCGAACCTTTAATTAAAATAGAGTTATAAAGGTTAAAAATACAAGATTAGACGGAGAAAGCAATACTAGCATGTGTCTTCATACGCAAGTAGCACCATAGCAACTAAACATAGAGAAAAGCGTTTTAGAAAGAGAAGAAGACAATAGTCTACAATACAATACAAAGACTCTTTATTGTACACCAGACATAGTAAGCGATACAGAAAACAAATTATTAAACTTACAAGGTGAGCAATAGGCGGCCTTATCGCTTAAGAGCGATCTCTTTCAGGCAACCTTTTTTACAGAAAGAAGGAAGGACTAGTTTACAACAGGTGGTGCATCAAAAGTAGATCAGAAGACAATGGTAGTAATAGTAGATACGAAGAATCAATGAACTACGCTGCGAAGCATTTACCGTGCTCTACTACTAACACGCTACGCATTTCGTAGCGGAGTGGCAAGTAAGTTTTAGCTCATTGATATAGCCTCCGCAAAGTCATAATCCATTGTTGGACATAGGCCTCCCCCATGGACCTCCAGATACTTCGATTGGAAGCGGCCTGCTTTAACCCGCGGCTTTAACCATGTCATCCGTCCATTACGTTGGTGGACGTCCTACGCTGCACTTGCCGATCCGCGGTCTCCATTCGAGAACTTTTCGCAAAGTAACGCTTAAATTTATAATCAAAAATGTAAGTATGCCTTTACTTCCCAAACTTAAAGCTAATCTGAAATCTATCTATCCTTACCCCAGCTGCCATATATCCTAAAATCCAACATTGGGTTGACGAACACGAACTGGAATAATTACGAACGCATAAATCAAAAACTGCAAATTGCCCGTACGTGCCCCAACTCGCAAGATACGTGTCCGTAAGTACGTGTGTTTAATTTAGTATTAGACGTAAACATGTATCAAACGATAGTTTCAACTTATGCTTAAGGAACGTGCTAGCACGAGGTGTAAGAGGTTTAATTGGGAATTTTGTTCGGGGAATGAGAACTGCTGGTTGAATAGCATTAAATAGATTCCACGTAAGCGTATTATATCGTGAGAGTTTAGGTAAGATATAAAAGGCGTAGGAACTATTTAACTGAGAGTGTCACTTTCATAATTGGCACTTTTTGTCGTAAAACGCTTGAACACCATGTACTTATTATATGCGGATAATGTACAAGCACGTGTTAACAAGATGTCAAAAATAAGCTTTCATTTCGCCAAAAATATATTTACAAATGATTCGTTTCACAATTGTTTAATTAGGCCAAATACTTAGACCTTTGTGTAGAAGCTTCTAAGTTAGGTTAGGTTAGTTTTATGACAATCCTGAAACATGTCTCAAAATAAAATTTTCATTCACAATCCTGAAACATGTCTCAAAATAAAGTTTGTAAAACGTATCATTGAAAAACTTGCGTGCGCGCGTACGTGCGTGCGTGCGTGCGTGCGTGCGTGCGTGCGTGCGTGTGTGTGTGTGTGTGTGTGCACGCGTGCGTGCGTGTGATTTCAATGAAATTTGGTATGTAGATAGGTGGACATCTGGAATAACATATATGTATACATGTATAGCATACTATGTGGTGTTCAATAAAGAGATTAAAGATTATCGTACTATCAAAGACTGAAATTCTTCCTGGCCACCGAGAGATAGGCATAGGATTAAAAAACATATTACCTTTACCCACTACAGCTCGTAAGAAATGAATTGAGGCTACAATGTAATTGTAATGTTCAAAATACCTGAATTCACAAAACGAACCCGCCGAAAAGCCTGCAAAACTTACAGAGTTTCCTTAACAAATAATCAACACCTGTAGCCTATTCAATCCTTGCTGGGCTTTATCAGTTTTTGCTGAATAAGGCACACGCTCCATTCCTGTTAATTGGTTTTTGCTATTGCGTTCGGTTTCACAAAAAGGCCTTAATCGCTTTAAGTTTTTGTTTCGTTTTGATTTTGCACGGTCATTGGAGGCGATTGTTCTTGTGTGTGTACAGTTAACTACAAAGAGGTCGATACGGCTACTTACAAAAAAAATGTACCTACTTATACAGGACTTTATTGAATCAGCATTAAGGTCTTGTATACTTAATTTTGTAATTTTGGCCGTGCCGTAATCTTTGTAATTGACTATACTTACGTGATGTTTTTGACGCAATGTCATTTTTTTTAGTTACTAAGACAAGGCACTTTATTGAGATGATCAAAGATAAATTCCACTATCTAGTTACTCCCAAAAACAGTAAGACCTAACCTTTATAGGTTTACGCGTGTTTGTATGTGTGGCTATCCGTATACCACAGCAAATTTTTACTCCAACTCTACGCCAATTAGGTAGAAATCTATCTATCTCCTATCTAGAATGGATTGCCAAAATGTATGTACGCGCATAACTTCCGAAGGACGGCAAAGAATTAAATAATTATTTTTATGTGTATTATTGTCAGGACGTTTGTGCGTAACAAAATAAAAATAAAAGACTGGATCGGGGGCGAAGCCGCGGGCGACAGCTAGTTTGACATATTTAAATATTTACATTGCCCAATCATGACAATGTTACGGAAATACTCGTAGGTAAATGAAATTTGAATTTGGAATCATTTTTGGGGGTAAATCTAAAAAATAAAAAAGTATTAAATGATATTGTAACGGATAACTCACATCTTAAACTGAGTTTAGCTCGACATGTTTCGGGCTATTTCGCAGCCCTTCTTCTCAGGAGCACGTGAACGCGACTCGGCGGCTGCCGCAACACTTACAATATCATTTAATATGAGTGAGTCTCACGGTAGTTTCATGTTCAAAATAAAAAAGTCTTCCAATCTGCACTGTTCCGTCCTCCCCCGTACTTCCTCCTTGGGGGGGACCAAAGCACATTATAGGAAGCATAGTCCTCACCGCACATGCTGCTGAGCCTGAAATTTTTTCCACATAGCTGAATATGTAGGTACTTTTCTCACTTATACCTATGTATGTTTTTTATAGGCAATATTTTTTTTCTTTCAAAGATGGCGTCTTATTAATCCGTGATGCGTACTTACCAAGTACACCAAACCGAACTATACACAATGTGTTCTCGAAACCGATATTTTCAATTTAATTTGCAAATCTCTAGGCACTTAGCGCCATCTATGCACAAGTCAGTATAACATAGTCGCAACCATAGTTGTTAATCAGTCCAACCAAATGAAATTCTAACCGCATCTCTCACCTAGTTAAGACACAGGTAGTTCATATCTAAACTACATGGAACTGAGCCAGAACCGAACACCACCTAGCAAACGTGTTTACTTTTAATATTATTTGGAAATAACCCGAGGAAAACCAATTCGGGCTGCTCAACGGTGCCAAATACTTCAATAAAATATAACGAAATATCTAAGTACATGAACTAAGTTGAAATAGATATGTCGCATAAACGTAGCTGCCTTACACGTCTGGTCCAGGAGTAGCAAGGTAAATTTTATTGAGTATACAATAAGAACATACGCAAAGTAACGCCTGAATCAATAATAATATTTATTAATATTGTATTTTTAAGTATCTACATAGGTACTTACTTTATTTTTATTTCTTTACTAGCTTTTGCCCGCCGCTTCGCCCGCGTGGAATTCGGTTATCGCGCGCTGTGCCCTCGGGAATTGTGCATTTTTCCGGGATAAAAAGTAGCCTATGTCACGTCACTCTCTGGCCCATAAACTATCTCTATGCCAAAAGTGACGCCGACCCGTCGCTCCGTTTCGACGTGAAAGACCGACAAACATACAAACACATACACTTTCGCATTTATAACATTAAGTATGGATTTTATTTTTAGCGGAACCCATATTATAAGTCAATGGTACGAAAGTCTCACATTTGTCTCAAACGAGCGATACGGGTATACGATTTTAGGCTACTTCTGTGTTACTACCTTTTTACAGCAACAGTTCATTCGAAAAAAACCCTGCTATATTTTTAAGACGCTCAACACAAAACTCCGCAAATGAAGCTATATCCTATAACCTGCCAAAGAGTCGATACTTTATGCAAATTCTGAGTTACACCCCACCTCGTTAAGTCAGGGCCACAATTTCGAAAGCGCGTGTGGACGCATAACTTTATGCGACATCCTGAAAAAGTGCTTAATCTAACTACCGCTCCCAAATTGATTTGCGCCATCAACGTAGTTTGTTTGCTGTCGGTGTTGGGGTACCCTAAAAATATGACACGGTGTGGGCGAGATACATGGTACGGCACTGGTTTTATTAAAGAATGCGCTTTTAAAACGTTCCGTCGAGATGGGTTTTAAATCGATTAACTACAACATTTTATCTTACTACGCCATCCTCCACTCTCATATACACAGACAGACAATGGAGATGTCAGATAGAAATAGTCATGATAATTGGGTGACACAACTATTAATAGACTAGCCTTAACCCACGGCTTCGGCCGCATTATTTTTGCTGATTATGTGGAAAAAGAGGAAAATGTAACGAGCTACTAAGTCACTCTTTAATAATACATATTTTTTTATGAACATGCGTTTGAAATTAAATTAAAAATAAATAAATATCACTAGTCACCAACACCTAGTCCAAAGTAAGCATAGTTTGTGTTATGTGTACTAGGCAACGGATAAACATACTGAAATAGGTATTAAACATCTAAGACTGGAAATAATCTATGTAATAAAGACAGCAATACAATTCTAAAATCTCACCTATTACCGAGTAAAATTTTCCTACTCTAAACACAGACTAAGCAAATAGAACAGAGGGTACGAAACCATATTAAAAGTTTCGAAAACTTTGTTCAACGGCGCGGCTAGGTTAGACGGCTTGAAAGCCGACTGCATTTAGATACGCTAACTTCAGCCCGTTTGTGGGCGTACTTATTTGGCTGTTGCAATTTTACACCATCAGGCTATAGTTCCAGTTATGATAGTTTCTGGGACGGTTTTAAATTGGCACCATTTGTAAGACGATTCCAAAGTTGACCTGAGACGAGGAAATAATTCTAGCGCAGTATTTAGTTGATTTTTAGATTGAGGTTGAGTAAAAGTAACTTCTATTCCTGCTACAAAAATAAGAAGGATAGGATCTTAAGGAAAAAGAGATTTATTTTTAGGCACCTGTATATCGGCGGTTTATATCAATTAATAATCATTTTTAATTGCCTCTACTCATCAATGCAAAGAGGCACTTCTGCACCGACTTACTCGCTAACCCTAACCCTGTCACCAAGCTGCAGTGCTTGAGCTTAGATTATTTCACACAAGTTCGCGGTTCAGTCGTAGTGTGAGATTATAGTTCAGTTTCTCGTGTATGTATGAATCGGACGCACATTAAGCGCAGCCGGCGAATAAAGGAGCAGCTCGAAGGGTTTCGTCTGCCTTAGATTGGCCATGTGTTGTTAATTAGTCAAGTTCCCTTCGCTGTCGTTGTCAGGGTATGGTTGTTAGATAGATGAGATCGCCCTTGGTATTGTTTTTGGGTTAAGAAACATGGGTACAATGTCAAGCACTGTATACAGTCACCTGCAATATGTCACAGCGGAGCGTGCAAATAGTACATTGTGTCTTAAGGGCGGTAAATAAGGAATTACGAACGAGTCTATTAGAAGCCCGAAGTCGAAGACTGAGGGCTTTAATGAGTCGATGTTCGTAATTCTAGTACCGCCCGTGCGACATACAATGTTTTTCATCACATTTGCGAGTAATTTTTTTATTCCTAGAAGAAAAAAAATAATTCTTCCAAATATTGGCGATACCTTGCGCTGCGCTCTTGGCAGTCAAAAATGTCACAGTTGCGAAGGGACTTTCATGAAACGATGACGGATGAAGGGACGATATTTTCAGTAAATTTCTACGAAGTTTAAAGTTATATATGTAGAAAGGCGTTTTTGTAAACAATGGTTAATTAATTTATAATTATTAGGTACGTAGTTATGAGATACACTTTATTTAAAATGTCTTGGAAAATGACATTCGACTTGATTGAGCCAAATAATCTAACAAACAAACACAATGATCCAGTTCGTAACCACGAACTCTTACTAGAGTACTGCCTCAGTTCATAAAATTATCCGGGCCTCAAGAACAGCAAGAAACATTACAAAACTACGAGTAAATAACTTTCCCCAGGATTTCAAACCAACGATAAGCAGAGCCATATCGTCACCACAACCCGACAGAATCTCGACAATAAATATTAAAACTTTATCAATTTACTTTGGCGAGGGCAGGGCAAAAATTATAAACGTCCCCATAATTAAATTAAAATGTAACTTATGGAGTTTAAAAAGAAATTGCAATTCCGACTTAGCAGGGGACGACTCGTCACCCGCTAAACTTGAAGGGAATTTAATTAGACTACACCGGACGACGGCTAAACGCGAGGCAGTGGTTCAAGCTAAAGGCATCGAACGTTTTCGCTGAATGTTTTCGTTGTGGTAGAGCCAGACTGTATGTAACCACTTGCTAGTTGCAATACGAACGGGCCAGCTCGACCGGATCAGTACCATACGAACTCCCAAGAATACCGGTACCACACTTCCAAGAATACCGGCGTTAAATAGTAGTTTTGCTACTGTTTCGTAAGGTGAGTTGGAGATCCGGGGGCCCAACCACTTTCTTAAAAAGCCCGCAGCGGACCAATGACTCTCCTTGAGTAATTGGTACTTATGGGCAGTCGTGATAATTTCCCATCAGATACCCTCTTGCTCGTTTTCCTCCCTCTCATAATAAAAAAAAATGCGATTAAAAATTCAAGATTCAAGCAAAAATAGAAGCACAGCGCTAAGAGAAGTTCTTAAGAACGTCTAAGATCCATCGAATATCAGTTACGTCGTCTACACCACCACTCTTATAGAGTGTATGACTAAGACAAAGACTTATATTAGTTTTTGTATTGTTTTATTTTATTTGAGTGAGCCATGCTTCGTGTTCATGTTGTTTTTTAAGCAATCCATACGAACATCATAAATGTGAAAGTGTGTATGTTTGTCCGTCTTTCACGTCGAAACGGAGCGACGATCGACGTGATTTTTGGCATAGAGATAGTTTATGGGAAAGAGAGTGACATAGGCTACTTTTTATCCCCGAATCCCACGCGGACGAAGTCGCGGGCAGAAGCTAGTCTAACAATAAAAATAAGTTCTGTCATTGTAAGTGAAACCGCCACACAAATCGCTTTTAGTCTGCAACTTGCATACTACACGAGAATATTGTCAGAAAATCACAGGACCGAGAGATTTCGTAAAAATTAAAAAACGTTGAATACGAAGTCGTGACGAAGTTTGAGGCAATTGTAGAGTGTTTACAGCAGTTTAACGGAACTGTTAAATGCAAAGTTTTAACAAGCTTTTATTTCACTCGCCTTGTTTGTGTGACTAGATATATTTTTGTGAGATCCTGGCCTTATTCTATACGTACGAAGTGCAAAATTTGAACTTCATATCTTGCCGTCCCGCTTACGCTTATGTTATTAAATACGAGAGTGAGAGGCACAGTTCGATACGAACTTTGATTTTCGAACTTCATAGTATATGGCCCCCTAATAATTTGACGCAGTTGTATGCATCATGATGACCAGGTAGTGAATGGGGGCTATTTACCGCCAGTATCTATGTCTTGTTTTTTTTCCATTGTCATGTTAAATGTAATGTTTTTATGATGTTAAATAAATGTGTTTTCTTTCTTTTTTATAAAACCAGTAAGTCAATCTTTCCCCGTAAGATTTAAAGATTAATGGCCTATTTACTACTCATTGAGTAGGTAATTTTGAGTGTCAGATAATCGTGGTGGTCTAGTGGTTTGACCTATCGCCTCTCAAACAGAAAACCGTCGGCTTGCACCTATGAGTTTTTCTAAATTCATGTGCGAAATTACATTTGAAATTTGCCACGAGCTTTACGGTGAAGGAAAACATCGCGAGGAAACCTGCACAACCCTGCGAAGCAATTCAATGGTATGTTTGAAGTTCCCAATCCGCACTGGACCCGCGTGGGAACTACGACCCAAGCCCTCTCATTCTCCTTAACCGTAAAGTTTGTATGTTAGTTAAGGTCGAAGGTTCTTGCGAATCGCGAACTTCACTCATCTTTAATGACCGGATTGATTTGAAATTTGGTACGAATGACAATGCAAGTACAGTCAAGAAGAAATTCTAATAAACATTAATACATCATTCATCAAATCAAACAAATGCTAAAGAGAATTAAAATGACACGGTAAGATATAAAACGATTTACATTTTTATTAAGTTGAAAGTATAAAGTTACTTACTTGTTAAGCATAAAGTTAGTTACTTAGTTGTTTTGTTTTGTTGTTTTCTTTTTGTGTTTTATGTACAATAAAGTATTTACATACATACATACTTACTTAACTAAAAAACAGTTTTGCTCAAAAGCAATGGTAGTAAAATACGTAATTATTTTTCAATTCAAAATTTCTTCAAAAGAAAAGCATGAAATATAGGTTAGTACCTTTTTGCTTTTGCTTCAGGTCGTTAAAACCCTTTCGCACTTAAAAAAACTAGTCAGTAAACTATTGAAAAGTGGTAAGTGAAATAAAAAAGATGTAAACCGCCGAAGGACAGACTCCAATTACAAAGCTAGCAGAGAAAAAAACCTGTCACTCTGAGGCTATAAACCGAAGGAACGCAAACCAGGTTTTGATTAATCCAATTTTGGAGTTTGTAATAAAAGCTTTAATTATTCACGATCGAGAGAGCTTTTAGAGGCGACTATGGAAAGTTTCATGGGACCGGTAATGAAAACGACTTGCTAATGTTTTAAGGTACGAAACGGATGCTGTGTTTAACTTGAAATTATTTAGAGTTGTTTATCAAATGCATTAGCGTAGCATGGTTATCTCTTCAATTATTTAAGTTTGTAACATTCGCTCAAGTTAAATTAAAAGCAGAGTAACCCTTCCACGAAAATATTTAAACGGTGAGTTAATGAAATTACAGAAACTCAAAACACACAGCAGCTAAAATAATTTGCAAATGTTGCTAGTAGTAGTTTTGGTTGAGACTTTTGGAAGACCTTATTAGAAGATACTAATGCAATACTCGATATAACCTAACCTAAGGAACCCTACTTACCTAAGAAACCTTAACTAAATATATCATACTCGATAAGTTTTAATTGACAATAATAAACGAATTGTTCTAATTCAGATTCATGGCGTTGACGTTGAAATCGCAGTTGCATGGAACAATCATATTTGTCTGTTATATAAATCTCATGCTGGCAGCTTTTTTAAAATTCATATTGAAAACAAAATATATTTTTTAAGCTACCAGCGGTTTGAGAAAGACCAACATGCCAAGAATGCGCCGCAAGAAACTTGGAAGAAAGCAATTTTTTCAAAATAAATCTTCGCACAACGTTTCGCAACGCATTGCTACAAATCCAGATTACATCATTGTAACCGAATATAATAATAACCCTGCGAAATACAGACCACGTTGAACTCTCCTACCCTAATAGACTAAAGCAACTTCTTAACTGGACAGCGTAAATCTGCATCAGTGATTCCCCGATGCCCTATATGCAGACACCATTGTGCAGTGACATCCTGCATGCATATTGCAGCGGAGTTGATGCAACACGGACATTATGTTGGCTTGCTATTATTATTCGAGTACATGTGAGCATATAGTAAGGCAGTAAATGTTGCTATGCTGTTTAGTGTAAAATGTAGATGATGAAACAGTTTATTGAAGGGAATGAAAGCGGAAGAGTAACAGTTACTATCTTTGATTAATTCGACAGATATTTACTTGAAAAAAAGAAAATTATGAATCACCAGTAACTAATTAAAATAAATAGCCAAACTTATAAACATCGATCGAATTTACAAAATATTCTGAAGTAAGTTAAAAACGATGTCTTAATGCGCGTAGTGTTGAGGCAATACGATTAAAAATATTTGCTTTTCAAAGCTTTTTTCATCAATTACAATATTACAACACTTCTGAGAAAAAATAAAACTTAAAAGAAACATAGCTAATAAAGTTTGGAACGTATTATAATTAATTTAGAGTAAAAGTAAGAAGGAAGGTATTAAGTAAACAAATTAACTGAAGTGTATTTTTTAGGTTTCAAGAATGTTATAATAAAGCCTTATATAAAATTCTTCTTACTCATAGTTTTATAACAGTTGGCTGTTTGCCAGACATAATAGAGAATTTAGGGGAGTAGAAATAACTTACCAGTAACATAAATGAGATTATAGATAGGTACGTTTTATTGGTTAACATCCAATACAATTACCTATTTCATTCCGTATCTCAATCCAATTAAAATTGTAATTCTATTGGAGCTTGATGAAGCCAGGCAACGAGTTATTATCTAGTATTCTGCACCTCACATGCATCGTGCTTAGCAGCTATTATGTGCAATATAGAACCTGGTTCTCCTATAAATTGTTTCTGTATCGCGTGCGAGAATTTTGCGTGTTCAAGATTGCTGAATGTTTCGGTGGTGTTAAGATTTTTCGAGCCGAGTCTAGAGAGAGAGAGCTTGTAACGGCATGTTTCTTTAACAAAAACAATTCATACCTACTCCTTTTGTAGTTACGTTTAATAGTTTTGTTTTACGAAAAGGTCTTCGTTTTTTTATTAAATGATTGCTTGAAAAATGGCACCAAATTTGTTCTGTCTGTCGCATCAATTTCACTCCGAATTAATTTTCGATACTGCTAGAAACTTCCTTTTGTTTCTTCTCAGCCCCAGGCAGTCGCACTCACTAAAATTTCTCTCCACAAACATATTTCAGTCTTATTGCATTTTGAAACTCAAGGAAATGGGTCTGAAGAGATCACACCGCGGAAAACACAAAATTTCACTCGAGCAAGTCCTGTGCCAAATTCTGTAAAGTTTTGTTCGAGAATAAAACTTCGCATGCACTCAAGATAAAATTCCAAGTTGAGAATCATAGAGGAAAACTTGAAGCTCGAATTTGACCCGCATACACTTGAGCGCTCAAAACTGCGAATGTAATGCCGAGTACGGGATTTCTGGTATCTTGGATACTGCAATTTAATATGCCATCAGGCAGGTCAATTCGATTTCAGGTGAAAGCAATAAACAGACAGTAAATAAGTTTCGTACGGATAGCGCAAATGTCGTCATCGTTTTGCGGATAGGTAATGAAAGTTGCTTGCAGATACTGATGAAGGATTGACTATATTGAAGGACTGGTAGATTTAGTGCCATTTCCACCGAGTATCTTGCTATTTGTTTGATTATTTTGCAAATGTCATGACTAGTTTGTTCTGATTGCAATATTTATTTTTACTTAACTTACATTCTCTCAAAAAAGATATTATGGGACAATTGACACCAATTGACCCAGTCCCCAACTAAACGAAGCTCAATCTCAAGCTTCATAGTCAGGTTCTCTAAACACTTGGCTATCCGGTAGTCCGGAGTCATCTCTCTCTATAGTATCACTGCTACCTACTATTTCTGTTGTATTGTATGGGTGGCTAGGTAAAAAGATTTTAGTTCACTTATTTCCTACTGATATACTTACTTGTTGTACGTTATCAGTGAAGTCTTCTCTAGCATTGCCACTGCAACCCTTGCGAGTTTTAAATTCTCCTATCACGTATATCGATGTAATCTGCTAATGCACAGCCACGACGTCGCTTTACGACCCCGGCTCGCGAGGAACAGATGTGCTCCCGAGAAGATACAGCGATGTGCGACTATATTTTACTCGTAGCCATTTTAAAGTCCAGCGTCTGGATTTTTACTTGTCACGTGCTCTTGATGATGATTTTAATTTTATTTGTTTCTATTAGCAGAATGTTTGTTTAACGAAATCTAAGATTTTTTATTTTCTTTTACGATGATTTTGTTGAAAATAACCAAAAAACTACTTACAGTTGTATGAGGCTCCGATAGTTCGACGCATATACCTATCTCATGATCACAGGTAGACAATGCGGTATAAAGTAATTGCACTTTATATCCAGTAGAAAATATATCTAAACTTAAATCTTAGAACGAGGCAAGGAAACAGTTTCCAATTGCATCTTTTACGATGCAAGAGAATATTAATTCAAACCGCATATTTCGTTGTTTTACACAAAAAGTTTCTCATTTGTGTCAAGGTATTGCGACTTCACGTGAAAATTTTCTGGAGATGACTCGACGCAAAGATATGAACTGAAAGCAGCGAGTGATGAAAGCAGAAGTAAGAGACTATGTGGGCTAGAGATTAAAATTTAGGCAAACTAGGAAATCGAGTTTTTACGGCGCTACACTATTAGCAAATAGATACTCATAATACACTCGTATGTGTATATTCTATGCTTCCTTTCGCACTTTTATTTCCACGATCCTACTGTATCCTAAACGAAATTGCCCCATTATATCCTCAAACACTATTTACACAGCTTTAAAAACCATGCCGGCACCGAAATTGCTCGGAATATAAATTTTAACGGCAATATTGAGAAGGTGCAGATGTGGAAACCCAATAAAGCGGTGGATATAATTTTTAAATTGCCTTATACACTATTTGGCACCGTGCATGGGCGATAATTGATATTTGCCATCTGAATTCAGGCTGAGTTTGGCTCGGGGCGAAGAGTTATTTTATTACAGGTTGAGGGGAAATAAAGTGGAAAAGAAATGTTTCTCATTGTGTTTAATAAAAAAGTGGGAGAAATGTGTGTTTTTCACTAGAACAGTCGTGTTTTTCAAGAGATATTCAAACACTGACTGGTGGAGTTCGAAATAAAGCTTTTCTTTAAACATGTCTCTGTTTTGTTTTGTAATTCTCTGAATAATTTTATTCGGGTAGCTGGAAATAACAAATTCTCGCTTTTGTAATAAAAAAAAAACTATTTACAACAGTATACAAATTAAAACTCAAATTAAAAAATCGGCCAAGAGCGTGTCAGACACGCCCAAAATAGGGTTCCGTAGCCATTACGAAAAAATTAAGTAATATTTTTCTAAGGATTTCGTATTTTATACGGAATCGTCCAAGTTTTGGTATATTTTATACCTTAGGCTGCTATTTAAGAGTAAAACTACTAATAATTCTCAAGCAAAGTTAGCCGATATAATTTTCCTTGAAAGTTTATACTTACTACCATCCTGATTTTTTTTTTCAAATTTTTCCACCCCCCGGCTTCGCTCGATGTCAATGAAAATTTGCACTTTAAAGTTGAACATTTGGCAAAAAAAATCAATGAACCGAAAAATCGTCTTAGCAAACCCCTAATGGTTTTAAAATACCTATCCAACGATACCCCACACTATAGGGTTGGATGAGAGAAAAAAAATCACCCCCAATTTAAGTCTCTATGGGAAGTACCCAAAATTTTTTTTTTATTTTTTTATTGTACCATTTAGTCGGCATACTTTACATATATATCCGTGCAAAATTACAGCTTTCTATCATTGATAGTCCCTGAGCAAAGCCGCGGACGGACGGACAGACAGACAGACCATTTTGGCCCTAAAAAGTAGACATAAAAATTAAAATTCAATTAAAATTAAATTAAATTCCCTCCACTTTTCTTTTGAGAATCTAAAACTTTATTTAAGTAATGTGCCAGCAAATGTTTTGGTCAGTTTGACTGAATAATCCTCCCTAGAAGATTAGTCATCGGAGATTTAGATTCCATATTTATTTATTCACGACTTTAGCGCTCTACACTTTGAAATTTGGAACATCGACCAATGTATAAAAATATTTATCAACTAGAATTAAAAAATCCTGTAAACATTTAGAAGGCTCAAAGATTTAATGAAAACGGTTTTATTTTATTTAGTTTGGATTTAAAAACTACTCTTTCCGTTCCCTGTAAACCCGCATTCGCCACTTAAGCTTAGTGCCTTTAATTCCAAGTATTTCTTTCTAATGTTAACCATTTCTCAAACACGAACAGGATTAACATGATCAACTTGGTTATTCCCAACCAGCTGCTTTTAATAAGAGTACGTGTGCAGCGTACTGAAAACGGCGATAAACAAAAAAAAAACAAAAAAACACGCTTTATTTTTGAAATTGGTAAAAATAAATGAAAACTGTTTACTTTAATGAAGTTTTAGTCAGAAATTTTAACTCACTAAAATCACAGATTTTATATAAATAATTGTTAAAAAAAACGCCCTACTAACAGAATATTATACAGATATGATAACAGACCATTTTATATACGTTTTGGTGTATAATTCTTTAAGATTGATTGTTTCTTAGAATACATTTTATCAAATCGCACACCTAGATCTAAAGCGCAGCCCAAAATATTTAATTAACCTTCACCGTTTTAATTAACCTTCATGCTAAACGAAATATTTGTATGAAGCGAAAAAACAGTCCATTTAGACGACCGGATGGCCTACTGGTTAGAGAACCTGACTACGAAGCTTGAGGTCCCGGGTTTGATTCCCGTGTCGGGGCAGATATTTGTATGAAAAATACGAATGTTTGTTCTCGGGTCTTGGGTGTTTAATATGTATTTAAGTATGTATCTATCTATATAATTATTTATCCGTTGCTTAGTACCCATAACACAAGCTTTGCTAAGCTTACTTTGGGACTAGGTCAATTGGTGTGAATTGTCCCGTGATATTTATTTACTTATTGATATTTATTATTAACGGCTTTAGTCCTTACCTCTAGCGCGTAAACGCCGCAATCAAATATTGAGGGCGGAGCGTACCTAACTAAGAATAACCAATACGAAAAAAGTAGAAAGAAAACTTCGCTAAGTAATCAAGAGTTTCTTGAGATTAAGCAGCTTTTTACCTATAATCACCGCTCTCTAGGGCCCGCACTAAGTAACTCTGAGTAAAGACAACTCAACTTTGTTTGTTAGACCTGCTTGATGAATCTTCGAGGTCATGGTTTCGTACCTGGTCAAGTGTAAAAAACTTCAAGAATGATAAAGATTTTTGCGGGTAGATACCCGGAAATTATACAGTTCACTCGCGATCTCGACGCCAGTAGATGTGTTGGAATATCAGTGGTTCATGGTTTACTTATACATTCTATATCAGTTATATTAATAAATAAATAAATATCACAGGAGATTTGATACCAATTGAACTAATCCCAAGGTAAGCAATGCTTTTGACTAGGCAACGAATAAACATATTTAAATACATATCACGCGTTGAGTTGCTGGTAGGCACCCGCGTCACCATGCTCTCAAAAATATCGTCCAGAAAGCCCTCTGGTCGGCTGGCGTTCCATCTGTGCTTGAGCCGCCGGACGCCAAACGGCCCTATGGCCTGACGTTGGTGCCATGGGAGGGGGGCGGTGTTTGGTGTGGGATGCTACGTGTGTAAGCTAAGCACCTTCGCCGCCACCCATCTCAGTCGCACTATTCGCGCGGTGGGAGCGGCGGCCGAATCTCAGGCGGCAGCGAAGCGGGAGAAGTATGCTCCTTTGGGTTCAGGATATTTTTTCGTCCCCTTGGCGGTGGAAACGGTGGGCTTCTGGGGAGCGGATGCAAAGCGTTTTGTGCGGGATTTGGGCCGTCGGCTCAGACAAGTAGGGGAAGACCCTCGCTCCGAGTCATTTCTGGTACAAAGGCTGTCCATAGCTGTTCAACGTGGTAATACCGTGAGCGTTATGGGCACTTCTGCACCGGGAATGACAAGGGGCGAGCTATTTGATTAAGTTATTTCTGTAAAAATTGCTTTTAACATTTTTTAATTAAATACCCAAGACTCGAGAACAAACATTCGTATATTTTATACAAATATCTTCCTCGACTGGGGATCAAATCTGGGACCTTAAGCTTTGTAGTCAGGTTCTCTAACCACTGGACTATCCGCTCGCCATGACTATTTTAAATAAAATTAAATTTTGCACAAACTTAGCACTGTAAAATTAAAATTTATAATTTTCAGTGCCATTTTCTGTTCCATTGTAAAAATATCCAACATCAACAAGCATTATCCTGTAGCGAAGTAAATGTCGGAACTAATGATTTAGCACATACTTAACGTAACTTACTAAATACAAAACAGCTGTTTAATATTCATAAAGTCATTATTATTCATGTACAACTAGACGGGGTTGAGCAGTATTTGCGTACAAAGAAATTTAAGTATGTGCATGTTTATTATCACATAATTTTTTAAATCTGTATGATAGAAGAATATATTAGGGGTGGATTATGAAAGTTCATCTAGTAGCTTTTGGTCGGGATTTTTTTATAATTATTTCGGAAAAGTATGCAACTTTAATTGTATGTAATATTGTAGGATCTGTAAACGAAATGTTAAGCTCTAAAGTTTGAAATTTTTGTGGTTGTCAAGTATAACCTAAATTGGATGGTTTGAGTACCTAAGTGGACAAAATCTAGGCATTTTAAGAAGATAACCGTTACAGGTAAGAAACAAATACAAATTACTGAATAATGGTCAATAAAAACTTGAGTATTTGCCGCAATAATCAAAGTACTAGTAGGTGCGGCCCGACTTGTACTTAGACGATTGTTTTAATTGCTTTAGTGCTTACAAAGTCCTTCAATTAAGGTCGTTAATTTTACTAACAAATAAAAAAAAACTTACTTTTTGAATTTAAAGCAACAACGATTACTTACGCAAAATTCTTAAAGTACATTTTTTGCTTGGCTGACTGTGATAATGGGTTGCGTCCTAGACGAAAAAGGTGGAGGTCATTGGTTAAAAGATGGGAGGGATTAGTGAAGATATGTCAGTATAATTACTGGACATATTGACTGGAAGAGATTCAAGATAATGAATTACGTGCTAGAAGCACTGATCCGTAAAATCGTCGTAAAAATGCAAGGCACAAAGCTTAGACGGACGGGACACTCGAAAAGACTGAGCTGTTATGACAATTTTCGTGTGGACCCGCAACAAAAATGTCCTAGGAGAAGACTTAGGAAGCGGTGGAAGGACTCTGTAGAGGAAGATCTCAGGCGCATAGGGAAGAGAACATCGTAGAGAAAGGAGCAAAATGGAGAAACATCAGTGAGGACGCCAAGACCCACTAAGGGTTGTGATACCGCAAGAGAGAGAAAGAGAGACTTGAACTGACCATTTCTTAACAAATAACTATTATAAATGCATCACGTTTGACAGTACGGTCGTGTTCAATGTCAAGAGCTAGAGCGAGAGAACACTATCTACCTCATAAAGTCTTTGATTTGTCACAGCAGAAGTCTTATCATAAACCCTGAAGGAGATTGCAGGCCTTAATTTCCATATATTTTCCTTATCCACTAGTCAAAGTTCAATTCATCAAACCGTTATTTTAGTCAAATATCATAAACCAGGCATCTGCTACTTCAAACGCTGTGTGAAATATTTAAATGAGCTGTTTTTACAAAGGGTTCCGTATGAATAATTCCAAAAGACGATATCTTTGAGGCGACCTGTTTTTTAAGTCGTGTTTAGGTCAACACGTAATGCTTACTTTTCTGAGAAATGCTCATTTTATTTATAGCTATTGAGATATTTTATACCCGGTATACAAAATTTGTCGTCGTCTTATAAGAAAATTTATTTTGATTATGCGCATTTTGGTCTTTTTGAACTTTTTTTCATTCATAAGATAGTGTATAATCCCTATATCGGTAGACAGGTGTAAGACTTTGTAAATAATAGGATTTTATTTACGCTGCTTTCGATCGGGAGAACTGGAGGACATGGGGGAGGCCTTTGCCCAGCAGTGGGACATCAATCCAGGCTAGACTAATAATAATAAGATTTTATTACGTTTATGCTATTAAAATAATTATGATTTATAGCGCAGGCTAGTCGATTAGGATGATGATTAGGTACATGATATTTGGAACTAAGTTGAAATGTAAATTTGAATGAACACCCCAGTGAAAAACAAATTAGGAATTATCAATTGAGATTGATAAATGTGTTAGTTAATTGTCGATGTTCAGAATGTAACACGTCAAAGACTATGTTATATAAGGTATGAAAAGGGTATGAAAAATTCCGGTAAAAAATATTGTAATGTTTTGACCAAGAGAGCAAGTAAAGCGAGCGAAGCGTCTCCTTCTCTCCTTTAGCTTGGGCAAGAAAGCTTTTTGCTGTCTGTTCTCTTTCACAGGTATTTTTCAACTGATTATTTGTGAGCAGGCTCAATAATAATACAGATATTTTTGTCGATTCGGTTTTTGGCGATTTTTCAAAAACACTATACCTACAGCTCACAGTCTTGCAACACGCTGAAATATCGAGAAATTGTCTTGCAACCCTCAAGTTACTCCCGCCTTTTATCGACAGAAACTGATGCTTTTGAAGCGTCGAATAGTTTTTTTTTTTCATCCGTCCGATTAAATTGGTGTCTAGATTATTGAGTGTGCGCCTGCACAGTCCTGGCCATCAATAACCACGGGTTAATGCGCGTCAATCGTACGTTGAATAATATCGCCATACGTCAATCCGCACGACACGCTATCGCACGACTGTCGCCCGTGGCGATATTTATGGCCACAGTTTAGCCGCCATGTTGTATTCGATTTTTGGATTGATCCGATTGGAATTATCGCGATCGAGAGCCCTCCGTGTATAGCTCTGGCGCACCCTGGCAATACTTGCTAGTAAAATATTTTTAGAAAATATTGGACATATATTTTTTGGTAGATTGGTGGTAGATTTTTTTGACATTCATAAGTGCTTATTTAATAAAGATATTTTAACTTCGCATGCTCGTAAAGTTGGCATTTATGCTCTAGTTGAAATTGTTATAAAATCGAATTGGAACTACAGATTTTTGTGTAAAAATCAAATTTTATAACACATTTCTTACGTTAAGCAACAGAAATTATATATTTTCTATTAATTAAGTGTAAGTAATTAGTAATCTGTTTTTTTAGATTCATGTTTGAATGTTTAGCATAGTTTAATAGTTTTGTTTACTTTTACCCTTACTCCTAACAACAGTTTTATACTTTTCATTTAGTCTTATTCATGTAATAACTTATAATAATCAAATCACAACTTTCTCTTAATAATAATAATAAATAAATAAATATCATGGGACACTTGACACCAATTGATTGGGACTAGGGTCCCAAACTAAGCAAAGCTTGTACTATGGATACTAGGCAACGGATAAACATACTTATATAGATAAATATATACTTAAATACATATTAAACATCCAAGACCCGAGAACAAGCATTCGTATTATTCATACAAATATCTGCCCCGGCTGGGAATCGAACCCGGGACCTCAAGCTTCGTAGTCAGGTTCGCTTAGCCATCCGGTCGTCGTACTATGATATCAACCTACTTATGGTAATTTTAACGCCAAATTTTATATTTGCGGGATCCGCGGATCCGCGCTTTGAAGGTGCGGGATCCAGCAGACTAATAAAAGCAGCGGGATCGCGCGGGAATGTGTGATCCCGTTTTGCGGGATTGCACTGCTGGTAGAAAAACTCTTTATTTTACGCTCACCGCGCCCTGGTTGAGATTACTCTTAAATGTTCGAATATGTTTAGTCTCCACATCTAACTTTGGCCACATCGCGTGCTCTAAACATTCCGTTCAATCTAACTTTGTAGCAACTGCACTCTACAAGACACTTGCATTAATTATTGCCCTCGGACAGTATGGTAGCGTTGACTTTGCGATCCGAGAAATGCTTCAGCACTCGACAAATGACGGGAAAATTAATTTCGTTTTCTCACAGTTTAGATTGGTTCACTGTCTGGGCGATCTAATTATTTTACGTAGTTGAATGTTATTAGATATCGAATAAACAAATACTTATCGAGGAACATCTTGACCTGGTGTCCAAATAAGCGAAAATAATACCTTCCTTGCCCAATACCATCGAATAAATATACCTACTCATATAAATAAATACGTAAATAAGTTTTTGTTTGAAAAAAGAAAAAGATTGTATGACTATACTTGCACTGCCATCCAAACTTAGCTATAACTATACTAAATTTCAAGTTTATATACAAGATGGGTGAATTTCTACAGCTATGCTCGGATTTTCCCCGAAGGATAGATACGGCAACAAGACAATTCGTCACAGAACTAAGGTCATCGACAAAGCTCAGATAATTAGCAAGTTGAAATGGCAGCCGGCCGGTAGTAAACGAGTTCTTGAGTGGAGACTGCGTCCCGGTAGACCAAGAGTAGGACACCCTCCGGCCAGCTGGAGTGACAATCTGCGAAAGGCTGCTGTACTGCTGGTAGAAGCTGGATGCGTCGAGCCGAAGACAGGGCGCAATGGCGCTTATTGGAGGACTGCAATAGGCTGATAAAGATAAGGACGATGATAATGATGAGTGACAATCTACTTGCAAAATTCGAAGACAACTTGATACATACTTAACATTGCAAGTTCAATAAAACCTTGCAATGCAGTATAAAAACAAAAGAAATCCATAATACAATTTGTCTCATAGACATCGTTAATTCGTAAGAAAATAAGAACGTCATTTAGATGCAAATACGTATAGCGAGTATCCTTCTACAATAATAAAACTTTGCTCGACCTTTCAGATTTCATTATCTTCTGCTCGTTTCTGTCTGACAATACACAGCTAGGTATTTTTGCTGAGTGCAGACGGCTTCTTTAGGGTTCAGTTATCAATACGTCTACGACTAATGTTAGACATTTTATAGTATTAATATTTATTAGCAGTAACTTTACTCAAAAAAATCTAACACTAGCGCACTTGATGCGTAAATCTAGAAGATGCGGGTGCGGGTTCGAATCCCGTCTGACGTACGCGAAAATGTTTTTGCGTCTTTATGTAATGTTAACTTTTGGCAAGAACGTCTTTACAGTCTACACTATTTTTACTTTGCTTGTCCGCTAAAAACCGAGCATTTAGTGCGAGTCTTTGCGCTACCTATACATCGACCGGTGTTTTTTCCAGCGCGTCTCTTACGGCCATGTAGAAATTGGACGACGAGTCAATAAGGCAAGTTAAAAGGCTCGTAAATATGGTCGATGTAAATCAATTAATTTATTTTAGTTAGTAACGAATATTTCCAATTATTATTGAAAAGTTAGAGTATCTGTGACGTCAACAGTCGCGGCGCCCTCAAGCGCTCGCAAACAAGCGTATTCATTATTATCAAGTGTTGTCCTCTACGGACTCTTATAATACTTTAAAAAGTTTGACAATCTCTGTCAAAGAGTAAGAAAGTAAGGGCTGATGAAAATAAACAAATAGGTTTATTGAAAGAATAGAAGCTTCACAACAAAAAATGTACGAGACGAAACCAATAAGTCCTCAACTTTTAGATGTCAATTTTGTGTACGAAGTTGGTGAATACTTTTTAATGGCTAGTTGATTACAGATGTCTACAAATTTGAGAATTTATTGGGCTACAAAATTGGTATTATAATTTCTTCTGGTTTTTATAGTAACTTAAATTGATCAGTGCTTTGGCTAGTACTTATACCGGTCATTCTGTATTGCGTATTTTTTAAAGTTTTAATGTTCACAGATAGAAATAATGCAAATAGTGCAGTGTATTGCATAGGTCGCTCAATTTTAATGTACATACTTTAAGCGCATAATGCTTACAGGTTTTATGTAAACAGGAAAAAACGGGCGCATGTGAATGATAAAATCACACCTAAATGTAATTTAAAAAAACTTAATGATGGGAAAAACAGCGATAATAAGTAATTAAAAAAAAAATGCGTTTACGTCGTTGTTGCAATAGAGGTGCGAGATGCTAACTGCGTAATCCGTGTTTCAGAAATGCGGTAACTATACTTGTAAAATGTGTACGGAACAGTGTGCCAGAGTCCATTTCCACTTCGTCGTTTTCGTTCGTGTCTCCCCGTACTTTCCGATGCTCAACCGATTTCCATAATGTTTGTTTATTAGATAGGTACCCACTACACTTAGATTCTGCTGCTGATAGCAAGCTTCGCTGGGCTTAACCAGCACAATATAACGAGACAAATCTAAAAAAATGTGAATGTGAGACTTTCTACACAGCTAGTCAAGTGAGAGTGGTTCAAAAGCAATATTCTACCTAATTATTCGCGGAAAAGACATACCGCCTCCGTCTTTGCATATGCTTTGGCCTGTGTAATCAAAATTTCATTGGAAATACTCTTGTAAAAACTTTTTCAGGCGCTCATGAATAACTTATGGGCCCGCCACGCCTCACTTGTTATGTTTAAAACTTTTTTTATTTTCTTCTCCATTAAAAGGCGGGGCAGGCTGACGATTTAGCGACGGGCCCGATGAATAATTAGGGAGTATTTCTTGCCTGTCACGTCGTTAATGAATATCAGAGCAGTCTTGTGCCTACTTTTCGAAGCGGGAGGAAAAAAGCCCCGCCAAGAAATCCGTGGTTGTTCCGCCGAAGGAATTCCGTTAATTACGGGCCGGGAGATAAATAAGTCGCTAAGCACACATTTGTCCGTCCACTCGGTTTTTACTTCGGCTTTCCCAAGGAGTTAGTTATTGGGTAATTTTTTTCTTCGGCCCGCGACCGGATGAGTTATAGAAGTCGTTTGTGTGCGTGAATTCGCTTGAAATAGCCTTTTTATGCCCTATTTGTTGGTTGGAGAGGGTTCCGTGGAATACACACGCAATTTGGGAGCACAAAAAAATTGGTCTATTACTATTAAGTACATAAATAAGTACTACAGCTGTGGTAAGTGCCCCACTCGCAGCGATAAGTGTGTTTGATTTAGTCCGGTAGCAGAGAGGCGCGGCACGCGCGATACTCAATGATTGAATTTCGTTTCAAGAGGATCGAGAAATACTACACTGTTTAATGCAGTTCAATTGTTTAAAGGATATAATGAAAATTTGTTATTAATCGGTACCGTGGAGTCGGCGGCAATATAGCCTTGCTCGAAAATGACGTGCTCTTTATCCCACAAAAGAATACCTTAGAAACTATAATGGGTGAAATCGGACACGTATCCTACTAAGTTATTTTGAGTAAAGAAGTCAAACTAAGTTTTAGTTGCAAATGTATTGAAGCTGACGTTTAATAATTGCAGTCTAACCTTCCTCGCGCCAATTTATCTCGTTGATGTAACTTCAATGGGTAGGTATTGAAAGAAAAAACGTGATTTTCATCAAAAATACATTATTTTTGATTTTAGAATGTTAAATGTGCCAAATTTTAACGAATGTCTGAAAATGTACCTATCTACTCCACAAAAACATGTTTACATTCCTATCTCAAAGGTAGCCAATTATATTGTGTTTATTTTCTTGTGTATTAGTTAGAGTAAATACATACTATCAGCCAAATAAGTGGTCTATAAATTTTCTAACAAGTTCCTATCAAAATATGTCGCTAAAGTCAAACTTTCAAGTTGACAGACACGTCTATTGGCATTATGTTGTATGACATGCAAAATTATCAACTTTAGGGTGGTATATCACATATATGTTTGGCTGATGGTACATACAAGCATTCGTTTCAGCCCAAGTCTTTTGATACTGATTTTTTATATTGGAAGCATCCATTGGACCTAAAGGTAAAGCTAACGGTGTCACTCGATAACCCCAATGTTTCCGGAGACTCAAAATCCCTTAACGCATTCATGTTCGCAGCATTCGATAACAAAAGGTTCTATTGAGACGTCAAGGCACAATGGCCTGCAAACACGAGCAAGGGGTGGACACTATCAACACGTTCCAAACGAATAATCGATGTTCATTGCTCCATTTTTATTGGTTATAAAATTAACAATAATATTCAAAGGAAGCAATGAATACGTGACCGATGCGATAGTATATATATAGGTAGAGTCATTCACTATGACGCGTGCCGTGGTTCTTATTACAATGTTATTAATGGCTAATTTTGACAAAATCACGCGTCTTTGGATGGCACTTGGTATATACGCATCGAATATTGCGCGGTTTGGTTTGGCGTTTATAGAGCGTGGTCCTTCTACATATATGTGTCGTGCTTCTCTTATGTACGTAAAGGGAATGAACGGAGAACATGACCATGGCCATATATATTTCAAATCGGATCGACAGTGGCGGTACAAAAGAAATGCGACCGATCTTTCGCCCAACCGTTCAATTTGCTGGCCCGCTGATCGACCTTTATATCCCGAAACTGCCGCGGGCGGGAAACTCGAGTGCTCAGTATAAATACGAGACTTTTAAGTTTCTTAGTAGGTATATGTTTTATTTTATATTGTGCGGCTTCTTGGTGGGTCCACATTTGTATCATTATTTTTAGAGAAAAGTATCTCCGTCGAGTTTAACTGACTGACTCGAGTTCCCCAGGATTCACGCATCAGATTCTGGTTTGATGACAATAGGATAGGACCTATTGAAAGTAGGTACCTATCAGCTAACCACCAAAAAAAAATTGTGACAATTCGGATTGTTACAAATATAATTAACGGAAAATGAAATACTCAGTTTCAATAAAAACAATCAATAATAAAATAAGGAAAGTAATAAGTAGCAGAAGAAGAGTGAACATCGTGTTCTCTTTAAGACAACCAATAAAATAAACAAAACGTAGGTAGATTAGCTTTACTTTTCACAGTAATAAAAAAACGGAAGACTGTCAAGTTGCCGCAGAATATTATCTTCTCCGCAAGCATTTTCAAATTGCACAACTAAAACAGAAAAGTATCGTTTACAGTAACAAACTTATAATTAACAACTACGAAATGGGGCCAATTAAACACAACGGAGACGAGTTATTTGCATCTAGATTGTTGTGTTTACTTCGCGGTCCCACTGATATTTCAGTAGAAGAATAACATTCGTGCTGTAATTGAAAATTGCCTTGAGGTTTATAATAGTTATGTTAGGGAATGCTTTAAGCCGTGACGACCTAGTAGTTTCACCAACGGGCTCTCAAACAGAGTATCGTGGGTTCGAATTTGCACTTGGGCTTTTCGAAATTAATGTGTTAAATTACATGTAAAATTTATCGCGATTTTACAGTGAGCTGCAAGATAGCTGGCGCTAAGTTTATAGTTGGCTCTTCAAACGTTCACCTTGACAAGGAACCAAGGATAAGTTCGAAACATGCAGAGCGTGTCGACTATTAATACGTGAGTGATCGGTGTACCTTCTTTAATAATGTTTTAGTCTCGCGGCAGTTTTTATTTAAAGATTTAATGCATGTTTAAAAATAACATGACATATTTACATTACACGCGTGATTATTGCATTATATCAGGTATACATAAATGCAACTGTGACTGGATAATTCATGTGTGGCCAATTGATAAACCTACCTGCATTGGACAAACAGAAAACCGTACCTACAGTAATATACGAGAGGTTCGGTAAAATGTAGATGTAGGCCTCGCCAGTTTTTCTTTACGTTTTACACTCTAATGGCACCGCCAAATAAAATTTCCAAAAACTGAATCGACAACAAAAAAACTTTACAATGAGTTATTTCCTGGGTTAAAAAAAAAACATTATATTCAGGGCTGTTTCACCACCCATTGATTAATTTTATTTGACGAATAAATATGATGCCGTCTCCGTCTATTCGAACAAAATAAACAGAGACGGCATCACATTTATCTGTCAGATAAATTTAATCAATAGATGGTGAAACAGGGGGTTAGTCTATCAGTGTCAATCAAACAAAAAATGGCAAAGACAAAGGGCGTCAAAGTTCGGGATTGTCGGGAAAGTCATGTCATGCTAAAGTGCGGCATGGTGTGACGTTACGCGAACTTGTTAGTACACTAGCCTATTATAGAAAGAAATAAATACATTTATTTATAACATAGCAATAGACAACACTACACAAGACACAATATTATTATTAAGTAGGATATTATAGATAGATAGGAAGATAGTATGTGTCATGTCATTGCGGTTGTGAATCGGACACTGGCTCAGCATAATGCTGAGACGTTAGGAACGCCCCAGCGCTGATTTTCAGCCAGCACCGTCGCCGTCGGTGACCCTCTGACCGGTATAAAAATAGAACCAACTTACAAAATTTCACGCGTTTGAGGAAATAAATTCTCGATCGATAACCATGCTTAAGCCGTGGTGGCCTAGTGGTTTGACCTATCGCCTCTCAAGCAGAGGACTGTGGGTTCAAACCCCGGCTCGCACCTCTGAATTTTTCAAAATTCATGTGAGAAATTACATTTGAAATTTACCACGAGCTTTACGGTGAAGGAAAACATCGTGAGGAAACCTGCACAAACCTGCGAAGCAATTCAATTGTGTGTGAAGTTCCCAATCCGTATTGGGCCCGCGCGGGAACTACGGCCCAAGCCCTCTCATTCTGAGAGGAGGTCTGTGCCCAGCAGTGAGACGTATATAGGCTGGGATGATGATGATGATGATGAACCATGTTTCCTGTCTGGTTTTACTATCCGTTCGAATACACCTTGACAAAGGACCACGAATAAGTCTGAAACAGTCTGACACATCTCAATTACAAACACTTGAGTGCCCCGTGTATTTTATTTCATTATTGCTGAGTTACATAACAGTACATTATTTTATATAGAAAATACATTCACAATGCAGATGCAATTGCTGCATTTCTGCGCAATATTCCCGTTTCAAGAGAAATACATCCCGTGAGCTGGAGAACATCATTTGGGATTGGCTTAGCTCACTTTGGATCCTTTCCTGCACTCAGCTTCGATGGCCGCGGACGCGGGGAGGTAAGTAGTGTGAGGGAATATACAGAGTAACCAGAAATATTTTTGTTAGTTTTTATTGCTTTTTATTCGTTCGCTCTGCCCTCAAACTGCGCCAGCGGTATTGAAAATTTTCTCTTCGCAAATTTATTACAGAGAACACAAGAAAAAAGTTTAAAAAATCAATTTAGGTACCTAAACACTACGAAATTCGAAAACCGAAGTTCGCGCCGCACCGTTTATCACACTCTCGAATAAATAATCAGCGGGAGTTTTTGTCTTACAAATAAACAATCTTACTCACAAGTGTGATGAACTGATGAAAAACATTGTGTGTCGCACGCTACGGTCGCACTCGTTCGTAATTCCTTATTTGCCGCCCTTAAGGCACAATGATCTATTATTTTGCTTCGTCAGCTCAACCGACGACAAAAATAATTTTTTTGACGTTCTATTCTATGGCATAGAACTAACAGAGAGAGAGAGAGATAGTTTACTTACACACGTATATCGTGTTGTTTTTCGTACATCTATCTAACAACTAACCATAATGCGCATTACCCAGCTAAACATAAAACAAAAGTATCCAAAAGCAGGTAAACCAACTGACCCGCAGCAAGTTAACAAGCAGCGCTAACATCCACGGGAGCTCGGGCGGATTGAATGGTTATGCGGTACACTAAGAGTCATGCGAGGGAAACTATTACTCCGAAATGGGTTCCGCAGTCAACATTAAGGTTATATGTTTTTTTATGTACCCCAAAAACTCTGGAAAACCAAACCAAATCACCAATTCTGACATTGGAAGTAGTAGTTTTGGATTAAGCTTGTATAACAGCAAATATATTGAAATTATTCATATTAATTGTTATCATGTCAGTTTGTGTAATTTCTGTAAATCTTAAAACTATTTTAAGATGTCAGTAGGATGTCAGTATGTAAGAAAGAGCGTTGTATGTTTTTAAGTATGAAAATTCGTAAATTTGTCTGAGATAAAGCAATAGTACCTACGAGTAGAATAATTTCCCAGAACGCTATGCATGCTTCTAAAAAGCTAATTTTGTACAAAAATTCATAAATAAAAAAAACATTGTAGGAAGGTACCTTGCTATGATGCGACCAGATATTCATTTATTCATCATCATCATCATCATCATCAGCCCGAAGACGTCCACTGCTGGACAAAGGCCTCCCCCTTAGAACGCCACAATGAACGACAACTTGCCACTTGCATCCACTCATTCATTTATTAGTTCATGAATTTTGTAAAATAAGGGGCCTTAAGTTTAGTTCATACATATGGGACAAAAAAGCCAGATATTACAATGAGGTTTTCTGTCGCAAGTACCTATCGTGTGATCCGTTTGACAACTTTGATATTTGCGTCACGTTTCTGATTGGTTAACTGAATGAGCCAATCGCAGCAAGACTATAACGACAAACGGACCTCGCGATACTAACGCCATCTAGCGATATTTCGTCTGTCAAGAACCCCTCATTATGTGGCACTTCAATTGGCGTTGCGTATTCGCATTGCGCTATTGACATCTCCATCGCTCATGCTAGAAATGAAAAAGTGCATCTCTTTCGTGCATGCAAATATTTCGGCGAATATGTCTTGGGCTAACCCTAAAAATCTATGCAACAACAAAATAGGCGATACAGCCCACTGCGCCAAATAACTACCTAGTGGAAAATCCTGTTAACTACACTGGCTTAATCCGCTCCAATGCGTGAACAAAACACCCTCTTCAATGTTACCGTGCCATTATCGCAAAGTGATAGATCTAGCGGTTTAATTGAGATGAACCGAATAAGGAACAGAAGGATGTTTCGAAGAGCATTCGCAGCAAACGGAGGGTAATGACGCAGGTTAGAAAGAAAGAGAAAACATTTATTCGTGATATTTAAGTGTTACAGAGAAAAAGACAGAAACAGAAACAAATTCGAAATAGTCTCAAGTCACTATAATATCGGTCTTGCAGCCGGCGCTGGTTATTATTACAATAGATAGTAATCGATTTCTATTGGCAGTGTGCGAATAGGGATTTGGCAAAAGCAAATGGATTTCTGTGTGTTTGTACGAGTATAACGTGGATATTTTTAAATGTTTATTTTGATCCTCTGCTTGCGTCTTGTTTTAGAACAAAAAAAATGTCACAGATGTATGTGGTGCCGTCGTTTGTTTTGTCCGAATAAACAAAGATAGCATGACTTATCTGACACTTCATCCCAGGCATCCCAGCCTATATGCAACCTGGGCACAGACCTCTCAGAATGAGAAGGCTTGGGGTGTAATTCCCACGCGGGCCCAGTACGGATTGGGAACTTCACACACACCATTGAATTAATTCAGAGGTGCGAGCCGGGGTTTGAACCCATTATCCTCTGCTTGAGAGGCCACAGGTCAAACCACTAGACCGCCACGATTATCTGACACTTAAAATTAATCAATGAGTGGTAACACAGGCAGTGCCAGTTCAAGTGGCAATGGGCAGGCCACACCGCTCGAAGAACAGATAAACGTAGGGGGAGAAAAGTTCTCGAATGGCGACCGCGAACCGGAAGACGAAGCGTTGGCAGGCCTCCCACTAGGTGGACGACCGGTCAAGTGGCGAGTTGTCGTTCATTATGGCGTTTTAAGGGGGAGGCTTCTGTTCAGCAGTGGACGTCTTCCGGCTGATGATGATGATTGATGATGAGGTAAAAGAACGCTTTAATATTTAAATCTTTCGAGGGTGAATCCACGGATGGATGGATGGTGGTAATAATAATAACATACAGATACAGTAACGTCGCTTTATAATAGCAAAAACCCCAAAACACTCGAAACTCGTTCGTATCTTAACAAATCTCAAACAAAACGGTCAGGTACGTAATCAGCAACCCAGAAAGCCAAATTAGACCCGTCTCGAGAACTCTTTCAAAAGAACCGTACTAATGAAGGGTTAGCGGATTCTGCATAGTGTTCATATTCCATTAGATATGTAATGACTAAATACGGTCGTGAATTCGTTTATTTAAGGGCATGTGGAAACTTTTTAGATAGTTAAGAGCGTTTATACCTGCTGAGCTGGCAACGTTGCATTTTTGTTAGGACGGTACGATACGAAATTAGAGTTTCGAGTTGTATCAGACCACATTTTTAATTTTCATTACATTTTTATGGAATAATCGAGAAAAACTAAGAAAAAGCAACGTTGCCAGCTCAGCAGGTATAAACGCTCTTAAAATATCACAGACATGACTTATCAAGCTAAACACACGAGTCATTATTTACCTCGACGTTTCGACCACATTACAGTGGCCGTGGTCACGAGTAGACTCACAAACTACTCGTGACCATAAATAACAGTATTTGCAGTATTTTGCTGTACCGTAAAACCTCATTAAGACTATTGCATCATTTTGATATTCCGGTTGCATCGTGTGCACAATAATGTCCTGTGTCCTACATATGTATATTGTAACAAGGATCATCTCTTGTTGTAATACCAGCACTGGCAACCAAGTCTTAAAGTCTGAATCAGAGTGGTGGAATAGAACAACAACTTGGACTGGATACGTGGAGGCACTTAATTATGAGTTAATTGTAGTATTAAATAACATAATATTAGGAGGAAGTTTTGGTTGAGATAATTGCTAAGCGGAGAGGAATCCGTATTAATATCATGAAAATGAAAGTAACTGTCTCTCTCTTTAGGGTTCCGGAGCCAAAATGGCAAAAACGGAACCTCTAATAGTTTCGCCATGTCTGTCTGTCTGTCCGTCCGTTCGCGGCTTTGCTCAGGGACTAGAAAGCTCTAATTTTGCACGAATATGTATGTAAACTATGCCGACAAAATGATACAATAAAAATGTAAAAAAAAAATTTTTTTTAGTGTACCTTCCTCCCATAGACGTATTAAAATCATAGGGGGTTGCTATAATGATTTTTCGATTCAGTGATTTGTTTGCAAGGGGCCCATTCCCTTCTAAAATCTAAACCGGTGGGTGGAAAAATTTGAAAAAAATCAGAATGGTAGTAGTATATCAAACTTTCAAGGAAAACTATAACGGCTAAGTTTGCTTGAGAATTATTAGTAGTTTAAGAGTAAATAGCAGCCTAAGGTATAAAATATACCTAAACTTGGAAGATTCAGTATAAAATACGAAATCCTTAGAAAAATATTGCTTATTTTTTCGTAATGGCTACGGAACCCTATTTTGGGCGTGTCCGACACGCTCTTGGCCGGTTTTTTTGTTTTGTCAATTCTGCAATTTGCATTTGATAATGGTAGTGGTAGGCTATATGTAAATTATAGGCTTTTAAGAATTTTGCTATTGCAGTTATTCAAATGTCCTTATTTTACTCGAGTCCAAAATTAGACTAACTAGATTTACAACTGAAAATGCAAAAAATAGGCATAGGAATATGTCGATACAAATATGTCGATATAACCAAGCAGACGCGGAATGGAAATGTTTGTCACTCTTGGACTTTATTTTCATAGCTTTATGCTTGAAAACGACAAAAAGGATAACAACAAATAATAACGTAACGAAAATTTCACAATAACGGAAATAATTCCAAGCAAGCCGATGGCAGTTAAGTCAAATTAACATATATAAAATGTCAATAAAACAAAATGGCGGATAGCGTCCTTACCGATGTTAAACATTTTTTTTCGAAGTCTTTTTTTTAACCCCTGACGCAAAAAGAGGGGTATTATAAGTTTGACCGCTGTGTGTCTGTGTGTGTCTGTCTGTCTGTGGCACCGTAGCTCTTAACAGGGTGGACCGATTTGAATGCGGTTTTTTTTGATAGCAGGTTTTCTAACGATGGTTCTTAGACTTGTTTTATCAAAATCTGTTCAGCCGTTTTTGAGATACTGAACTTTGAAGTGACAAAGTCGGGGGTTTCCAACTTTTTGTTTGTTAGGTTATTTTTATCGATATAACAGCACTGGTGTAACTGTGGCAACATTTGTGTGTAATGAACTGTATAGTTGGTTCGCCTAATTCTGGACTCGAGTATAGGTAGCTTATATTATCTACTATCGGAGTATATAAATGAATAGGCTATTAAACATACATTTATCCACGGGAGCAGCCGTAGATCAAGCGCTGGCGCTTCGGCGCGCATACTAATACCTTTATCACACGGGTAATGCGTCTATCCAGTTTTGTGCCTCAACTTGTGCTATACGATCTCAAATATTTGTGCTGTGAGGCGCTATCTCTTGCTAAATATCATTCTATGTCGAAGTCAAGCACCATAAGACCAAAGGTTTCGAAAGGTAGTCTAAATTTCTCCATCTGTACATCTGTCTATAAAAAGTTAACAGTGAGAGGAAAAGGGGCAAAAATGGTTCGCGATGGGAGCGGTGACTTTGTCCACTTGTACGCAGAAGGTTACTGGCAGCTGTTTACGCTTTAATATATATTTGTAGCATATGGAATCCTATCTAGAATGTAAAAAAAACATTTCGGCTTAAGGGATTAAAACTCCCTAAGGAGTAGGTAACAACGTTAGTTACTTGTAGCCAACTACTAATTACTTCGCGGATTTCAGATTTTCTCGTTAGTTTTCCCTTTAGGCTGGCTCAAGTTTCCGCTTGGAATGATTTATTTCTGAAGTTACTTCAACAGTGACGTTTCGTTTTAATTTTCGTCTTGGAATGGAAACGCTTATTCATAAAATGAAGCCGAAAATCTGTTTGTACTACTTAAGAATTAACTTAAAAGAAATTTGTTGAGCGAAATTTGGAAAATAATTAACAAGCCACGTAGATTGCAAAAGACTCGGTTAGGCCAGTGGCCGTGTTGTCTTTTTTATTGTAATACCAGACAAACGAGCAGACGGTTCACGTGATGTTAAGTGATTATCATCGCCCATAGACATCCGCAGCACCATCAGACCTGCAGATGCGTTGCTGGCCTTGCAAGAAATGGTATATATACTCGCTTTTTGAAGGTAGCCATATCGTAGTGTGTTGGAAAAACCTCGGCCGCCAAACAGTTCCATAAGTTGCATGTGCGAGGTAATAAGGAACGCTTAAACCGCACGGGGGATGACAGCCACCCATCAAGATGATGATGGAAGCTACTTTTATGCAGAGTAGTGCGGTAATGAAATTTAGCAGCCGCGCCGTAGCGTCTAATCTACACTTTTACGCTGCGAAATTTAATTATCTAAACTTTTAAATTTTGCAGAGAATACGCTCGACGCTCCGCTACCCGATCCGCTACCCGCTAGCATCCAGTCTTCGCTGTTGGATGAGAAAGTCACATCCTTATTGAAAATTCCTCCGGTAACCCAATACTTTTAACCTCAAGCCCTGCCCACTTAAAAGCTTGCCATTAGTCTAAGTAAGCAGTAGGTAAGTTGAGACCATCAATAAATGGGAAATTTTAAAACGGCAGTCAACAATTAGGAGCTGCCCTAATTTGTCATTAACTAGCTATACACGCGGGTTCGCTGCCGTAAACCATTGGATCTGGTAGATGTAGGAAATGTTGAGATTTTATTGAGTTACCATGAGATTGGACTACATCTTCTTTATTTTACGTTGCATGAAGAACACACGTGTAAAAAAATTAGGTCTCTAGACTTATCGGTTGATATTTCGTCATTTTTGCATCCAGATCCTGTGAGAATATATGGGATGGAAATTGGCCTACATAGGCATTATCCAGAAGTGAGTGACGAGTTGTCGTTTATTGTTGCGTTCTACTTAAGGGGGAGTCTGTTCAGCAGTGGACGTCTTCCGGCTGATGATGATGATGATGATGATTATCAAAAAAAAACAACTCCTCCGTAATCTAAATCTATTTACCGTTCAGTAATTTAATGGACATACAGACATACATTAGCATTTATACTATTAGTAAGGGTAGGTACTGTAGGGTCTAGGCTGTATACCGCTGGCCGGTGGTAAAACAGACCACCTGGCAGGTTAGATTGATTTTGTTATGTATAATGGTAGTATTTTTATATTGTATGTTCCTAGAGTTTGACTTTAAAACGATTGACAGCGGTATACATCCGGAGCACAGATTGCTCCCGACAGCCTGAGCGGCTGGAGCTATCTATGTAAATGTATTTATAAGTTCTACCAAGTTCTACAATAAATCTAAAACAGCGGAAGAATAACCCTGTTTAATTGATATGAGTTTAAAGTCACGCGCGTAGATCTCCATTACCTAAGCCCTTACCAAGTTACAGTCCCCACAGTACATAAAGATAAAGATATTAACCTGTTACGGACTGATATCGAAAATAAATGGCTTTTTAGCCATGTGCACGGTCGCGCTTTCACAACGCGTAACATTCTGTAACACAAAATATTAGTTCCGTGCCCAACACCGTTGACCGTAAGCCCGGCCAGCTTAAAGCGTGCCATTAGTCTTAAGTAACCTGTAAATTGAGAGCATCAATGAATAGGAAGTTTTAAAACAAGCCGACAATTAGAGCCGCCCTAATTCACCATTAATCAATTATTCGGTAGGACAATCGCGCCATTATCGCCGTGTCTTTGGAACAACTCGGAATCAATTAGTCTTTGCATACAAAACCCTGCTGACAATATGTGTGTGCTCAAGTGATTATGTGTGTGCGAAACTGATTGTGTGTCCTTGTTGATGCATGGGTAATTTTACAAGATCAATTTGCACATGGCATCGGGTTTTTGAGGGTAAGTTTTATTTGTGCCCAACTGGCTCTTTATAGAGTTTCGTACCCAAAAAAAGCTGAGCCCCAATATGATTTGCGGTCAACCGAGGAGAGTAGTGACAACTTCGATTTTTGGAAACTTATTAACTGCTACATAACGCTTGCTACTGCGAGCTCGCTAGCAGATAAGCTCCAAAAAATCGACGTTGTCACTACTCTTTTCAGTCACAACTGTCCTCGGTCTCCCCTACAATGCTTGGCGTGTGACCGATCACTTCATTCAAACATCATCATCATCAGCCTATGTTCGTCCACTGCTGGACATAGGCCTCTCCCATGGCACGCCACTGAGCACGATCCTCGGCCACTCTCATCCAGCTCTTGCCAGCCGCCCCGCGAAGATCATCGCTCCACCGAGTTTGAGGACTTCCTACGCTACGTTTGCCGATCCGTGGTCTCCACTCAAAAACTCGTCATTCAAACAAGAAAACGTTCAAAGGGTTAAGCTTTTAAATTTTCTAAATATTCCGAATCTGATTGTTTCTCCAGCATATTTCCAGGTAATCGGGTAAATGCGCATAAATCCTAATAACCCTGCAACAACGCCGTGTACACCGCAATACAAACGAAACCACACCGCTTGCTTCTAAAATTAACAATAAACATAGGTAATTGCAACAACCTCTCTTGGGCGTGTAACAAGCTTCATAACTAGGGGGTTGTAACTATGTTCTTACATAAAATGATCGCGTATAAATAAGGCTTAGAAATGGTTTAGCATAAATGAAGCTTAAGTTTATCTTTGCTTGGAAAAACTTAGGCTAAGAAATCATGGACAGCGGTTTATTGGGCTAAATTATGTTCATCAAGTATTCACATACGGCATACGTATGTATGTTTTCACCATGGTTTCAACCCCGTATTCAACACTGTAAATTTTTAATCGTAATACACTTCGATATGCAAATAAATTCTTTTATAAGTAAAATTTAAAAGCGATTGAAAATCGGCCCGGTGTTTTGATGGCTACACATTAGTACACATAATAAAAAAATATACGTTTCTGTTCTAGAAAACGTATTTTTTTTGTGTCTGGCAAAGTCTAATGTCTACGTGACAAAAAGAGACTAACCTAACAATCGTTTTATAATAAAGAGATCAGTATTGAAATAGGTACTGGCCAATAAGAAAATTTACATAATGACGTTGAAAAAGAAAATTGCGTCCAAATTTCGAACAAAACAAAACACGACTAGATTAAATCGAACTAAGTAGAATTTGAAACTCGAAAAGAAACCATTAGTAACTCAATAACTTGCAGATAGGGATAAAACTGCTACATTTAATCAGAATCGAAGCTGATCAGCTACTTTTCTATAAAAGTAGCCGTAATTTCTTTTGCTATCCGTCTAAGTAATCTTCAGTCTGGAGTTGAAACTGTTAAAGATAGTTGGTGCATAGAACGGTGCAGCTGAAATTAGATGAACAAGGGACGAGCTATTAACTATTACCGTATGCGAATGACAACCACTTTTCTCAGCATAGTAAAGTAATAGCTCCTTTAACCGCGTCTCGTTTGAAATCTGTTAGATAAGGTTGAATTTCCAAGAGATTAATTAAAAAGGTATTTCTTTTAAATAGTAATAAAAATATAATTTTTCCCAAGTTATGTTATGTGTGAACTCCGGAACGAATCTTTTTTTATAATGGTTACTGTTATGGTATTGTCAAAGTAATACACTTTTTCTAATTAATTTATTCAACCTATATTCCGGATTTAACCGTATTGTTGAAGCCTAGATTACTTCAAATAATTCAAAGTTAGTAAGCAGAATTAGTAGTTTTAATACTGAGACAGCAAACAGTCGTGCGGTGGCGTTAATATGTAATATGGGAGTAAATAAACATGCTTCTGACTGCTGGTATTTACTTGCTGTCTGTGGCTTGCTAACATGTTTAATATGCGTTGGGAAAAAATATGAAAGTTCGCAGCGGCAGCTTTGGTGTTTTGCTGTGTTTCAAGAACAACGTGTAAAAGTGCCCATTGCGGCCTATTTACTTAATAAATCATTTGAATTTTGAATTTGAACGTTTTAGTGACATCATTCACCGCTATATTATGGCCGCTATATGATGACACCGCTATCATAGGGAATCAGAACTTAAGGAGTGCGAACGTTCATGTATAAAAACTCCAAATTCTCCATGAAATTGAGTGTTGCTAGTCTTCAGAAAACAGATATCCATAATATCCATATATCCAAAAAATCTAATGGTATAAGGTATTTACATACTACAATATATTTAAAATAAACTATTGTTACGAATCAGTTCAATATCAGTATCAGTACACTGTGAGAAAGTTAATGTACTGTAATGTGAGCGGTCCTAAATCACTAAGCTCTTTGCAGGCACTTAGCTCTCCCGCGGGACGTGGACTGTCCGGTACGTCCTGTACTTGTACCGGTTTACTGTTACTTACCCTAAGTGGTGCGGACATAACACTTTTAAAACTTATAAGTTATCAGACGTCTTTTGTTTTGGACAGTGATAGGCGTTGGCATAGAAATGTCTGTTGCTTAAAAAAGTGCCACAGTTAGATCAGATCAGGATCCAGTTTCTCGAAGCATATTTGTCTAATAATATTAGTGTTCCGTTTTATTTTCTCATGCCATTTACGAGACACTAATATTATTAGACTTGTAAGCTTTGGGAAACAGGGCCCAGATCTCGGCCGATATACACGTCCCACTGGAGATCACAGGACTTCTCTCAGAATGAGAGGGCAAGAACATGGTAAATTTTAAATTTTAAGGCCACGGCCACCACGGTTTATACAGATATACACTCGTATTTTGTTAAACACTATTCCAGATTTAGTACAATTACCCCCTGTTTCACCATCCATTGATTAAATTTATTTGACGGATAAATGTGATGCCGTCTCTGTTTGTTTTGTTCGAATAGATGGAACCGCATCACATTTATCCGTCAATTAAAATTAATCAATGGGTGGTGAAACAGCCCTTTAAGCTAATTTTTATCCTGGGAAAGTGCAAAGCTCCCGCAGGAAGTAGAGTAATTTATGAGCAACGGCTATCTTACTAATAATATAAAAGCAAAAAATTGTAAAAGCGTGTATTTTAATTGAACATACATTAGTACATTTTCTATCTATAATATTTAAGATACTTTCCCTCCTCTCCGTGGGACACCCTGTGTAAGGCGAGGATGTTGTAACTTTACATTTAAATCCGTCCTCGTAAAACAAGATCCACGCCAAATGGCTGTCTGAAGGCAACAAGTATTTATTGTACTTATTTGTCTCAACATGAACAGCTGGATGAGATTGCCGTCATGTTTTGATGGTGTTTCGGATGTGGCTGAATTTGAATTAGGGGATCACATTTTGGATGTTGAATATTTAAGGATAACTTTGCTGTTTATATTCCACGATATGTTTTTATTTTACGAGCGTTTATTTAACTTCATTTAATGTACGGGTTTAATCTTGGCAGTTTTTCACAGTTCACCAAGTGCGAGGAAGCGATCAGCTCGACTATTTTTCTGGCTCAAGAAACGAAGAAAAGATATAGATTCCGTGTCGGTAAAAGAGACAAATATATTTATAGTTGATTGCTGGCTGTCCTCGCTTCCGGCGCGGACTTTCTTCACATTTTGATCGCAACGATAAAGATATCAAAGATAAAACTCGCTCAGCGATAATTTTTAAAGTCTGCAACAAAAACGAAAATCTAAAATTTAAGCCGAACAAACCTGTCCCAAGCAATCTAAGACAAACCTATCGCTGTATCTCTGTCAATCAAAACGAGGGTTGGCAAACAGCGAACAGGGACGATCCATTTAGTCCCGACAAACGTTGGTTAAGCCGCGCTGTGTTACAACCCTAGTCACGTGCGATGCTGGACAAAGGACGGGACAAAAGCTAACCGAGGTTGCCACGGTTTAAGTGACAGCCTAAAGTATAGTCACGAGATTAGAATGGTATATTTTCACTTCTCGATTATCTTTTCACGCTAACAGGGTTGGTGCAAGCGGCCAAGATAATGGAAACTTGAAATACGAACGTTGCTGCCACGTTTTTTTAACTGGCCAGTACGCTCAGTAGCCAGTACAAGGATAACTTGAATATTTATAATCCAATAAAAAAATTGTGATTCCTTACAGCGAAACAATATAAAGAAACGTTTAATAAAAAAAGAAAGAACCTCGACATATCATTCATACCGTCATTTAATATGTATTCTATCTACAGGGTTATGCCGTCACTCACATAATCTTTTCGGCTTAGTGCACGGCTTACAAAACCTTACGTCTTGAAAACACCACGCGGTCGTTCACCTAACCAATGACCATTACGTCTGAACCTAGTCTAAATCTCTCAACGGGCAATCATTGAAGCATTAAGTCTTTAATCGGCAAGAATGTCGCAAACAGAAAAAAAAACATGTAGAATGCATAGTGTAACGAGTTATGAGTATTAACCCTTTAGAATAGACACTACCTTCAGCAGATAAAGAAGAAGATACGAATATATTCATTGCGATAAAGCATCTTCCGCTGTGTGATCCGCCGATACGCCTAATGTCCATGCGTTATCCAAATTGTGACAGCGAATCCTGCGGGACGGTTCGATAGTTTGACGCCGAATAGATCTAATGCCGTTAGGTACGACAAGGATCCAACCTATTTATGTACGAACGGTGGACACAAGGTAGATATGCCTATCAATGGTATCATCATCATCATCATCATCATGTCAGCCGAAAGATGTCCACTGCTGGACATAGGCCTCCCCCAAGGCTCTCCACTCAGACCGGTCTTGTGCTTTCCGCATCCACCGCGATCCCGCGATCTTAACCAAGTCGTCGCTCCATCTTGTTGGAGGCCTACCGACAGCTCGTCTCCCGGTCCGCGGACGCCATTCGAGAACCTTCTGGCCCCATCGGCCATCCGTCCTGCGAGCAATGTGCCCCGCCCACTGCCACTTTAGTTTCGCAATTCTTCGGGCTATGTCGGTATCAATGGTATTGAGTGAACATATTCGTATTGTAACTTAAAAAGATTAGAGAAGCGTAAGTTAGCATGAGCTATTAATGTAAGTTCTTTATTGTACAAAAACAATAACAACTGACAAACGTTGAAATAAATGGTTAGGCATTGGATGCAACATCCGCAGTTTGGACACACAAGCTTTACTATACCTACTTCTCAAATTTTACATCACATAAAAAATTAAACAACTCCGGGGAATCGAGTTCTTGTGTCACGACGCCATTGGCGCCTATCCTTCACCAAAAGCCTAAATGCAAATTCTGAAAAACTCAGATATGACAGGGTTCTAGGCCTCAGTCATTTTCTTGACAGACTTTAGGTAAGACTACTAGGCTACCACGGCCTTTTTAACGCCATTAGTATA
This sequence comes from Choristoneura fumiferana, assembly GCF_025370935.1. Lineage (NCBI taxonomy): Eukaryota > Metazoa > Arthropoda > Insecta > Lepidoptera > Tortricidae > Choristoneura > Choristoneura fumiferana. The sequence goes on along the minus strand of NC_133479.1, from coordinate 11,778,273 downwards.
ATAGAATGACTAATTAATTTAGTGTCGTCCGAGGACAGGTTGCGTCGAAAGTTTGCGTTTGTTAAATAGAATGGTAATGGAATTGTGGGAATGCTAACAGGCAGTGAATCCTACTGATATTAAAAATATGAAAGTTGGTGTGTGCGTACGTGTACATACACAAATACACCGAAATACATGAACTGTAAACAATTAATTTGCTCACCCGTGACCTTACGATAGCTCTACGTCTATGCAACAAATGTGTGTTCATGCAGCTCCTCGACCTCCACTGTAAGAACACACACAAATCACACAAATCCAACTATTACCACCACCACACTACGCTGACGCGTTTCGAACACAGCATGAAGGCTTCAGATTTGCGTGTGTTCTTACAGTGCGGAGATGGAGAAGCTGCAGGATTTTGCAGGAGGTAGGACCTTGTGCAAGGTCCGCCCGGATTGCTACCACCATCTAGCTCGCTAATTCTGCCGTGAGTAGCAGTGCTTGCAAGACAGCCGGTGAAATTACTGGCCCCTGGTGTTGCAGATGTTTATGGGCGGTGGTGATCTCTTACCATTAGGAGACCCACTTGCTCGTTTGCCATCCAGTTGAATTAAAAAAAAAGCTGGGTGAACACATTTGTTGCATAGACGTAGAGCTATCGATAGGTCACGGGTGAGCAAAGTAGTGGTTTCTAGTACATACATGTTGGTGTATACTAACGTCTGTCTTCTATGGATTATGTGATATGTCCAAATTGAAAGATTTTATTTATTAAAAAAATTAAAGATTATCTCACAAAGTAACACACAACCTTTGGAAATAACGGATCGGGAGTATAGACGCAACGAGCGCAGGCAAGAGACAGGTGCGCCAAGCCAAATCGTTAAGCTTGAGCTGTTCGAAATAATAAGTAGTTCCACCGTTTGAGTTGCGGAAAACGTCGCCGGCAATTCTATTGAAAGGCCGAATAAAGATAAATGGTGGAGTCGACTCCCATAACGAGCGAGAGTAGACTGTTTTCAATTTGCCGGTCCCGCTCTAGTTCGATTTAGTGTAAATTCTGAGAAATGTATTTTTCGTATTTTGCGATCGTCTGGTGTGCGTTAAAAGGCTCCGGGTTTCGCGCGAGATTTACTTTTATGCCGTTAACGTTTTGCTGTTTGTTCGGTGGATTGTTTGGTGCTTCGGTTACGAGATGTAATGGGGTCGTGTTATGCTAAATCAAAACGGGGAAACAGTGCGTGACGCTTTAAACGAACTGTTATTGCTAGGACACAGACAATTGAAAATGATGTCTTAATTCAATGACAGTGGAACCCACATTATACCTTTGTATGTTAAAGGCGTAAAACTTAAATGAGTGTAAGTATTTCAATGTGAATTTCTCTAAATTGACATGTATCTAAGTTAAGGTTCGACCAAACCGCTGCTTAAGAAACGGTGACGGCACGGAATCGCAGTGACGCACCGTATGCGCACCGTTTTTATCGCATGGTCTCCACACCGCTGTTTAAGGACTTTACCGAACAAAAGTCTTGTCGTTTACGGCCCGTCACTGCGATTCCGCACCGTTTGCGTATTTTAAGCAGCGGGGTGGAAAGAATGCAAAAAAAAAACGGTGCGCATACGGTGCGTCACTGCGATTCCGTGCCGTCACCGTTTTATAAGCAGCGGTTTGGTCGCACCTTTATGGTGTTATTTTTATATTTAATGAATACCCGGGGTCTTTGTTTCACTCCTATTTGTACGCTTATAGTTCAAAGGTTTTCTAGAAGCTAAAGTCAATAAATTACAAAATGGCTCGCCATATTACATTTGTCTCCATTATTTTATCGCAACAAACTCCCTTAAATTGAACATAAACAATCAACTTTCAACGAATAAATCCCAATTTGAAGACAGCTTCTTAAATCCCTGATAATAAATAAGACAAACGTGTTCGGACTAAGATAGAGTGTATACACATGAAGATTAATATGAGAGCTGGGAGAGACAGAAATACGGATCGACGTAATAGATTTTATATGAAGCGAAGAGAGACTGTTGCAAATGGCTGCATCTGCAAACGGAAAGTAAGATTTAGAACTTTTCTATTTGAACCCACGACGAATTTAAAGAATCTGCACGTAACAATTCGAACGTATTAGTCTAATGTAAGGTACACGTAACTTTCCGATTGTACTTTTTAACCCACGACGCAATAAGAGGGGTATTATAATGTCTGTCCGTCTGTCTGTTACTCTCAAATGGATGGACCGATTTGGATGCGGTTTTCTTCATGTTAAAGCAAGTTTGAGGTGTTCCTTAACTATGTTTCGTAAATCCAATGATTATAAGTGGGTAAAATTGCACTTGCAAGATTTGGCTCGAACAAACATACAGATATTAAAAGTAACTCCCATTTATCTACGATATGTTTATACGCGAAAATATTCTCATAAATTTAAAACCAAATATTTCACGCACGTAGTACATAACTAGCTACTCGTAAATTGCAATGCAAGATAACGGGGTTGCCAAGACCCGTATTGTGCCATCTATCGTTATCCATTTCTATATGATTCGAGCGACGGAACTCTCGTTAGCGAGTTCGTTACACAGTTTTTTTTTCTTTGTGACAACCCCTCTTAGCGCACAATTGGCTTGGGAAACTTTGTGATCTTATATTTAACTTAATTACGTAAAGAAGGTAGAGTAATGGTGCTGCTGAGCGGGACAAATGGCGGAAAAGTGGTGGCCATTGCTTAGTTAGTGGAACAAACAATTTGATTTGAACCCCGAGGCTTAGCTTAAGGTACCTTATTTCAAACCACTAGACCACACTTTACTTGGCTTTACACTTATAATATACTAGCTTTTGCGCGCGGCTTCGCCCGCGTGGAATTCCGTAATCGCGCGCTGTTCCCTCGGGAACTGTGCATTTTTTCGGAATAAAAAATTGCCTATGTCACTCTCGGGTCCATAAACTATCTCTATGCCAAAAATCACGTCGATCCGCCGCTCCGTTTCAACGTGAAAAACGGACAAACACATGCACTTTCGCATTTATAATGTTAAGTATGGATTATTCTAATATTATACTTATTATCACCACTAGCTTTGCGGTGAAGGAAAACATCGTGAGGAAACCTGCACAAACCTGCGAAGCTATTCAATGGTGCGTGCGAAGTTCCCAATCCGCACTGGGCCCGCGTGGGAATTATGGCCAAAGCCCTCTTGTTCTGAGAGGAGGCCTGTGCCCAGCAGTGGGACGTATATAGGCTGGGATGGGATGGAAGGGTAGCGCGTAATTATTGTTATCGCAAACTGAAAGAAGGTGTCAACTATTTTCGATTAAGTCATATGCAACTGCTACTTGGAGCTCAATGTTTTTAAGGCACCCCAGTTTAGCAGTACGCGAGAAGCAATGCCTAATGCCGGTTCACACTACTCCAGTAAAACCGTTCCAGTAGCAACACTGCGGTGCTCGATCGATCTTGTGTAACTCGTTTGGATTGTGAACCCAAAATGTATCGCTACTGGCACGATTTTACTGGATTTTTTTTATTCGACTGGAAGGCAAACGGGCAAGTGGGTCTCCTGGTGATAAGAGATCAGCAACGCCCATAAACATCTGCAACACCAGGGGTATTGCAGATGCGTTGGCAACCTAGAGGCCTAAGATGGAATACCTCAAGTGCCAGTAATTTCACCAGCTGTCTTACTCTCCACGCCGAAACAACAGTGCAAGCACTGCTGCTTCACGGCAGGATTAGCGAGCAAGATGGTGGTAGCAATCCGGGCGGACCTTGCACAAGGTCCTACCACCTGCAAAAACTGCACTGGACTGCACCTGGAATGTGAACCGAGCTTATAAAACGGCAAACCGATTCCATTTGAATCCGCGCTAACCTACTGCGGAATTAGTCAAAGTTACACTCCAAGACAAATAATTCAGATCAGTCTAATAATTCAGTAATACAGCCTTGAATATATTTTGAACCAGAATTTTTTATGAAAAGTCTTTACAGGGATGTTTAGTTTAGTGTCACTTTGTCACGTGTGTACTTTAGTCAAACTAACGTAAATATCAGACGAAATATTCTGGTATAATTTAGACATCCTTTATAAATTGCGTTCGTTTATAAAACTCCCATCAAACACAGTGACATTTGATATACCCTTAAATCTCTAAGTGTACCCAAAGACTCAATAAGATACTTATTTGTCTACGCGAAGATTTGTCGATTTTAATATTTCAAGCGAGTTCAATTTGGGGGCCTAATGGACTGTTAAAGATCCCAACGAGCGATCTCACCCTATTTCATTTTTTAAATTAAGAATAAAAAGGTCATTCATCTCGAACCGGTTTCGAGCTTCAGGTTACTATTGCCAGCCTAACAAAAACGTTTGGTTATGTCTGGCCAGATTTTTCGAAGTGGGCGAAATAAAAGACAACTTCGCCTATGGGGTTTGCGCGTAATTTAAAGCCAGCCAGCGTAAATTAAATTCAGGATTTAAGTTACGTTTCGCGTTCCCGACTAGCCTTTGACGCGGCGTGTTGATTTATAGGCCAAGAGCTGGCGAGAACTTACCTCTTTTTACAACGAATAAAATTCCTATTAATAACACTTTAAGTGAGAATAAGGTAGAAAAAAAAAGTTCAATCTTTTTTTCACAAAATTGTTTGTTTGTTCAACACCGATAGGCACATGAGGTCTTTTAAATACTTTGTATCATTATATCGGGCCGTAAGACATATGTACAAATTTTACGGTCAGTTAACTAAGACACAAGCAGTTCTTATTAACTATGTAATTAGTTTATATATTCGTTTATTGTATTGGAACGCTTTTTTTGCTAGATATTTCTATAATTATTGTCTTAAACTCGACAATTTTTTTTTATTTACTTTTTAGGTACTTTATTATAAATCTTAGGAACTATTTTCTGTCACTTTCCTTTTGCGTTTGTGCTACTTCACAATTTCTGAACAAAATCAAAATCAAAAATCAAAATCATTTATTCAGTAAATAGACCGCAATGGGCACTTTTACACGTCATTTTTTAAACTACCAGCGCTTTCGGAAAGACCATCATTGCCAAGAAGAATGCGCCGCAAGAAACTTGTCATTTGGACGTTGGTAACATCCATTTCCCCAAGCAACGTTATGTGTCTTTTGGGGAATGCCACTCGTAATCGTCATTTCCTGCCAGCACAATGCTAATACTTCTTTCATTTAAACCGGCCTCTTCACTACCATATATGCATTTTTACGATAAAGCCATTCCATCTATACTTTCACTAGGTATTTGGTGAAAAGTAACACCAGATGTTTGTTTTTCCCTTCTCTTCTCTTCTATTTCTAAATTAAAAATTTCTACCATAACACACTAAAAGGGGTTTTTGTCTCTTGTTTTCTACTTTTCTACTCGAATCATATCAGCCGTAGGTCGTTTACTGTTGGCCGTAGGCCTCCCCCATAGACCTCCAGTTACTTCGGTTGGAAGCAACCTGCATCCACCGGGAACCCGCGTCATAAGACATATAGAATGTTGAACATCGCAAATAAACCTTTTCTATAGAAACTTTATAAACAACTTTATAAAGTTGGTCTCATTTAGCAATTTTTTTTAGTTAACGCACTAATACGAGAAATACGAGAAATATAAATGTAAAAAACTTCTCAAGAAGTATTTTATGGAGTGCAGCGAGGTCGCAGATCTGTTCTAGCCGCAGGCGGGCCGGGGCGGGGCGGGCCTGCGACGCCGGCGCACCCTAGATTATTGTAAGCGCGAACCAAACCGCGCGATCTCCCCAACTATTGCATAAACCTGCTATAGTTTTAATAGTGGCTAAAAACTTAAAATATATAATATAATGCATAAAAAATAATAATAATAAATTTAAAAAAAAATGCCTCCACACATATCATACCACACAGCCCAACAAGCAACATTCACCCCTGCAACACTCAATAAAACAATCGACCGTCAATACTATTACGTATCCAAAAGCCATCCACTATATTTCAAATGGCCGGAATTTCCTTATTTTTTATCTTTACGCTGTTTACTTAGGACCAGGAAGGGCGGCCACCTCCGCAAACAACGGTCAGCTAATACGGCGGGCTGTAATAAGTATCAAGAGTTCCGTGGGGTGCGCAGACAATGCGGAGTTGAGGAGCAGACGGCAGTCAGGCGTTAACGGAACATGCGAGATATTTCCTACATGTCATACTATGTGTCATTGGCTCCTGCGCAAAGACCGAGGCGCAAGTAGAGTTGCCTCTCATAAATCCTGCTGATATTAAAAATACGAAAGTTTGTGAGTATTGCGTATGTTTGTGACTCCTTCACGCAAAAACACTGAATGGATTTGGATTAAATTTGGATTTCTTGGAAGATAGCTGGATATGAGGAATAACAAATTAGGCTAATTTTTATTCTGATATTCCCAAGGGATTTGGATAAAATCGCGAAATTTCATCCACTGTATAGTAATAAAATTTGCCAGTTTTGTTTATAATGCAACGTCAATGAAGGGGATTTAGTAAAATCCTGGAATTTTAATTCAACTGTCAGATTACGCATGCGAAGCCACGAGTAAAGTCTAGTTTTCTAATATTTTTTGTAATTTCGATTAGATGAAAAGAAAAAATGAACAAATTAGTTCAGTACTGGTCATGAAAAACCAGACCAACGTATAACTTTTTTTTCGACTGGATGGAAAACGAGCAAGTGGGTCTCCTGATGGTAAGATATCACCACCGCCCATGAACATCTGCAACACCAGGGGTATTGTAGATGCGTTGCCAACCTAGAGGCCTAAGATGGGATACCTCAAGTGTAATTTCACCGGCTGCCTTACTCTCCACGCCGAAACACAACAGTGCAAGCACTGCTGCTTCACGGCAGGATTAGCGAGCAAGATGGTAGTAGCAATCCGGGCGGTCCTACCACCTGTAAAACCAAAGCAAAGGCTTTGACACTATGGCTGTATAGATTTTTACCCTCGACTGTAAAATCTATTTGTAAGATTAATTTACGAACTAAAAGAATTTCCTTGCTCACCCGCGACCTTACGATAGCTAAGCTTATTCAAAATATGCGTGTTCCTGCATTTGCTCCACCTCCACACAGTAAGAACACACACAAATCACACAAACCCATCTATCACCACCACCACACTACACTGACGCGTTTCGAACTCAACCAGAGCTCATCTTCAGAGTGACACCAGAGTGAGTGAGTTTGAGAGTGAGATTAATTTACATTGCCAGTTGAAACGTTACTTACAGATAGAGGTAAACAAGGATGTTAGTAAAAATTAGGCAAAAACTGTTTCAAAATTGTCGGTCTCTCTCTACGGCCTGCTTTCTTTTTTTTCTGTTACCTTGACTCATGTTTTTTTCAAATTCTACTGTCATAATTTTATTACAAGATCGTTTCGGAACACTTATTAAGAAGTAAGAAAATTTACGTCCTGAACGAAAAGTTCCGAGTACATGGCCAGGCCGCAAACCCAGTCAGTATTCCTTACCCTTTCAATCAAACTTCTTACGCATACAAATTCACCGATTACCCCAAATAACAATTCGGCGAAGGCAGCCGCAAATATATCCGAAAATATAATGATCGGGGTCAAAATATTCGACGAAGGTCCTCGTCGGTAAATTGAAAAACTCGACGTCCGTTTATTTTGAAAGAAAAGTTTGCCCACAATAAAAAGGTCGAAACTTGTGCCCACTCCGACATTCTCGCCGCGAGCGTCGGTAACTTGCCCGAATTGCTGCTTATCTTATACTAATAATAATTTGTATAATGTTTTACAATTTCTGGTTGATGTTCGATATTCCAAGTTCATGTTTTGCTTCCGATAATTTTGTCTGGTTTAAGAGCTCCGGGTTAAAATATGAGGTAAATAGAAATTGAATAGGCTTTCGATATTGTGCTGTGAGACGGTTGTCATTATCAATCCGCAGTTATTAAATGATTTTATCGATATTTGCTTCTATTTATTTATTTATCGTCATCATATCAGCCTTTTTTTTGTCAAACTTTAACCTAAAATTGCTAAAAGTGGGTCCGAAGCGGTAACGTTTCGTGTGCTCTGCCTACCAAATTTGGGAATGCAGGCGTGATGTTTGTGTGTTTGTGTATATCAGCCATACTAAGTCAAGTGTTGGACATAGGTCTCTCTCATAAACCTCCAGTGGGTTCATGAACCTGCGGCTTTAACTCGTTGGTGTACATCCTATGTTGCGCTTGCCGATCCGCGGTCTCCATTCGAAAACTTTTTGACCCAACGGCTATCACTTCTACGTGCTATAGGGCCACCCATTTATCAGTAATTAAGGTAATTTATAGGAAATGTATGTCCGCGCTGCACCTAGGTACTAGTAATTGGTTGATTAACGTTACTTTATTACTTTTGAATTGTTTGAAGAAGGTTTGTATGGAAGAAAAAGTGAGTGAATGTGTGAGAGAAAAGACGCTTGCAAGGTAGATTTAGCCTCGAAGCCTCACTTTCGTCATTAGTATACCCGTGTGAAGCCGGGGCGGGCTTATTATTAAATAAAAATGTTACGTAAAATTCTTTTGTCAAAAAAAACGGCGAAGGCGCTTGATTCGTGAGGAACCTACGTCATTTTTGCTAGCTTTTATTTAACTTGCAAAATTTATTTGTATGTTTGCTCAGGTCAAATGTTTCAAGTCCAATTTCACCTATTTTTAGTATACCCCACCTATTTTACTATTATTAGATACTTGATCGAACTTCAACTGAAAATTTTAACAAACCGTCAAACCGGTGTTATAAAGTAGGTAAGTATCACTACTTTTAGGTAGTTAGTTATATAACTATTTGTACATTTTCATTACTGCTTTAGTGCGTATTAACTGTTTACGGATTATCCACTTACTACGTAACACCCTGTATACGTAGTTTATAAGTTAAATTAGTTTTGCAAAACTTAAAGTTGTTTCCAAACCAATATTTCACGAAGTACCGTTAGAAGAGTTGTCTTTACTAACTACTGTAAAGAAAATGAAAGAATAGTTCATTGTGTCTTTCGGGCGGTAAATAAGAAGTTACGAACGAGAGTCTATTAGAAGCCCAAAGTCGAAGCCAATGTTCGTGATTCTAATACTGCCCGTGCGACATACAATGTTTTTCATCACATTTGCGAGTAAAATTGTGTATTTGTAAAAGAAAAACTAATATTTTTTCAAATATTGCCGATACCGCTGACTACGCTCTTGGCAGCACCAGCTCCCCGCCGCCCACCCCCTTCGCAGCATGTGACTGACGTGCGCGCGCAGGTGCTCCTGCAACAGCAGCGCGCGCAGCAGTATCAGTATGGGCAATGACTCATTTACCGACCACGGGTTTCATGACAAGCACATTAAGGTCGAGGGTTTTATTTGGGGGGTTGCAACCAAGGTAGCCTGCATGTTACGACACTGTTTACGAGCAAAGGTGCAAACATAATTAATACGGGTTTAACTATAGAAATCAAATGGTTAGATCTGTTGAGTAATTCTCTAGATTATTAAATAAAAGCTTGTATTTTTTTTTACATAATGTTATTTTTTCAAACTACCCGCAGTTGATTTTCTTATACCGGCGCATAATCAATTCGACAGAACACTCACAATATCCCTCGATTTATCCAAAGAAACATCTCGAAGCCCACATTTGCCTATTACCATTTTGCATGCAGAAGAGAGCTTAAATCCATCATCGTTTTAATGGTCATTACGAGTATTATTGTTGACGTGCCAAGCATTGGAATAATAAAAAAAGCTACTCTCAACTGCTCTGTCAACCTTATCCGCAGGGTTATCAGCCGTGGCTGATTTTTATTGTATATTCTCGTTATTTTTATTGTATATTGTGATATTATCATCATCATCATCCTAGCCTATATGCACTGCTGGGCACAGGCCTCCTCTCAAAATGAAAGGGCTTGCGCTGTAGTTCCCACGCCCGCCCAGTGCGATAAATACAACACCACAATCATTATTATTAATGGTCGTTTTTAGTGACAAAGCATCTTGTCTAGTGTCTAGTCCTGTTCGACCTCAATGCCGATACAAAGCTAATCGAACAGATGTCGGCATCGCGATAGCATTACGTATGTCGTAAAGTATAACCATTGGGATGAGGTCAAGGCGCGATAACGGCGTACGGCACGCACACCGACACACGCGATCGTTTCTTAGTATTGCCATAGAGTAAAAATAACTAGCAGTGCCTGTAGAATAGAGTCCACCGGTCTATATTGCCAGTGACATATACCTAACTATGAGACGAGGTCTTTGACTGTTAGCTTAGAGTCACAAAACGATGTAATTATGGAGAGAACTATGGTCGGAGTTTCTTTGCGGAATAAAATCCGGGATACGGAAATTCGCCTATGAACTAGAGTTAACGACATAGACATTATATCAAAAAAATATGTAATAAAAAACCGGCCAATAGCGTATCGTATACGCCCGAAATAGGGTTCCGTAGCCATTACGAAAAATTAGGTAATATTTTTCAAAATATTTCGTATTTTGTACGGAATATTCCAAGTTCAGGTATATTTTATACAAATAAATATACCTGCTATAAATTTACTCTTAAACTACCTACTAATAATTCTCAAGAAAACTTAACCGTTATAGTTTTCCTTGTAAGACAGCCGGTGAAATTACTGGCACGTGAGGTATCCCATCTTAGGCCTCTAGATTGGCAACGCATCTGCAATCTCCCTGATGTTGCAACCATCAGGAGACCCACTTGCTCGTTTGCCATCCAGTCGAATAAAAAAAAATTAGTGTGTAGGTGGAGAAACCGCATGAATCCACATTTCTAGCATAAACGTAGCTATCATAAGGTCACGAACGAGCAAAGTAATTGTTCTACTCCATTGTCAATTGTTTCGCTTGTCACCCTTCGGGTACAAAACCCTACAACCTGCTTTTAAATTACTTTTATTTTTCAAAACTTCTGTAAATATTTCCACGTGGAAGGAAGCCCGCTCAGTGAATGGGTACAACGTTTCAAGTTCCTGATTTTCGCGAAAAATATGTATGATGCCGTCTCTGTTTGTTTCGTCCGATTGGACAAAGACGGCTTCATTGATATTAGTTACTTAATACATCAGAACTAGCCGCAGAGTGGCGGTATAGTCCAGTTTAGACTTGCAAGAAAAATAGTGTAAGTTGCAATACATTGCGGGGTCGTAAAGCTTACGACATTGAAGTAGTCAATCAAGGGCCGTAATGTAATGCAACTTGTGCGATCCTTAACTTGTTTCTATCGATATGCACCTACGCTTCTAACCTACAAGTCCTGTAGGACACATATTACAAACGCATATATACTCTGTGCCGGCCTTAGACCAATATTTACCTACTGCACTATTACATGCACACATTGCATACATTGCATACGTGTGTGTTCGAGTATAAAATTGAGAGAACATCGCAAATTGCCGTCAGTGGGTTAGACGGCAAACAGTACGACGAGATGAAGCAAATTATATTCAACTGCAAATATTAAAATGCGCTACGATTTTACACACAGTGGTCGATTGATGGTTTGTAAAATCCTAATCATTATATGGCGATTAAATTGCTTCAACGAAACATCGAAATCATTCAAACGTGTTCTTGCGTTATTACGACCTGTGCCCTATTTCACGACTTTACAGGTTACAATTTACAAACGGCAGTCTTTGTTTAACAGTATGCATTGAAAAGAGACGACATTGTAGCTTTGTGAAATGGGCCACTGGGAGTGTACAGTGGCTGATTAAGTTATAAAATCTTTCTATCCTTCGTGTTGTCTATTTGTACTTAATAACATTGTTGTGTCTTGTGTTGCGAATAAACATATTTTATCTCTTTCTATCTTTAATATACAATGACTCTTTATTGTACACCACAAATAGTAAGCGACAGAAGCAATAGGGACAAAGGCCACGGTTTCCAAAGTAATTATTGTTTGAAGTTTATGAACTTCTAAGTTAGGTTAATAATTGGAAAACGGCGGTACATTTTCTTCGGCGGTATTATTTAGAGAGCGCTCATTTTTAGTACAGCTCACAAATGTACCCTGGCGACCGAGCTAGTATTATTAGCTTTGGTTCAAAAATCGAAATCGTTAGAACCGTTTCCGAGATCTCCGAAATCCATTCTAATGTCATAATGGCGAAAGTGTGTCTTTCTGTCTGTTACCTCTTTACGTTTAAACAGCTGAACCAATTTTGATGAAACTTCGTGTGTAGATAGTTTAGTTTTAGAATTCTACGCAGACAGAGTCGCGGGCAACAGCTAGTAAAGAACTATACAAGAATTGCGTGATTAAGAACCGTTGTTCTTTATTTTATAATATCGCAACAATGTTTCAGAATTGTTTTAAATCTACAGAGTTCTCTTAATATTTTTTCAGAAAAAGTACACAATATTATTCCTGAAAATAAACAATACTGTATTAAATTACAATTAAACCAAAATCAAGTAAACAGATTTAAAGTCCTGTTGCTAAGAGGGTCCCTTCTAACATTATCTGCGATCGAAAATAGATTTTAAGACAAATTCGATAAGGATCAATTTCACTCGCAGTCTAACGTTAACTGTACTCTACAGGGTGTTCTTACGTTAATGTAAGAAGCTTAGGATATGCAAATTTATGCTTTATATCAAGAGGCTTAAGAGCGCTCGGGTGCTACAAGTTATATTACATTACTGCCGATAAGCATCATGGAACTTATTGAGTTCTGATTAAGGTTCAAATTTGAATAAGGATGACGCGCAGCAAGAATCTCATAATAAGTAGCGAGTCCTTCATAGTTATAATATTAGTATTATTTACTAAAAATATGATTTGCTTTACAGACTCTACGAGGCATTAAGGACGGTGTGTAAAGAAAAAAGGTATTTCATAAAGAAAGCCGTGGAGCATCTTTGTTACTTAATTTTTCAAAATTAATTGTACTATCTAATATTAAGTTTTATATTAATAACTTTTATAGTTTTTTTTTAAGTAATAAGAGGGAGCAAACAAAGCGCGAGGCTGGTCAACTGAAACCTGGGTCCTGGATGTGTGTAAGGTTACCAATCCACACTAAGCCCGGGCGGGCTCAAGTCCTCTCATGCTGAATGATAATGTTAAGCTCTAAGGTCTGGCAAATAAATTCAAAGCGATTGGTAACCACATACAAAATAACTTGTTAAGTAAGTTTAATGTACGATTCTATACTTGAATTGGTGGTAGTAATTGAACATAACTAACTATATAGGAATACCGTGGTGGCCTAGTGGTTTGACCAATCGCCTCTCAAGCAGAGGTCCATTTTTAATTTATAATTTATCACATTTGTAATTTATCACGAACTTTACGGTGAAGGAAAACATCGTGAGGAAACCTGCACACACCTGTGAAGTAATTCAACGGTATGCGTGAAGTTCCCAATCCGCTGGGCCCGCGTGGGAAGCGGTGGGGCGTAAATAGGCTGGGATGATGATGACGATGATGATAAACTATATAAAAAGCCGTGGTAGCAATTAACACCTTGAGATAGGATGATAATGATAAACTGAATAATTGATTGTCTCTATTTTACTTAGAGGTAATCAATGAACCTTTTACCTTGCTACTTACAAGGTTGCGGAGTGCGGGCTGTTCATTAAAGTTAAGTAAGGCTAGTACCAGTAGAGCGTTGCGTGTTGGTGCTCTATCGACCGATGGGCGTGAGATGGTCCAAATTACAGACAAAATAGGCTTGCAATATAGTTCACCAAGAAAAAGATAAAAATAGTTATGGGGTGGACAGAATTTAAACCTGCTCCTCTTGGTATTACGCATGTGTCTTCAGATCCTACTAAGTTTATTATCTATGTAGTTATATATTTTGTTTTGAAAAAAAAAAAAAACTTTCTGCCAAGTTTCTTGCGGTGCATTCTTCTTGGCAATGATGGTCTTTCCAAAAGCGCTGGTGAGTATTTCTCAAAAAAGTGTCCCGTCATGAAATTAACATGGGATTATTAACACTAAGGGCGAGTTAAGATTGGTTTTTTGGAATCTATTTTTATTTATTTTATTTCAATTCCAAATTTTTTGTTACCTTTACGGTCATCCCGTAAAACACATATCGAAAATAAAAACTGAAATATAGATGCATAGAAAAACCAGAAAAATAAGACCAGTGCTGGGAATCAAACCCAGGTCCTCGGCATTCCGTGCCACGTGCTATACCACTACAACACCACTGGACAGTGATACAGACACGAATTTCTCCTATGCACCACATATCTCACTCTAGTCTAAGGACCAGATCATAAAACATAAATTGCATAAAACATCCAAAATTTCTTGACGTCAAGAAATCTTGCGAGAAAAAAATCGTAATTTTGTAACTACATCGAAACTTTCTATTGGATCCAACAACAAAGATTATCTGACTTATTATCACCTTTACCACAAGGTTTTGTATATCATCATCCCAGCCTAGATACGTCCCACTGCAGGGCACAGGCCTCCCCTCAGAATGAGAGGGCTTGGGCAGTAGTTCCCACGCGGGCCCAGTGCGGATTGGGAACTTCACACACACCATTGAATTGCTTCGCAGGTTTGTGCAGGTTTCCTCACGATGTTTTCCTTCACCGTAAAGCTCGTGGTAAATTTCAAATGTAATTCCGCACATGGATTTCGATTTTGTATATATTTAAACCCAATATTACATATTTCTTATTTTTTGTGTTCAAATAGCGCCAAGATATATATATATATTATACGTGGACAACTGAAAATGGTCAACTTTTGGTGTAATAGTCTGATATTTTAAAAAAGTGACATGTAAAAGAGTCCTTTGTCGCCTACTTACATAAACGTTTCGAACTCGAAACTCGAAAATGTAAAGGATAGTTTTATCCTGGAAAATATTCCCGCGGGATTAGACTAATCTTCGCAAACGAAGTCGCAGACAACAACTAGTCTTATTAAAAAGAAGCAACAAATATAATTCGTTTGCCAATAAAAAAAATAAACACATTCATTATAAGGCTTCATGTCTCGGTGCAAGCATCAACACCCTTTATTTATAAAGATAAACAGTTTTACCCCACGTCCTTTCTTTTATGGAATAATAAAAAATTAGGTAGCTCTGTATCTCGTGCAAATTTCGGTAATTCTTGTACCTTTTGAGACCACAAGAAATGTCTGCCTAATTTCTAGTCTCTAGCTCTAGTGCTTTAGGCTGTGGATTGTCTGTCTTTCAGTGAGACATTACTTTCACTTTGCGTTAAATTAATCTCTCAATTCGAAATAAAAAACTATACCTAGTTGTTTTGGTGCAAAAAGTTTATTATTGAAATGTCAATATTTCGAATTGAGTCAGTCAATTTTGAAGGTGCGATGTGTATGTAAGTCTTTATACCTTTCAACGTGTGACGAGTTAACTAGGTTCATTCTTACGGTTTAAATGTAGGTGTGTCAACTTTTGTAAGTTTTATTATAAAGCACAAAAAGCACGTGGAACCATTTCTTATTCCGTTGGAATAAAAAGTTATCCTGTCTTATTCCTTGTCTGGCGTCGTAAATAAAAACCATAGATCGACTTCTTTGCAAAAATGTAGCTCTTTTAGGCGCAGGAGTTGACTAGTCGCCGACCAGTGGTCGGTGATAATTTGATCGGTGAAAACTTTTCTTTTTATATGAAGCAATAGATTTGCTACCGATTCAAAAACATAATGCTACTTTTAGATATTCTGTTTTTTGATATTTGTTGAACAGTTTAATCGACTAATAAAATTGTTTGTTTTGCTTGGAAATTTATCTTAAAATGACATGTACAGCTTTAAGATAAGTTGTTAACTTAAATAATTAATTGCGTTCAATATTTCGAACCTCCCTCATAATGTGCGTCCAGCGTGGCTACATCAATACATTTTTTATAAATCGTACAAAAACATCTAAGCATGTACAAAAAAGCATATAAATAATTCACAACAGGAAATTCGACCTGTACCTAAGCCGACCGCTGATAATTCAGGAAAAACACTCTACTTTTATTGAACTATTTTTATCGTTATATTATTAATTTCCTTCAAACCACTTAATTAAGTGAAAGACGATTATAACCACGTAAGCGTTCCAAATAAATGATACAGCAATTTCAATACGACGTAATTAATATACTCATTAAAAAAAAAAAAAAATTAGGTGATTAAAATATGATTCCTTTTTACCACATGTTAAAGCGCATTCCAACTTTGGTCACAACACAAAAGCACATACATAAATTTTATACACTCGCACACCGTTGGCTACGAGTGTCGTAGCTCGTAGAGGGTCTACGCGCGCTCTACGCGGCGACCGCCGTAGCACTGACGCGCGGCGGGGCCTCACTGTTTCAATTAACTGCTTTGTTGCTTCCGTGTCACAAAGAGAAGCCGATTTTGGTTGGTTTTTTAGTCTAAAATGGTGGAGCTGTTTTTTTTTAGTTTAATTATTTTAATAATAAAATTTATTTATTCAGATAACTAGGATCCATCATTTGTTAGTATTACTTATAAATATGTTACATGTTATAACTATGTTTGTTACAAAGTGTTAGTGAAACATAAACAAATAAAGAAAAATAAAATAGTAAGAAAAATAGCAGCACACTTACGTGTAAACCTTTATTATCATTTATAAAACTTAATCACTATCGAACTTTAGAACATCTTTACTTTATGTCTTTTTTAAAAACATAAACCTACGCTCGATTACAAAACTCTCCTTCAGGCAGTCGGTCAGGAAATCCAATTTAATTATTATTTCCACCAAAAACACAAGTAATTCCAAGAATAACGTAGTTAATGTGAAGAAAATAATTACAAGCCATCAAAGTCAGTAAGCACGAAAGCCGCCGAATCTCGTGCCAATCGAGAGGCCAAAAACGGGCCAAGTTCGTGTCCCGCTGCGCATACATTAGGGTTCCTTAATACGAGTATACGAACTGATTCATCAAAAATAAAAAATCCTACTTGGGTACTTTTGACGAAAAATTTAAATAATTATCATTATACGCATAATAATGAATATTGATTTGATCAATATTTTATAATATCTTGTGTGTTCTTGTTAATAGAAAGGATGTTACCTATGTAAAATTTATTTCAACTATCTTTATTATGCGTAGTTTGGCCGGTTTTATTAAGAAATCCGAACCACACGTATTTAATACACAAAAAAACCGGCCAAGAGCGTGTCGGACACGCCCAAAATAGGGTTCCATAGCCATTACGAAAAAATTAAGTAATATTTTTCTAAGGATTTCGTATTTTATACGGAATCTTCCAAGTTAAGGTAGGTACCTTAACCTGCTATTTACTCTTAAACTACTAATAATTCTCAAACAAACTTAGCCGTTATAGTTTTCCTTGAAAGTTTGATATACTTACTACCATCCTGGATTTTTTCGAATTTTTCCACCCACCGGTTTAGATTTTAGAGTGGGGGGGACGCTCGATTTTCATTAAAATTTGCACTTTAAAGTTGAATATTTCGCAAACAACAAATCGCTGTATCGAAAAATCGTCTTAGCAAACCCTAATGGTTTTAAAAGACCTATCCAACGATACTACACAATATAGGGTGGCACGAGAAAAAAAAATCACCCCCACTTTACGTCTATGGGAGGTACCCTAAAAAAAATTTTTTTGATTTTTTTATTGTACCATTTTGTCGGCATAGTTTACATATATATCCGTGCAAAATTACAGCTTTCTTGTATTGATAGTCCCTGAGCAAAGCCACGTAAGGTTAGACAGACAGACATGACGAAACTATAAGGGTTCCGTTTTTGCTATTTTGGCTACGGAACCCTAAAAAGTTCTATATCATTAAAAAAATGCTAGAAACAACTACATATGTCATAATGTTTTGTTATTGTATTTTGCCGGAAAAGTTCGTAGGTACGTTGCTTTCTCAGCTGGCTTACTGAAGTTTACTGAAACTAATTGAGATAGCAAGATAACTCCGAACATATCCGACCAAATTATCAAAAAAACAAATAAACATTATTCAATACTCGTAGATCTGTACTTGCTTAACTGTTTCTGTTTTTTTTTTTTGACGAACTCCGGACTAACCAACGTTGCAAGTTTAGTTTATCATATTGTTTACTACTTTTGTTCTTACGGTGGCAATATAAAATTATAAATCGACGGAACCCAAAGTAAACCAGAAGAAAAACGCTTAAGCTGTCCGAAATGAATTATCTACGCACTGACAAGTGAAGACACTTTATAGTCTGAAAAAACAAAGCGCTTGTCTATGCCCAGGATAAATTATCTGTTTAACGGATTTGAGAACTTGGCTGTCTGCGGATTTCAGCGGATTTCAATGGTTTTTTTTTTCTAACGTCTTTTGCTTTTAAATTCGGTCACAGCTAAATCATTGTTTTCTTTTATTTCGGTGTCTGTCAGCTGTATTGAAATTTCAGTTTTTTTTAGTCCTCATGAATACACTTAGCTACGACGTGGTCCTAATTACGTTGTACGAAGAACAGTGGTGCATTTTCATGATTTAAGTCGATTTAAGATAAGATTAAGCGATTTTACACGCGTCCAAGCAAGTGGGACTCCTGGGATTCAAAGTAGCCCAGAGATGCGAGATAGCGAGAAAGAATAACAAACACAAATTCAATGTTTTCTTAAATTTTGTTAATTCTACAAGTAAAATTAAATATTTATTTTATTCTGTTTTTAGTATTTGTTGTTATAGCGGCCACAGAAATTCATGAGATTCAGCCTGATGACACACGGACAGGCGGACGGACAGCGGAGTCTTAGTAATTAAATAGGGTCCCATTTTTACCCTTTCGTACGGTACCCTAAAAATGACACTTAACCACAAGTGGTGTTTTATCTTTATACCTTAGAGTTTACAGTAAAACATTAGGTACTGAAAGCTACAATTACATTTTTAACTAAACTTTTAGTTACTTTAATTACAAAGAGCCAATTAGAAATTTTAAATTACAAAGTCAACCCACTTGAAGTTTTGATCGAACTAGTTAAATTTGAGTTTAACTGGAACATAGCACATTGAAAATGCCAGCTTAATTCCAAACCAAATCACCTAAGTAACTTTTATAATCTAATAAATATTATTATAACATCTAATTAACTTAAGGACAATGAGACCCAGTCTCAATTAAGTACTCATTTATTGTATGGAGATTTCTGAATCCAATTTTTAAAACCTTGCATACAATATCATTTAATATGAGTGAGTCACACGGTAGTTTCATGTTCAAAACCTTGAATACAATTTTTCAAAAAAAAACATGCAAAGGATAGAGCCATAAAGTACAGATGTAGTGAAATTAATACTGCAGGGCTACTACGAAACTCGAAGTTCGTATCGTACCGTTCCTTTCACTCACGTATTAAATGACAGAAGCGTCAGCGAGACGGCAACATACGAATAGGGCCTATCGAATTTTGTCGGATAAGTTCGTATTTATCTTGCTGTCTCAATCAGCTCCAGTAAACTTCGATACGAACTTTCGGACAAATAATAATAATAATATTCTTTTATTTTGGAGATTATCCATATCAAGCTGGTAACAATGAGAAACCTTATCGCCTATGTTAGTACGAACAATTCCATATCGAAAATACAAACTGAGACATGGATGCACAGAAAAACCAGAAAAAGAGACCAGCGCTGGGAATCGAACCCAGGTCCTCAGCAAATAACCAGTTTCATCACACATTTGTATCCTGTTTTACTTAACCCTCTAAGGGATCTTGAAGGCACAATTGTAAGTCCTACAACATTTGCAACCGTTTTAGCTTATTTAAAACGTCCCAAATTTATTAGTTTTTATATTAAGTTCGTTTTGTATGCATTGTTACAGGTCCCTTCTATCTTACATTTAATAAACCTCTTGAACATCTGCTGTCTTTACCTCTTCATCATCATCTGTCGCACGCGTCGTGAGACGGAACCCTTCGTGCGCGAGTCCGACTCGCACTTGTCCGGTTTTTAGAGTATACTGTCAATAGATGCTTTTATTCGGAGCTGGAAAATGGCGTCGTTTATTGAGTGGTTTTGCCCGATAGGTACGTTTCGACGATCCAATAGGTTTTGGTGTCAATTGGATATTGTAAATGCGGTTCCACGGAGTGCACTCGGATAGATAAGGGAACCGTTACAAAATATACCGAGACAGACATATGAAATGTTCTCTACAATGACAAAATAACGTATGTTTATGTTCTTACAGGGACTGTCAAATTTCATATGCAACATTACATTTGAAATTTACCACGAGCTTTACGGTGAAAGAAAACATCGCGAGGAAACCTGTATGAACCTGCGAAGCAATTCAGTGGTGTATGTGAAGTTCCCAATCCGCACTGGGCCCGCGTGTGAACTACGGTCAAAGCTCTCTCATTCTGAGCGGAAGCCTGTGTCCAGCAGTGGGACGTATAAAGTCTGGGGTGATTAGTGAAAATACAAACTAAAACATAGATGCATAGAAAAACCAGAAAAAGAGACCAGCGCTGGGAATCGAACCCAGGTCCTCAGCATTCCGTGCTGCGTGCTATACCTCTACACTACCACTCGACTGGAATACAGACACAAATTTCTCCTATGCACCACATTATCTCAGCTTGTTTGTATTCTTATTTCGTCACTTAAGCAGCGACACTAACGACTATGTTGTATTGTAGCCCTCATCGAGAAATTTTCAACACTCCATTGGAACTAACCGCTCACCCGGACAAGAGATATCGCAATAAGCAATAAAATTAAGATTGGTTTTTGGATGTGAATGACTTCTGTACCTACCTATCTGTTTTGTGATGCGATTTATGTCATTGTTCGAATATGGAACGTCGACTTATCTATACGGACACGTTACTACTACATACAAAGTCATCTTCTTAAGATTTTTACCTAAGTATACGGAAACTAACGTCTAATTCTATTAATTATTTAGTGACACGTTTATTGTATTTAATATATCAATATGAGACGTTTTATCGGCCATCATCATTAGTTCGGGTTCAGAGAGGGAATTGACATGGCAAAAGATGGTATCACTTGATAATTTGTCTACAATACAAACTCATATTATTCGCCTTTTCGGTCCCTCGTTTTAATGTTATTCAGATCAGGCCCCTCTGACCGCATTATTTGTGTCTTTCCTTGTATTGCTCCCTTAAAGTATCTTAACGCAAAAACAAGCTTAGGAAATCCGCAGTTACGTTGTAATTTATAAATACTAAACGAAATAATGAGGCAAATCTGCTTGCGGACTTATTTTTTAAATGAGCTAACCGGTCTCGGTGGTACTTTGGAACAAGGAAGATTGCTTCG
The DNA here is from genome assembly GCF_025370935.1 of Choristoneura fumiferana. Classification (NCBI taxonomy): domain Eukaryota; kingdom Metazoa; phylum Arthropoda; class Insecta; order Lepidoptera; family Tortricidae; genus Choristoneura; species Choristoneura fumiferana. Next base: position 11,756,930 of record NC_133479.1, on the reverse strand, counting down.
TTACATTGTACATGGGGATTACAAAGTGTTTTTTTTTATTATATTTCATTTTGATAGGAATGGAATTCGCTCCCATTGTCTGTACTTATATTTCCGGATAAATAAATACAATCTTGAGCTCTTTAAGGCTAGAGTGAATAGGCTGTTACTGAACCAGTGAGACACACCTTGGGCCTCATCTGCACTTTACATCAGGTGGGATCTCGGTCAATCACGGTCAGTTTTATGTAAAAAAAGAAAAAGATAACGTAGTCTATTTATACCTACAGATTGTTCGGTAGGTATATATATTTAAGGATCAGCTGTGGACTCTTGATTGAGTTTTTCTGGGGCCAGATATTCATTTGTTTTCCTCTTTAGCACTCGCGTACTTTACAAAGAACAAATTAACACTTAAAATAACGGCTGAATGTATTGACGTCTTGCAGCAAACCACACCTATGGCGTGTGCTCCATGAGGATGGACTCCGAATTAGTCCGAAACATGTCCAGCTAAACTCGATTAAAGACGTGAGTTATCCGTTTTATTTCACTACTAGCGGACCCGGCAGACGTTGTCCTACCCGAAAAACACTACATTAAAATTATGATTATGATAACATACAAACAGCAGCGCCATCTAACGGGTCCAATTGCGTTTGCAAACCAATCAACCAACGTTGCTTTGCAATTATCAATTATTTTAAGTGAATATTTTTCTAGGCAAATATAAAATAACTAACTTATTTGAAGTGTGTGGGGATGTAGTCTATAACTGACAGTTACAAAACCCATGAACATTCTGTAAGTATGGGAAATAGCTCTTTCTTTTATTTTATTTTTTCGTCAATTTGCCAATGTTTTTAATAGTTATCCTGCTATTCGGGACTGAGACAAATACAACAAATCAAAAATCATGCTAATCGGTTCAACCGTTCTCGAATTATATATTAAGTGTACGAACAAATCCGACTTTTTATATATTAATAGGAATGAGTCTCGTATGTCAGTCACCATTTCGCTAAAGTGAGTGAAAAGTCATGGGAATCTCGACAGTTTAGATTACAATTGAGGTTACCATGTTTACGGGCCTGGATGCATGCCATTAAATTACCCGGGTCTTGTTTCAAACGCGAAGCCAGTTGTAATTTGACGATTTAATCATAATCATGTCGTTATGTGCTGTGCTGCGTTCTTAATAATCGCTGGGACAGTTACTTGACTCCAATAGCTTTACGCACCGACCTTTACTCGTACGATGATAATTGAACGTACTAATATCTATCTTATGACTAATTGACGGTCAATTGAGTGCAACCAACGGCTAATTAAGACAGTGCTTCATGTTTAAGATCATTAATAAACAATAAATGTTAAGACGTACTTATTTTTATGGGACATAATAGCTCTATACGCCAAAATTCGAGAATAATGTTTCAGTATGCAAATATTAACACAAATTTGAACTTAAGATCTACTAAGAACTAAATACAAACAATTACTTTAAAAATCTATAGGTATAAATAAAAATGAATTGCCGAAATGTATGTACGCGCTAACATCCGAACGACGAAACCGATTTAAATAATTATTCTTTTGTTGTGTTCGTTATTCTGAGGACAAGGTTTGTGCATATCAGAATGAAAAAAAAAAAAGACTGGAACGGGGACGACAGCTAGTGTGTAATATTTTAGTAAATATGTATAAGTAACTTCTCGTTTATTAGTAAATAAAATTATCTTTTCATCATTATCATCCCAACCCATATACGTTCCACTGCTGGGCACAAGCTTTCTCTTAGAATTAATGTTTGGCCAGAAGTTTCCCTGCGGGCCCAGTGCTGATTGAAAACTTCATACACACTATTAATTAATTGCTCCAGAGGTTTAAACTAAAAACTCCAAATTAATACGAAACGTACTAAATCATACTCAAAAACGCAATGCAACACAAACCAGACATTTACGCCTAATAAATTTTTCGTTAAAAACGCAGCAGCATAAAGAACTCGCAACTAAATAAATCCAACTTATAATTCAACTAGCCCGTGCGAACGAGGCTCTGGGGGGAAATTACCAAATTTGTTAAGCATATAATATATTGCTTCCATTTATAATTAGCGAGACTGGGGAGTAATTAATAGGGTACAGGTGTCTACTGATCCCCAGCAAGTGGTTGGATGTTGATAGTCTTGGATGATTGACGGGCGACTTAAAAACTGTTCCGTTTACTGTCAGTAGCTAAACGGTTAATTGGAATATCGATGCCTCGTTTAGGCGGATTTTATGGTCGAGTTACCTAGTTAGAGAATTGTGGCAGACATATTCTTTGAAGATCATGGATCATTTAAAAGGTATTTTCCGAAATACCCGCGGGATGGATAAATTCTTCCATGGGACGGGAATGAAGCCGCGGTAAGTCCACGTATTCAAATATACGTTGCCCAGTACCCATAATACAAGCGTTCCTTAGTTTGGGACTAGGTGAATTGGTTTCAAGAGTCTCATGATATTTATTAACAGACTTCAAATAAGGTTGTTATCAATTCGGCTGTATTTTTTTTACTTAAGGTATTTATTTATAACACGTCTTACAGTTACAAGTTTAAAAGTCAGCTCAACGATCATTTTATATCAGCTTAAATATCTTAATAGCGTGTGCATTCACCTTGTTTGCTTCATCCATACGACAGCACGCTTATTATCAATGGTTACAACCCGTTCGAATCCAGGAGTAACCCTTCACAAAACAGCAGCTAACGTTGGGAGAATATTTGATTTGGTCGGATAGCACGTTTCGTGCTACGAAGGGTATAATATTATAGAGGGGAGACGTATTTACTGGAATAGGTTTTTGGAATTGGTTTTGGCTTGGACGCGTGAGTACGCGTTCCCGCCCGCGATTCTTTTAGCGTACGAGTATTAAGGAGTACGGCGGCTGACAACGTTCCGCCAACTTGGAAACTAGCATTTATGTACACTTTTTAAATGAATATTTTATAAAAATTGCTGACAATCCTAAGCCTGTATAAAGTATGAACGGAAGTTTTTAGTCGTTATTTAATATAAATTAAAATTAAACAAATATGAAGTGTGAAGACTGAACTGTGACGTGAATTCGGTAGTTCTATATTCGTTAAGCTACTAAAACTATTACGGTGTATACGCAATTACGGGAGCGCATTTACGGGAATCATTTTGTTTACGCAATGAGTCAATTGAGTTAAGTACTCGTAGATACTCGTGGACCTAGTCTTTGGATCTAGTCTTTTTGTGGACGCGTACTCGCAAGACTCAGTCCGCGTTTTGCCTAGTACGTCTCACCTCTAGTATATTACTGAAGGCAATCATGAGCGACCAGGTGGATGTTTGCCTCGATATGCTGATCAATTATTTCTGTTGGATAGTACGGACAGCTGGTTTGGCGCAAACTTTTGTAATTGGATTCACTGGGCTATTAAATCCGTCGTTTTCTTGTGCGACGTTGATTTGATACAAGCTGAAGTCTGTATGGGGTATATGAGATCGTACGATGTCGGCTTTCGGTTGAACCTGTGGTTGGCGGAGTAAATGATTCCCCTGCCCTGCCAAGTGCTGAAAATCAGCGCCGCCGGTCTTCGACCGGCAGCATGTGAATGCTGAGCTTGAGCCTATTGCCACATATTTGTAACGTGTCTATTGTTTTTATTTTTGTCTTTTTTTTATTATTATTATTTTTCCTACCTTTTTGGACATTGTGTCGTTCTAAATTTACGTTTTATTTGGTGTGTTTCTGTTATGTTCATTGTTTTTTTTTTATGTGGCAATAAATGTCTTTTTATTTTTTACTTACCAGTTGATTATAGCGTGGCATTAACTTCTATTTAAAATATACATTTATTAGAGTGTTTCATGGTTATTACTCATCATCAATCAGCTCGGTTCAATAATGTCTAAACAATTTTTTTTTACAAATGCATTTTGTTGTTGCAAACAATAATAATTAAGGCTGCATTACTTGATTATTTAAAATGCATCAAATTTAGATTTATATAACTACATTTTCAGCCGATGATTATGTCAATACTTTTAGTGTGCATTTGAAAACTATTTTAATACTAGATGAAAACCCGGCTTCGCTCGGGTAAAATGTAGACTCATAATAATATGTTTGAAAAAATTTTTTTGCCAGTGTAAAGACTGTCGTACTCGTACTTACCGAAAATTGGACGTATATTCCCAGCCTTAATATTATCACAAACACTTTCACAGCTAACCTACGTATCGGTATTTCACCAGTAGATATTTTTCCTAAATCTTATTTGCCCAAATAACTATGATGCTGTACGATCGATCTGATGAAAATCGACGAATCGTACCGTGTGTGGGGCCTTTAAGAGGTCACAATGGAGAACGAAATACGAACCTGTGACACCTGTGACACGTGATGACGTGACACTAACGCCACTTTGATGTAATGACATTGACATGTTTACTTCGCAACGCCATTATATACTTAGTAATTTATTCAAGTTTATATTGAAAATACTCGATAATCCGAATTTTCCGCCTACAAGTTGTCGACTCGGATTGACTAATTTTTTACGCTCTTCAATTTGATGTGCATTTCGTTCGAGGCTACCGTAGACCGGTACGAAATTATTAATATAGAAGATTCATAATGTTAAACGTAATTAACTTCATCATTGTTTTATCAAATATTGTATTTGATTTAAATATAAATGAACAAATTGAACTAGAATAACATACTTATCTAGATATATTTACTTATATTAAAGTCTTGAGAATGAATATGCGTATTACTAATTTTATGATTTAAATTTGGGTTTGTTCCGCGTATCTTGATTTTAGAGCAGCTCGATATTTCGGCACAGTTGCATGCGCCATGATCACAAGACGAGATGCCTCCACAACTCGAATTGAATTCGTAAAATATGCGTATTTTAACCGATTTAGGAAAAGGTTTTTTTTTTTTTTTTTTCATTTTTGTTGCGAACTCCGTCATTTATGAACTGCCTAGCCATTACCCGGGACTTTGTTCGCGTAGAATTCGGTTTTCACTCTTCCTATAGAAATAATCCTATGTCCTTCCCCGGTCCGGTACTTACTCAAACCATGTGTATACCATTTTACATCTAAATCGGTTCAGCGGTTTAGACGTGATGAAGTAACAAACAAACAAACTGACTTACAAACTTTCGCATTTATAATATTAGTGAGATTTCGAAAATTCTTGTTTCGAGCATTTACTTCCCATTTCGTTTCAGTTAACTTTAAAAAAAACATCATTCCTCAAGAATATAAGGTTCAATTAAGTCTGTTTTTGCTGTTAAAATGATGATGGTTATCATACATAATATCTGCTTTGACCGAGGATCGAACCTGGGGCCGTAGAGTCATAGTCAGGTTCGTAGTTAGATTGGCTATCCCATCATTATGGCCTAGTTTGTTATACAACTCATTACCAAAGTACAGATCTAGTGAATAATATTTTGCTTTCTCAATGAGGGCTATCGTTTTTTGTCTTACTAGATGGCGCCACTGTTGCGTGAGGTTTTTAAGTGTGGTTTTTAAAGTCTGTTATTACGGGCGTGAAAACAAAGTTTTGATTAAAATCATATCATATAACCGTACCATAAAAATATGGAACAACCACAGTCTTGCGTAGTCCCGTTTTGTTCGGAAAAAAGGGAGGACAAAAGTTTTCGAAAGACAAAACTGTCTCAAAACACAGATATTCATTGCCCCTTATCGCATAATTGCCATAATTAATTAATTTCAGGTATTGCAAAATATTCACAAAATTATTCTAATTATAAATAAACCCGCGTAGCTCACCCAAAAACTATGAGATTTGACATTTCGGAGACCTCACGCTACACTAACGCCTCTAGCGGCGAATTCATACGCGATCCCTCATTAGATTCAGTCAACTTCAGTGAGCTAGTTGAGTAAGCGATACGATTGCAACACATTATCCACTTTCTGTACGTGTCCGTATTCGCACAGCGTGTCCCAAAACACAGAAACATTTTTCTTAAAATTAAACCCATGCTCTCATGACGCAAACGTAATTAAGATTTGGTCCGTAATAATTTTCCCTTTTCACATACTTATTACACCAGATGGTAATCTTTGTAGATAGGGAAGCAGAAGCAAGGCCATTGTCCGGGGTAACATATAACAGACAATGATAAATGAGCCTAAATATCCTGCCTTGATTAAATGCTCTTTGTATTATGCTTTGTTAGAATTCTTTTGACTTCATTATGTATCGATTCAAGGGTTACGTTCGTCTGTTTGTTTATGCGATCGTAAAATGCTACTGGGACTAAAAGTTACTTTACAATCTCTCTGGCTTTTCTTCCACAGCTGGGCAAAGGTCTTTAAAAAATTGAGCTGTAATTCCAGCACCGGCCAAGTGCGGATTGGGAGTTTCACATATACCATTTGATTAGCTTTGGAAATCTGAGTAGGTTTCCTGACATTAAATGATATTGACCCGGATAATTCACGTCTTAAATCGAGTTTAGCTCGACATGTTCCGGGCTAATCCGTAGCCCTTCTTCTTCGGATTAACCATGGTTTCCTTTATGGTAAAGCGTGTGGTAAATTTCCAACTTTATTTCGGAAAACTCAGAGGTATGAACCCATGTTTAAGTTCAAAATCCTCTGATCCAGAGGCCATAGGACGAACCACTAGAGAACGATTTTTTAGTTTGAATAAATAGACATTTTAGACCTGCGTTCTTATTAGTTTGTCTAGGAAGAACAAAGCTATACCTAGCAAAATCATGCCCCACTGTTGGGCACAAATAAAATTATTTAATTGCTTGCATCTTTAAATTTTGCGAGCTACTAGTTTTCTGATACTTTCAACTGCCGGGTAAATATTCAGTGTTTTTGCGGCGTTTTATTCGCCATTACCATTTCGGCATGTTTTAAAAAGGAGACTATGCTCAGGGTTATTTTTTTATGTAACTAAGAACAATACCGATGCTAAATCTAGCATGATCAAAATTCTTGCGATTCGTCCTTCTGTTGTGCTAATAAACGCGGGACGGTAATGGAGTAGGTAGTAGGTATAATCGACCGGTCAAAACGCTCGAATATGCACCCTGTCACCAAAACCTAAATAGAGATGGCAGCACCGTCTACAACAAGAAAAAACGTGTACACAACCTGTGCTCTACGCGAAACTGGTGGTTAAATATCAAAGAATGAAAGAAAGTCTTCTTAACACGAGTCCTAATTCCAAGTCTCATGAAAACGTGGTGTACCTAGTTCACGTAGCAGTGAAGTTATTATCAATACGCGGGCCACCGCACCCTGAACAACAGTTGAACACATATGTGACCGAAATTATTATACCGTCGTAAAGTGACCTTCATATTTCGGTGTTTGGACAAAAAATGGGCGGACGTTTCGCTAAGTTAGTGCGGATTTATTTACTGCTTGGAAATGTTACGGATTTAAATTCTGATTTCGATTTTAGTGTCTTGTTCAAAATGTACAATGTTGTTTTCACAATTTTTATACGTGATAGGAGGAGGACGAGCAGGCAGGTCAACTGAACGAAAGCGATCGCCGTCAAACATATACACAATTGGACACCCATAACATAAGTTGAATTACGGATTCTTTGCCAGCCCTTTGAGAAAAAGTAGTTTAGGTAGGCTCGTTTTTCGAAATACTGGCCCTGCAAGTTAAATTCCAAGGGTTGACTTGAAGTTTGGTACAATATAGATAAGCACCATAAGTACTACAAGAAAAAAATCTGGGGCTTAACAAGTTTAAAAACAAATAAATAAATATCATGCATGGGACAATTGACCTAGTCTCATACTAAGCAAAGCTTGTATATGTAGATAAATACATACTTACACACATATAAAAATCCAACACCCGAGAACAATAAACGTTCGTATTATTCATACAAGAATCAGCCCCGGCCGGGAATCGAACCCGGGACCTAAGGTTCGTAGTCAGGTACTCCAACCACTTGGGTACCGGGTCGTCTAAAAATACTTGTAACAAAATATGAACAATATACGCAGCAACCCTTGGCATCCCAGAAGCATTATCTAAGAGCAAATATTTACCGCGCTGAAAATCCGCCATCCCTCTTTTGACAGGTAATGGGATACGCAAAATGGTTCTAATTTATTTGGAAAGAGCCGATAACATTAATACGCAAACACTGATAAATTAAAATTATAATTTATATCTTTTGCGACGTGTCTCTCGCATTACGTTATCTGGAGCTTTTAGCCGCTAACGATTTATTTGAAAAAGGATGTGTTTGGATTTTGTACATTATATACCTAAGTCATATTAAAAAAAAACTTATAATATACAATTCATATTAAAAATATATACTCGTATAGTTGTGTTGGAGGCCAAGACCTACTTTTTGGGTCACTGCGCCCTGATGTAAGTAAGAGAGTTCAAATTCTTGGGTTTCTCGTGGAAGAATAAAAATAGGAAAGTTCCTTATCCCGTTCTCATTTGAAAAAAAAAATGGTGAACCTCTAATATAAATATCTGTCAGAGTTCAAGGTTCTAGCTCAAGTAGTTTACGCTGTATGCTTTTGAAATAAAAAAAATATTTCTATTACAAAATGTTTAGCAAATGTATTTACATTAAATTGATATTCAAGCTTATAATTTTCTCAGTATTCTACCGTTGCACTTCTCACCTTAATACAGGCTGACGTTGAAGCAACGCAAATTCAAGCGACTCTGAATGAATTCCTTTTAATTTGCGAAGAAAATTGAGCACTTCCAATGGGTGTCGAAGTATAAGTTTAATTTACCCCCAAGCCATTAGACCAGCAATTGGTTTTCATGCTCATCGGGCAGCAATTACCCACTTTTGGCTTGATGAATTGCAGTTTTATACTTGAGGTCTTATTCGAATAACCGGCACAAAATATTGCACTAAAGTTAAACGGTAATAAGACTGAGAAGTGTTTATGTAAGTAACGCGATTATTTTCATTCACAACTGTCAGTGTTACAACATATTTTTACAATTGTATTTATTGCTAATAGCAAGTAGGACTCGCCCACCGACGGTTCTGTAAAAATCGGCTCGCAAAATTGTTGTTTGAATGATGTATTGTTTGTCACAACTTTTTTTCCCTGAATCCATAATATACTCAGCGGCACAAAATTTGGCCCACCCTTCATACAAAATTACCGATTCTGCATACATTTGAGGGCCAGATTTTTGCGGCTCATTATAGTTCAGAATTGTTATAAGACAAACCTAACCTAACCTAACCTGTAGAGTTGACAGGCTCAGGATTTCGGCGAGACAAAAGTTACAGCAAACATTACATGGCCGCCTATTGCTTACCTTGTAGTTTTCGCTGACCTGTTTTTCTGTATTCTTACTATTCCTGGTGTACAATAAAGAGTACTTAATTGTATTGCGCATTATGAGTGTCAAAAATTACGCAACTAATAATTATTATTGTGATTCTATGGGTCTGACTGAAATACCATACATCGATCTCCAGATCGGGCTATTCAGCGATCTAACTGCAATGTCAGTCGATATATATATTTCATCTGTTAATTGACGATTGGAAGGCAAAGGCGAACTTGCCCGCAGATGGCAACGAGCATTGCTTGAACGGTTCCGTGCCCAAAGGCTACGCCGACGACTGTCCGTTTCTGAATTATCAAAGTTATTCATGTTCTAGAATAGACCAATGAGTGAAACGGAGTAATTACGATTGCAGTTTAATCAAAGGCCTTTTTCTTTAACATGTTTGGGAATAAGAATAGTTTTCTTATACCATTTCTTTCTGTCACACACGAGGGTAGAAAGAGACGGTGAATGCGATCGCGAACGTCAGCGCGTTAGATAATACAGCCACAGGACTATAGGTATAAATACAACAAATGTTACAATCCCACTAATATTATAAATGCGAAAGTTTGACTGTTTGTTTGTTACTTCATCACGCCTAAACCGCTGAAGCAATTTAGATGAAATTCGGTATAGGTACAGATAGTTTCGAGTCCCGGGGAAGGACATAGTTCCTGCGGGATAGCGATAACCGAATTCTACGCGGAGTCGCGGATAACGGCTAGTTCAACATTAATGTTAGTAGGATCGAGGCCCTTTTGATCTTGATCTTGATGACTACCGGTATACAATAGACAAGCGTGTAAAATCATTATCGGATCCACATCAAAAACCAACAATTAGCCGCATCCTGGTATCACCACGATCTTCCAGCCCGTTGTATTTAGGGTTGCCATACGTCAGCATTTGTCCCGACAAGGCAGGATTTTTGACCTTTTACCAGGATTGCGGCTGGCGGGGTTTTGAAAAATTAAGTGTGTCGTTCAAGCTACGCCAAATCTCTGTTACAAGACCAATACTTTTAGGACACTGTCAGGATATTTATCAGGACATTTCATTTCCACATGGCAACCCTAGTTGTATTAGGATTACCAGCTCCATTAAGGCAGGCGCCAAGCTATCTCAGATTAAGGGATATCAGATATCAGGCAAACAATTTGTCCGTGAGCGTCGTGTCATCGTGACGCAGCCAGCGGCCATTTGATAACAAGTTTGTTACGGGAAATTGGTTGGTTGTCAGTTGGACTGTGAAACGTATCCTTTGCATTGTGTAGTGCATTTATAATACGACGCTTGATTGAAACTTCAAAACTCGTCCACTTTACAGCCTCGTATGATATTTGACAACTCTTGGATTTATCATGTCCTATACAAGATGTAATGTTGGATTTATCGTATGCTATGCAAGATGTGATTGAGTACCTACCTAACTAAAAACCTGAAAATATATTCAGCGGCACAAAAGTTGGCCCACTCTACATACAAAATTGCCTATTCCCGCATACATTTTGAGGGTCATATTTTTAATATACTTTAAATCTAACTGTGTATTTTTAAATAACTTAAACTGTACCCAGTCGAAAAGTTGTGAATGCAATACAATGTCAATTTAATGTCTTAGCGAGGTTGCAGACTATTGAATGTACAGTCACCAGCATTAACATCTGCCACAGCGGAACGTGCAAAAATATTGGACACGTCCTTCCGGCCCTAGAAATAGAGTCGTATCAGATAACTGGTGACTGTCCGAGTACTTGAGGATATTCGAAACAAACGAAATATGTACATTTTCAAACGACGTCTTCAATTGTTTTAAAGTTCAAATACTTAAAGTTCTACACTTTTTCACTGTAACTAAAAAAGCGTAGAGCAATTCACGCCAGGCCAAAGGTCAAGGTGAGCCAGAAATAAGAATACTTCATGTAGTGATTCGTTAAAAACAATATCCGAACGATGATACCGATACCACTTTCGCATCGTGCCGGCAATGTACCTACACGACTTTACAAATAGCTGCCTATCATGATTTCCGTTTAACTGTCTTCGTAAAGAGGTGCTTCGTCTGATAGATAACTTTTTTTTTATTACCTGTGTCACATAATTTTTACATGCTTTTATTTAACTTGCCCTGTCACAGATCGATGTCTAGTGAACAATGTTTTGTCATCGTATTTTGTCGGAAAAATTCGTATTTATATGCCTTCTGACAAGTTTATGGAAAAAACAAACACAAGTGACAGCGACAAGGTAGTACGTAATCTCTAAACATATCTTTGTGGTACCCTCTAAATTAAGCTTCAGATTTTGAATTAACGAATGGCGGAGACCGGATGGCCGTTGGGGCCGAAAAGTTCTCGAATGGATACCGCGCATCGGCAAGCGCAGCGTGAGGACGTCCACCAACGAGATGGATGGATGACCTGGTTAAAGCCGTGGATGCAGGCCGCTTCTAATCGAAGCAACTGGTGGTCCACGGGGGAGGCCTATGTCCAACAGTAGACGTCCTACTGGATGATGATGATGATTGTAATAACGGTAAAATGCGTCGCTACGCATTTTTGCGCACAGATAAAACCTCAAAAGCGTAAGCACGTGTATATGAAAAAGCAATTTTCCTGCCGCAGACCGTAACTTAAAAAAACAACGATTTATTTCCGCTCGTGTTTTTCTTAATAAGTGAAACAGAAAAGTCGCATTACGGGGGTGGCTGGATTATTGTAAAAAAAAACATGTAGACTTTTTCAAAAAATATATAAAATTTCTGTAGTTTTTTTAGGGTTCCGTACCCAAAGGGTGCCAAAGGAACCCTATTACTGAGACTCCGCTGTCTGTCTGTCTGTGTGTCCGTCCGTCTGTCACAGGGCTCTATCGTAATACTTGGACACTTAATAATACTAACAAATACTAAAAAGAAAGAAAGAAAGAAAATAATTTATTTACAACAGCAGTGACACATTACACAGGTTAGTGTGTGAAAGCACAACAAAATAAATATTTAAGGGGGGCTCCCGTACAACATACAACAAACGTGATTGTTTTGCCGTTTTTTTTGTCTAGATATTAATAACGGCAACAGGTAGCCGCTTGAAATATTCACAGAATCTTTAGTTGTTTAATCACTTTAAAAATAAATAATTAATTTAAAGTAAAATAACTATTTAAAGGGGGTTCCCATACAACAAACTTCTTTTTTTGCCGTTTTTTGCTAATGGCTTTTTCATTTTTAGACTCGAACCCATATACGAGTATATTTTGTTGTACGCGTCAAAAAGTGCTTACTTGTTTTTAACTAATCTTAGATCTTATTATCATTTGTAAGTTGCAAATCGAGAAATAAACTAATGGGTTTTAGTATACTATGAGTACTATGTCTACAGTTAAGTACAATTCAGGCGAGGTCCTGTGAGTCCTGTCAGTTTTGACGAAACGTCTACGTCTACAGAATTGGTTTCGTTGGCAGTGCGAAATAAATCTATCCTTTCTAAGGAATTTTTGAGATCCTATTTTTGATGGAAAGTTATGCGTGGAATTTATTGACTTTGGAATTGCATAATTTCCCTTAGGTATTGTTGTGTTCGTGGCGGTGTTTTTGACTTAGGTATATGAACTAGTATCACGTTCATCATCATCATCATCACGTCAGCCGAAAGACGTCCACTGCTGGACATAGGCCTCCCCCAAGGCTCTCCACTCAGATCAGACTCGTGCTTTCCGCATCCAACGCGATCCCGCGAACTTAACCAGGTCGTCACTCCATCTTGTTGGAGGCCTACCGACAGCTCGTCTCCCGGTCCGCGGACGCCATTCGAGAACCTTCTGACCCCATCGGCCATCAGTCCTGCGAGCAATGTGCCCCGCCCACTGCCACTTCAGTTTCGCAATTCTTGGGGCTATGTCTGTAACCTTAGTTCTACTGCGGTTATCATCATTTCTAATTCTATCCCGCAGAGAAACCCCGAGCATAGCCCTCTCTATAGCCCTCTGAGCGGATATCATCATTTCTAATTCTATCCCGCAGAGAAACCCCGAGCTTAGCCCTCTCCAAAGCCCTCTCAGCGGATATAATCATTTCTAATTCTATCCCGCAAAGAAACCCTGAGCATAGCCCTCTGAGTGACTTTGAGTTTTCTCATGAGGCCCATCGTTAGCTAGCGCCCACGTCTCAGATCTGTAGTATCACGTTACCATGACGACCGGATGGCCAAGTGGTTAGAGAACCTGACTACAAAGCTTAAGGTCCCGGGTCTGAATCCCGGCCGGGGCAGATATTTGTATGAATGTTTGTTCTCGGGTCTTGGATGTTTAATATGTATTTAAGTATGTATTTATCTATATAAGTATGTTTATCCGTTGCATAGTGTCCATAGTACAAGCTTTGCTTAGTTTGGAACTGGGTGAATTGGTGTCAAGTGTCCCATGATATTTATTTTATTTTATTTTATTTATTTTTCATCATTAAAATGTCACAATAAAGTAGTATATTTAATACAATATAACCCGTGTATGTGTTATTGCTGTTATAAATAAATTACTTTTCTTTTTTCTTTCTTTCTAAAATACCTAAGCTAATCCATTATTATTAAGCCATGTGCACATCATGGCATTCTAAAAATAAAAAAAAAATGAATTGATAGAAGAAGTAATGAATTTTAATCCGTTCAATTTGATACCATACCTACTTACTTGTTTACTGAAAACGTAAGATCATAAAATATTTATTACAAGCAAATAACAGCACGTTAGTCATTTGTTTGCATATTAAATTGACTACAACAAGGTAATAAAAGTCTGGTAGCTAGAATAACTTTGTATTCAGAAACACTTCGCAAATTAAGCCTTACCGTGTTTGACGTCATCAAGAGAAATGGTTGTTTCACTTTTTTCTTGTATTTTAATGCATTTCCCTGTAATGCAGGTAATTTATTGGGTTCTTGGTACCAAGTAAGCGAGTGAGTAAGAACCGCGAGGCACGGAGCCTTTAATTTGACTAGAAAATGCCTACTGCTGTCTACAGTATTTCTGTGGCAAAAGTTTATTAACGTTTATAGCTTCATGCACTCAAAAATATGCTTACGGAATGTAACAAAATTAAAAAAAGAAGAATTACTTAATTTAATAATTTAGTAAAAACGTAAAATATTTTGTGTATTGTGTACCTAACTTCTTGTCCAAACTTTTATTGGATTGAACGCGTTAGGGTTAGAGCACAAACATTTTTTTATGTATTGGGGATGATACCGAAGTGTTCTTTATTTTCAACCCCCGACGCGAAAAGAAGGGTTTTATAAGCTTGACGCCAGCAAGGCTACTACGAAACTCGAAACTCGAAGTTCGTATCTAACCGTCCCTCTCGCTCTCGTATTAAATAGTATAAGTCTCATAGGGACCGCACGACACGAACTTCGAGTTTCGTAGTAGCCCTGCAGTCTGTCCGACTGTGGCATAGTAGCTCTCAAACGGATATACCGATTTCAATGCGATTTTTTTATATTAAAGCGATTTCCTTGCGATGGTTACGGTTTAGTGGTTAAGCTACTTAACTTTTCTAAGTTGGTTATTTAGGTTATCTTTTGAGTAGTAATAAGAAGTTATCACTGGAATTACTTTACCGATTAGCTATAAAAAAAAATGTGCTAATAGAGAACTACAATATGCAAATATTCACAAGCTAATTCTTACCCTCGGAAAACGGAAAGTTTGCGGGCAAATGCTGGTCCAATATTCTAAAGCTTCTATCTATAGTCAGTTTTGCATTTAGTTCCAGAGCAGGCTGATTTACTGCAACCGCTGTACGTACGCAGCATCATGACATGATTGCTAAGCTTTGTTCAACAGATTATCAATCAAGCATGCAACAATAACAGTCTGTCCTTTTCTTACTAGTTTAACGGCTCTAAGTAAATTGATTAAGTGGCTTGTGCTGTTAGTACGTAACTGTTCGTACGTATCTGTTCTCATAAAGAAACTATAATTTACACCGCATTCTGAAAGTTTTGCAGGCGCACACGCACAAATGTACCATCAGGCAAATAAGTGGCCTATCAATTATTAAACAAGTTCCTATCAAAAGAATATGTCGCTAAAGTCGAACTTTCAAGTTGACAGACGCGTATATTGGCATTATTGTTTTATGATATACAAACGATTATCAACTTTAGGGTGGTAGACTACATATTTGGCTGATAGTACCTATAACTATTTATTGTGTTGTCGATCACTGCTTTAGTTACACTATAGTTTTTTATGGTTCTGTAGTCAACTAGGAACCCTTATAATTTCGCAATGTCTGTCTGTCTGTCTGTCTGCGGCTAAGCTAAGAGACTGTAGTACTAGAAAGCTGTAATTCAGCATGAATATACATATCAGTCACGCCGACAGTAATAAAAAAAAAATGAGGGTAGGTACCCTAAAAAAATTAAGACGTAAAGTGGGGGTGATTTTTTTCAACATTAATGTGTTCGGGCATACGGCTAATCTGAACCATCTCGATCTTGAAACTTAAACCGGCAAGTCACTAGCAGTTTTAATAATCACAATATTACATCAATCTCGGCAGCCGTTTAATGCAAATCATCAATATTGCTAATATTACGGAAGGGTTCTTTAAGATTCAGCCCTTAAATTATCTTTTCTGACGGAGCATTTTATCAATATGGCGGCGATGAGCAGCCATTTTTATCTCACTTTCATTTATTGGGGAACTATCCTGTTGCCCGCGACTCCGTCCGCGTAGTATTCGTTTATCGCTATCCCGCGGGAATTATAAAATTTTCCGGGATAAAAACTATCCTATATCCTTCCCTGGAACTCAAACTATATATACCGAGTTTAGACGAGATTGAGTAACAAACATCCAAACATCTTCACAAACTTTCACATTTATAATATTAAGGGGCTATTACACCATCCATTGATTAGCGTTAACCGACGATTAAATGTGATGCTGTCTCCGTCTATTCGAACAAAACAAATAGAGACGGCAACACACCTAACCGCCAGTTAACACTAATCAATGGATGGTGAAACAGCCCCTAAGTAGGATATGATAGGATATTCAAGTGTTTTGATTCCTCAGTTAAACGTCGTCATTACCATCCCACGTTTATAAGCACAACGGAAGGACAAGCCGCAAGAATACGGTATTTGTCAACTCCTGAATTTGCCATGTGTTATATATTATTATGCAAATATAGATATACAGAAAGTATTCAGCGAAGCGAAAACTTAAATCGGTTGAAAATTGGATTTATGTTTTTTTTTAATCTATATACCTGTCTCTTTCTCAAACGCTTTTCACTATGCAGCCAGTACGACGCTACTTGCGTGTGACGTCACATGCCAGTATGTCTTTCTCTGTCTAATCTTGAATTTCAAACCTTTATAACTTTGTTATTTGTAAAGGTAGCTTAAAAATTGTTTCTCTATTCGATAACAGGCATTGTGAAGTTTTAATTTATAAAACATTTAAAAAATAGTCAAATACCGTATTATGATCACACTAGATTTAGGGGCTGTTTCACCATCCATTGATTAGTGTTAACTGAGACGGTTAAATGTGATGCAGTCTCCGTCTATTCGAACAAAACAAATAGAGACGGCATCACATTTAACCGTCAGTTAACAGTAGGTATCGGTATTGTTTTGAGCCCCTTAGTATCGGTGTTTTTAGTTTTTTGTAAAAAATTAACCCTGACCATCATTTATTTTAATGACATTTAGCGAAATGGTAATGAGCAAGAAAAACACCGCAAAACGCTGAATTTTTCGATTACGATGTTATTATTGTAATAAAATTTCGCATATAAGTTGGTTATTATCAAAGCAATTTTTTACGCCGGTCATAATAATACTCGATTAATCGGTTTTTATTTATTTACAACATCGCGTTCCAGATAATGCATACTTAATAAAGATCTAAAGTTGCGAGACAAAGCCTCTTACAAAAGCATTACGAAACAGTCAAATGCGGTCTAATCAGTGTCTGAGCATGTTTGGCAACCTACTGGTTGAAGGAAATCCTCGGGGACAGAGCAGTGTCAACCAATCGCACGTTATAACATTGTATATAACACAGTATACGGGTTGACAACAGTATTACATTAACGTAGTCTTAGGGCCTGTTTCACCACTTGTCGACTAACTAAGTGTCAGAGAAAAGTAATGCCGTCTTGGTTTATTCGGACAAAACAAACAGAGACGGCATCACTGATATGCGTCACTTAAAGTTAGTCGACAAGTGGTGAAATAGGCCCTTAAAATAGGGATATAGTTAACATGGTGAATACACAGTAATAACATGTTGGTAGAGTTTTTTGACAATCATAAGTGCTTGTTATAGCCTAAATTGAATACAGATTTATTTATTTAATTTTTAATTATTAAAAACATTACACGGTATTACAGCTTAAAATTAATGCACTGTGTAACCATAAGTACTTAGTAACAATATAACTTATAAAATAATATATTTAGACTTTGACATGATTTTTGTAGGGTTTTGTAGGGATGGCGGCTCTGTTTATCCGTTCATTTCGTAACTAACGTTTGGCAACCTGATTCATTTTGCAAACTCTAAAACTGTAAATATTTCAGGGTTTATTTCAGGGCCATTGTGTAGAACCCTTTGGGTTAGGTTAGACTAGTTTTATAAAAATCCTGAAATATTTACAGTTTCAGAAACATGAAACAGTTGCGAAATGAATCAGGTTGCCAAACGTTAGTTGCGAAACATTAGTGAACCATATTGTTGGCATTGCCGTACTGTTTTTCAACTTGGCGCTGTGTCGATAGTGTCTGTCTGCAGCCGTTTAGGGGGGCGGGTGGGCATTAATACGTAATGCGTAGTAATGGGACTGGCACCCGCGCCTGCGGAATATTCAGAATACAGTGTTTATCGGTTTAAATATAGTTTTTATGAGAGCGGGTACTTAACGGCGTCGTCGGTGCTGGAACTATTTTAAGCGACTGGCTGTGGCTATCAACTTCTACCCTATGGAAGTCTTCAGTAGTTCATTGCATTCGACGACCGGACAGACCACTGGTTAGAGGAGTGAAGCTTAAGGTCCTGGGCTCGAACCCAGTCGGGGTAGACACTTGTATGAAAAATATGAATGTTTGATCTCGAAGTCTTGGTTGTTTAATATGCTTTTAAGTATTTCATAAAATAGGATTAATATTTTATTGAGTTTACTATAACGCAGAATTCAAAACAAATTTTGTTATTATGATGCCAGACACGTCCAGTCGGATTATGTTTTGCTGAAAAAAAAATTACTAGCTTTTGCCCGCGGCTTCGCCCTAGTGGAACTCGGTTATCGCGCGCTGTTCCCCCGGGAACTGTACATTTTACGGGATAAAAAGTAGCCTATGTCACTCTCTGGCCCATAAACTATCTATATGCCAAAAAACACGTCGATCCGTCGCTCCGTTGCGACATGAAAGACGGACAAACACACACACTTACGCATCTATAATATTAGTATCGATGGATGTTTATTAGTTGCCTAGTACCTATAGCACAAGCTATGTTTGTCAAGTGTCCTGTGTGATATTGCTGTACTTATGGGTGCGCTTGGAAAACTCAATATAAAACAATGTTTTGACAATAATTTAACACACTTAAAATTTGTTCATGAGCTGTTTCTGTACTCAATAAATAAATAAATAAAACGTAACTGCTTATTGCATACTAGCTGCTGCCCGCGACTTCGCGTCTACGAACAATTCGTTTATTTCTATACCGCGGGAAATATAAATTTTCGCAATAAAAACTATTCTACGTAATTCAGGATCTCAAATTTCAGGTTCAGGCTTTATTGCATTATTCAATAACAAATATTTTCACAAACTTTCTCATTTTATAGCAGTAGTAAGATTTCTTTTCATTCTTTAAACCCAATTTTATGTTATAGTTCATTACAGAATGGAGGTGAATGGGGTAGCTTATAGTGCTTAAGGTTTAACTTCAGCTGATCAGCCTGAAACCGGGCTGGGCTGGGCGGTATTATGCAAAAGTGATTTCCGTCCGCCATACAGCCGAGTTGAATTACCGAAAATCTGCACATTTCACTGCTATATGGAAAGGTTTTACGGAGAAAATTGAATTCATACACTGCCAATAGTAACAGCGCAGAAAAATCTGGAAAAAAAATCAGAAAAACTCACCAATACCCCACCATTAACAAATACTTAAAATATTCATTCATTCAAAAACTTCCAAAGACCTTCATTAATTATCTCCATTTGCATTGAAGTAATTTGTAAATGTTAATTATTTTTTAGGGTTCCGGAGCCAAAATCAGCTTCAGCATTATGCTGAGCCAGTGTCCGATTCACAAACGCAATGACACATACCTTTGTGTTGTTTTTTTTTGTACCTAATAATTTTGTTGTCATGTGTTGTGAATAAATGTATTTTCTTTCTTCTTTCTTTCTTTCTTTCTAAAATGGCAAAAAAGGAACCCTTATAGTTTCATCAAGTCCGTCTGTCTGTCTGACCGTCCGTATGTCACAGGCATTTTACTCGAAAACTACAAGATTAAATCAATGAAATTTGGAGTACAGATGTCTTGTCAAAGCCGCTATTTAGTTTTGTAGTTAAATTACAAAAATAAATATTTATAGGGGGGGCACTCACTCCATTCCATACGCGTAACAGAAATTGAAAAAAAAAAAACAACTCGCATCAACGTGGCACATACCTAGTTTGACAGCTCTTTTGAAAAGATAGTAAGGTTTACCAATAACTTTTTTGATTAACTGAAGATTTCTGGAAATAATCGCTCCCAAAGTAGCAAAAATTGTGTCCCCCCCCTCTATATTGTAAATCGTTTGTCCAAAAAATATGGAAAGGCTTCAACGAAAATTGGTTTCAACATGATCGCATATACCGTTTTGAGCTATTGCCGAAAAACTACACTTCTCAACAAAAGGACGTAAACGCCGTGATAGGCTCTTTTTACCCGACTGCCCGAAGGAGGGTTGTTTTTTTCTGGTAATAGATTTTAAGACTGTAGTAAGTGTTTTAATTGTGTTATAAAGCACATAATATTACTAGTTTTTTTTTAATGGCTACGGAACCCTATCTTGGGCGTAAGGGTTTCTAGAGATAGATGGCGTTAGTATCGTGAAGTCTGTGTGACGTTACAGTCTCGCTCGTGATTGGCTCATTTAGTTATTTAAACCAATCACAAACGTCCAAACGTCTAAACGGCAAAAAGTAGAGAACGTAAATGTTTTTTGTCACCTGTATAATACCTACCTACTTTTAACAAATAAATGATTGATTGATTGATTGATACTAGCGCCAACTAGCCGTCCCAGAAACCCTTATTGCAAAGAATACTTTTTCCAAGTAACCTGACTGCCCTGTAATCAAACCTTAAGGGCTTAATTAAACAAAACGCGCCCCCAATTAAAGCCATCCCGATACTTCAGCAATATCAGGAAATAAGTCAGTCCGTAAGTTGAATGGGTTCGTTATAGGCGATGCCAAGTCCATAATAGATCAAGTTCATTGGGTATCTGACTTAGATAACTTAGTTTGCCAATTAAACGCCCACTTATATTGCGTAGCCGCTTGCCTCCTGGCGTTGCTGGGGAGACTGAATAAGCTCTTTAAGACGAACGCTCGCACAGAAACTTCAGAGTAGGTAATGGTAACATACCCGAGATTATACAACGGAAAACTTACTACAGGCTTATACTTATTAGGAATATATGGATACTACCTGTTTCCCGCGACTCAATCCGCTTAGTATTCGTTTATCCCTATCTCGCGGGAACTATATAATTTTCTGGGATAAAAGCTATCGTCCTTCCCCGGGACTCAAGCCATCTGTATAACGAATTTCATCTAAATTGGTTCAGCGGTTTAGACGTGATTGAGTAGCAAACATTCAAAAATTTTCACAGACTTTCACGTTTATACTCATCATCATCACTGCTGGACATGGGCCTCTTCCATGGCGCGCCACAACACTGTCTTCAGTCCCTCACATCCATACGCCGCCAGCAACTCTCTTAAGGTCGTTCGTCCACCATGCCCCAGGACGCCCTACACCACGTTTTCCCGTCTCCATTCGACTCGTCTGCTCCACTGTTCATCGGTCCTGCGACAGACGTGATCAGCCCAACGCCACTTCAGCGAACTAATTCTCACTCTCTCACATACACACACACACACACACATTTTTTCACATTTATAATATTAGTAGGATATGGATATATGTAGCCAGTGAGTGGCGGGCAGGTGGTAGGCAGCCGCCAGCGCCAGCAACCGGATAAAAATACATTTATTTCAAAAATGACTGTTCATTCACATAAACTACACGTCTACTAATTGTGGAATCTTGAGTTTGATTAATCTGTAGGTTAAATCAGGTTCCAAGCTTCTGGGAGAAAAATCCTAGGGTGGGAAGGAGCATTCGAAAGAGTTTACAGAAATAGACTCATGGCCGTTCGGCTTATTCTTTTGAACTTGGCCGGACACATTACCGTGTGACGCGACAAACACCACGTTAGTTTTTCTGCAGCAAACATTTACCTCTCGTTTGGTCTATTCATTGCATTGATTCGTATCGGCTACGAGTTCTTAAATAAGGGCTAGAAAAACAGCGGATTGTACTAATGAGCTGAAAATCACTGTAAGAGGTACTCTAAAGGAGATACAGCCGATTAGATTACGATGCTACTGTAGCAACGATTTATGAAACAAAATGCATAAATTTTGATCTGAATCGATCGAACCTAACGGAAGACCAGGGCAGGCCGTAAGACCATCATGCCATGTTGAGACGCTTTCGTGACAATTTCATCTCAAGTTGGCAAATTTACTCACGATACTAGGGCCAATTAGCCACCATAAGCACGCCGCCCTCATTAATTAATTTACTAAAGTAACCACAAATTATATATCCTAATCCTAGAAGGGGAACAACGTCCTCTTACCTAGCTTCTCCCCAACCAGTAAGGTAAAAGTTAGTAGTATAAGGTCGTAGTTCAAGGATTTGAACTCCGTAAGTGACGTCAGAATCAACTCATATTTTAAACAACTGGCAAAATTAGCAACAATATCAAACGAACAATGACAATATCTGCAATTTTCCTTGGCCGTCCACCAAAATCCGCCATTTTGGAAGCCAAACCCTAAGGGGAACCACGAGTGCCACGCTAACTCAATTACAAGCTTCCGGCTTTATGAGTGCCGATTCACTGACTTTGGTATTTTTTTCCTTTACAAATGCGAAATCTGAGCCCTGTCGATTTCGAGTATCTCTTTTATGGATGAGATGACCTTCGTTTGGAGTGATGACGTAATTATGGTGATTATTTTCAACTTTTACGGGCCGATGTGGTTATTTTAATGTGTTTGGAAAAATGTTTGATGATTTTAGGCACGTAATAAGTAGAAGAAATTTCCATTTTTTTTTTATTTAAATTCACTACAGCCTTAATACTCGTATTTAACGTAATATTAATCATTTTTATTCAACCATATTTGAGCGTTTACATAACCGACAATCGTTAAAAACTTTTAGATATTATTTAGCTATAAATGTGAAAAAAAAATCAATTTTAACATTGTAACATTTTGCGAAAAAATACTTTCTTATGATAACTGCCGTTTCGATATTTGATACATTTGCCATTTACTCCACAAATAGCTAGAAGGGTTCGCTTAATGAGTTACAGCGCATACCTAAAAGTTACGCACGGCCGATATAATACATTCATACATACACAAAGATCTACGTGATACACACACACTTTTGGTAAAAAAAATGTCGCAGGTAAAATAGCATCCAGATAAGTTTATAACTGCAGCCTGCATACGGCTCACTGCTGACCACAAGTCTCCTCTCAAAAGAGATTCTTAACAGATAGACAAGCAGACTAGAGATAAACAACGACATGATCATTATAAAGTTTATTTTTTCAGGAGTTTTACGGTGAGGACTTGAAAAGTAACGCAACAATATTCACTAGGATCGTTCTCCAATTTAGTTTCCTTTTTTTAATAGTGTATTTTTTTTTATTACCATGTAATGTCCCACGCACTGCTTGCCTAGCAAAGCAAAGGCCTCTCCCCTGGATTTCCAGCTCGCCCTGTCTATGTCTAGCCAGTCGCTGGTCGTCCCGCCATCTCCGCCTTGGCCTGCCCCGGCGGCGATAGCCATCGTGGGGCATCCATAACGAACCAAAATTTACAAACGACTAAACAATTCAATTCTGTGACGGTTATAGCACCGAAGGCTTCTTCAAACCGCAAACTTACGAGTTAGTAGTAATAAAATATATTTTCCGCAAGTAGTTAATCCGCTCTCATTTTGATTGAACATGACGTAAACAAGCGCACTCATCTAAGACGCCAAAACAAGAAAAACGTAACTAACATGACGATTAATCTAATTATCATGTCAGTTAGTCTTAATGTTCTAACGAAGGTAAAAACCGGGCGAAGATTGATGACCCGGACAAGATGGGATGAAGACAGCTTTGCTAGTGGGAAGTATTCGTTGTGAATAGTGAAGACGGTGATCTATGAAGCGAATGCTTCAAAAACATTGTTTTATAACTTTGGTGTTTCAAAATGAGAACATGTTTAAAGATTTGGCATTTGAAAAAGTGAGAATTAAAAAAACTGCTATGTCATTCATCCTACATTCATCATAATCATGTCAGCCAAAAGACGCTCCCCCAAAGCTTTCTACTCAGACCAGACCAGTCTTGTGCTTTCCGCATCCACCGCGATCCCGCGATCTTAACCAGGTGGTCGCTCCGTCTTGTTGGAGGCCTACCGACAGCTCATCTCCCGCTTCGCGGACGTCATTCGAGAACCTTCTGACCCCATCGGCCATCAGTCCTGCGAGCAATGTGCCCCGCCCACTACCACTTCAGTCATCATGTCATTATTTAGACTGTAAACTTCGTTATGGGGGAGGCCTACGTTCAGCAGTGGCTACAGCTAATATCATGATGATGATAGTGAAACTTCTTTATACACTCATAATGGCTGAGATAAGTTTATTTAAGTTTGTGTTGTTTGTTTGTTTGTGGTAAGTTTAATGTCTTCTTTCTTTCTATATGCACGAGACATTCGACTTTGAAAACAGTGGCCTTATTGTCTAAACAACTTGAAATTCACCACCTTTTTTATAGGATAGAGATGGTGAATGCGATCGCGAACGTCAGATCGTTAGACAATACGGCCACAGTTTACTACATCCGGCCATAAATATTGCACATCGGTCTTTGGAAAGAGACTCGGCTAATTTCGGCTTCGTAGAGCGTTATCACACACTACTTTTGTGACGTTTGTCAGTCGTTGTACAGGTGCAATAGAGTACGGACGCATTTAGATGAAAATATATAATAAAGAGCTGTTAAAACCCCCCAAAACTTTAAATTGTACGATGGCATATTTAAGAAAAAGAGGGAACTATCCTTTTTCTAGTAGTTGCAATAACTCTCTATAGATATCTGAAGATAACATATGTCATTAATTTGACGAAAACTACATATGGGTTCAGTATTTATTTGATATAAAACGTTACTTAATAAAACGATGATTGATGGACGGTGGCCAGTGATCGGAAATCGTCGTGAACAGCCAATTGTCTTTTTCCGAAGACCGACTGCCGGGTACTGTACTTACCTAATACAGATGTCAAATCTTAACACCGGCGAAATAAGAAATATGTACTTTTCTATAAATTTAATCATGTGCTTTTTGGAAGAGAAAAGTACGGTCGAGTTTTCTTTTGTTTAATAAAACTCTTTTTGCACAAAGTAAAAATTACAAGATATGTTAAACATCCCAACTATTCACACCGTATTCTCTGACAAAGGTACCAGGGCAGCATAAACAATAGAGAGCAAAACTCAACCGTATCCGATTTGCATACAAAAAAGAGATCAAGAAACGGCCGCCGAAGCGCTCCCTTGAAAAATATCCCCACTGTAACATGATCTTATTTAAAAGTCACACCCGGTGCAAGTTTATAAAAGAATGAAGACTACGTGTGTAAGTTTCAACGTGAAAAGTAAGATATATGCAGCACTTCTGTCTTTAAATTATATTCTCTTTGTTCTAGTTGGTAACGTATTTTATTTCGCAGTTTCAAGTTACGCGTCTGTCGAAAGCGTGTCAAAATGGGCTGAGTGTGGGAGGCTTTTTGCTAAGATTAAAAGCATTTACTTTGTTTTAGAAAAACTGTATATGAATGATGATAAAACGTAACGGGGGTATCTTGGATACTACTGGCCGATTTGTATTCTGATTGCTTAAATCTTTAACAACCAGTATAAAAAGAAAAGGTGCAGCTTGAGCAGAGCGTTCAAAAATTAATTATAACCTGATCGCGCTCACTTAAAATTGAAATTAGTCGATTCCATTCTAAATTCAAATTTAGCATTCAGCCAGGATTCGAGAACCGATCGGCTCGCGTTGTACGGCTGCGTGTTGAAAAAAAATGTATTCTATCCTTTTTAAAACGGAAACCCGTTGGTGTCCAATTTTTCGTCTGTTTTCTGTATTTTAGATTCTAATCAAGGGAACATAATATTACAAGTATTAAAAATTACCATTTAGTGATAATTTATTTATTACGGAATCTTCTTGTTTTCAGAAGTATAAATCATCAACATCAGCAGAAAGTCAAAGGCAGAAAGACAAAAGCTTTCCAAAAAGAACGTCATTTATACTACGTCATTCGCCTTCAACCTCCGCAATTTGCAGTTTATCTTGTCTACTCTTCTTGAATCCACCCACGTGGCCGCCACTAAGCAGAATAACCTACGGCCTACAGTTCTTCGAGGAACGTGCCCCGCTTACTGCCGTAGGTAACATAGGTTTGCCCTAAGTTTGAAAAATTACATAATTAAAGGGTTCAATCGGCTTATAATCGTGAGTTCACCGTTTAATTTTACATTTTTTCCGATATTTCTCACGAGAGCTTAAGTTAAGTTATCACACCCAGTTTGCTAGTGCGATGAGCTATGTTGCTGAATTGAGTTACCTATTCTACGGAGTTTCAATGTCGTGTTGTTATATGACGTTTTTAGGTGGCTGAAAAACGAAACATTCGCAAGCTCTATAAAACAAAAGGAATCCTAATGAAACAAAAGACATTGAAATCAAAATAACACTTTCAAAAGCTGAAGTTCTGACACATTTCACGGTAACTGAAACGAAATGAACCGACCGAGGGATTTAAAATCTTATTTTATTTCTACTCTCGGAGTGAAACACGATGTATAAAAACTACTCTCCCGCTAGCATTAAGTACAAAGAGCAATTTCCCATTTTCGTCTGTGCCTAGCCTTACATCTCCATTACCGCCCCTATCACAGGTTTGAAATAGTGTTCCCAGCTTTTGTCCGAGGCTTTTCTCACGTTGGATCGAGATAGGAATATTAGTTAGTAAATTTGGCAACAGATGCCGCTAGTATTGAAAAAGATCTATCATCAATATAGAGCAAGTTTTATTTACAAGTATCTATAATGCGCCGTCAGAGCCAGAACTAAGACTAAAACAACTTTTTTCGTCAAACAGAAAATTAGACATCCTGTTTGGAGAAAATATTGAGAAATTTTGCTCAGATTGGTGTACCAACGGTAAAGTACGCGTCACGGCATTATGCGTAACTAAGCTCGATTCCCAGCTCCAGACGCTTTTCTGGTTAATCCAATGTTGTTATTTTAGTTTCGGTATAACTAATTAAAAGGAATGAAAAGGAAAACAACAGTTGGAAAGTTGAATTTCCCAATTTGATATTAGGATAAGACTATTGAACCGAGTGGATAAATACTCAGCGTTTTTGCGGCGTTTTTCTTGTCATTAGGTTCATCCTGAGGTTATTTTTTTTTATGAAAACCTAAGACAATACCGATTTCCCGATGTTAAATCTAACACGATTAAAACTCTTGCGGCTTGTGCTAATAAACGCGGGATGGTTTTTTTAACGAGCAGACGGATCACCTGATGGAGAGCGATCACCGTCGCCAATGGACACCCGCAACACGAGGGGAATCACAGGTGCGTTGCCGACCCTTTTAGGAATTGGTAGGCTCGTTTTTTATAGATCCCTAAGTTGTAACGCTCCGGGAATGTTGCCGCAGTAAGCCGATTCCAGATCTTCGTCGTGCGAGGAAAGAAGTTTCGCTTAAAACGCACGGTACGGTACTAGACTGCCAATCATCAAGATGGTGAGGATGGAAAGACCGACGGTTCCTCGAAGTGCGGTAGTGCGGTGGTGGTGCGAAGTGTGGTAATGATATTTAACGTGTACCTAATGATATAGGACGAAAATCTTGGACGTACACTATCGAACAAAAAAAAATCATAGAAATCAGCGAAGTAACAGACTAAAATCGTTTTTATTCAGGTGCTCATGTTGCACGCTTGCATGCTTCCAAAAGAACACATAGTTCGGGCGAGCATTAGGTGGATTACATGGCGTACGCCGAGATGACAACTTAAGCACTTGCTCATCGCCTTAATGTCAGTGAAGGAAGACGTTCTTACTCGTAATCGAAGATTAAAAACAGAAACTCTGTATTTCCGTGTTTCGATGCTGTTTATGGACTTGATGATATAACGCGATAATGACAATGATATATGAACTACAAGTACGACACATAAAATATGTTTTAGCATGCAGAATTGTTTCTCAGACACTTTCAATAGTCTGATTGATTTGATTGGCAAGAATTCGATAAAGGGAAAATCCGGCGAAACAAAAATTCGAGGAATCGGAGATTTGGAGATTTCGAGAAAGTTGCTGGCATTGAAATATGTCTATAATCTAGCATGTGCTCTAAACATTGCTTAGTATACTCGTAATTGATTGATTCAGGCGTTACTTCGCGAAAATCCGAAAAATGCAAAATGTTTTGCTCTATTTGTCGATCCTTGTTTTTTGGATTGCTCCTCTACCACTCAAAGGTTGACTGGCAGAGATCCCTGCAGGGATAAGTCCGCCTTTGTCCTTAACACAACTTTTATTTATGTAACCTTTTTGTTTTTCCTTTTTGTACAATAAAGAGTATAAACAAACAAACAAACAAACAAACAAACAAAATCCATATCAATGAACAAAATAATATTTTGGTTTCCTTCTCCGATGAGACCTTGCACCACATTTATGTCTGTGGAATAACATAATGTTATACCATGTAGCAACACATACATATACCACTGAGTATGTTTGGTGTTACACATAGGCTTATAAGGGTATTTTTTTTATTAAAAATCTAAACTGGCTTTTTACTAACTTTAACATACACAATTTTCCGATTATTCCACTGGCGCGTATCTTTTTGTTCTGCGAACGGAATTGCACGTCAATCCGATGCGCAGCCGCGCGAGTTGAACTGCCCGCTCGGGGCAGTTCGCGCCGACTAAGACCAGACAAAATCGGTCTAAACCGGATAAAATTGGTTCTAAATGGACAGGACGATTTCAACTAGTTCAGGATTTTTACCAAGGTTTTTACAAGATTTTATTATACAATGTTCGTCGAGTACAACCGCAATGTTAATGTCGCTCTGGACTCGTCGGTTTTCTTCGTTTTCCTGAAGATTTAAATGAAAAGGAAAAAAAAAACTTTTTTTTGTATTGGCTTTCGAACGACATTAGCAACCTAGTTTAAGTTAATTATTTGTATAGGCCAGTCGTTCAGTTAAAATTATCCGATCTATTTTTCACTGTTCCTATAGTCGGATAGATTTCAACGGAAAGAATAATTCGACTAAATAAAAATCGGTAAGAAAAGAATCCGATTAATCAGTATTTTTTTATGCTTGATATCCAGCTTCATTTCATCTTTATTAAGCTTTGTCCGTTCATATTTCTACACGGAGTTTATTACCGTCAGTAATAAAATGATGTTGACAGATGCTCCTAATGTGAAGTTAAACTGATAGTTGAAATAATTTTTAACAGTTAAGCAAATTAGTCAAGAGAACAAAAAATAGATTTTATAACCCAGTCAACAAAATTACGCTGACATTGTGCAGCAGCTGACACAGCTTTAACTTGCGATTTTTCTTTCGTGGGAGTACAAAATAAGTCCTTCTTATCAGGTTACTACATTACGTCTCTCAATTATCAGGCCTATAAGCCCCAGTTGCTCAGGCAGTGCATTTCCTAATGGTTAGTATCATTGCTCGCTTGTAGATTAGAAGTTGAAGTTTAATTACCATCACACTGTAAATATATTTACAGTGGTGATGGTATACCATCAATTCGCTGTTGTCAAATTTTATAATTTCGTTGAGGGCAATGTAAATTTTGAGTGGCAGCCACGAACTAGAAGTGACGTGCGTAAACCCTCCAGAAGGTCCTCGTGATGATGCGGTGAAGGTCGCAGGAGTCAGATGGGCAGCCCAGCATTGGTCATTGTCGGAGACGATGATGGTAATGATACTTTCATTAACTATCATCATCATCATCATTCCAGCCTATATACGTCCCACTGCTGGGCATTTCATTAACTATAATTCAGATAATTAATTGAGACTGTCCCCTAACTTCGCCCGTTCGCAATATATCAGACGTTCTTTACAAACGCAGAGCCCCATCTTTTTTACCTCTTTATATTCCGTTCACTGAGTCGTTAAAAAACATAAACATCCGATACTCTTAATTCATTACAACTTTTACAGTAATTTTAATCATTTATTAATTGTAACACTAAAACGACACGCTTGAAGCGTATTCCAGAACGAAATGGAAATATTGCAGCCGCGTCCACTCGCACTACTGCCGCACGATTGACAAGAAGTAATTGCCTGGTACCACGAAACTCAGTGCGGGCGGTGGCAAGCAACACCCGTCATACAGTTTGCGATAATTTAGCGATAGTCGCTATTCCGAGACGTTATCATAATCATAATACTTACCCGGCGTAGACTTTAGTTTTTATTAAAGAAGTCAAAGCTAAACTGCACTCGTTCGTTAAATCAGAAATAGCGACGCGATCCGGTACGACCGCGACTATCATGAAATACGACCACTTTTATAACAATAACTGATAGCAGTTGAAACCGAAGCGGCGGTTGCGGCTCGGGAATTTAATATACGAGTACATCCCAACTTCCCAACAAGCCAACGAGTTTTCAAAAAGTTAGGATTTGTGTTATTTATTT
Organism: Choristoneura fumiferana; assembly: GCF_025370935.1. Lineage (NCBI taxonomy): Eukaryota > Metazoa > Arthropoda > Insecta > Lepidoptera > Tortricidae > Choristoneura > Choristoneura fumiferana. The sequence continues at coordinate 11,726,423 of NC_133479.1, read as the reverse complement.
ATATATTGAGTTGTAAAAGAAGTTTGTGTTAGGTACTACTTCCGTTCCGACAAAATGTCCCTTACATTTAAAATTTTCACTTGTAAAAATCTATTTTTAACCCCCGACGCAAAAAGAGGGGTGTTATAAGTTTGACCGCTATGTGTGTCTGTGTGTGTGTCTGTCTGTGGCACGGTGGATCGATTTGAATGCAGTTTTTTTTTATTGAAAGCAGGTTTTCTGGCGATGGTTCTTAGACATGTTTTATCTAAATAGGTTCAGCCGTTTTTGAGATTTTGAACTTTGAAGTGACAAAGTCGGGGGTTTTCTAACTTTATGTTGGTTAGGTATAGTTCGATAAGATGTTACAAGTCATCCCATCATCATCCCAGCCTATATACGTCCCACTGCTGGGCACAGGCCTCGTGTCAGAACAAGAGGGCTTGGGCCTTAGTTCCCACGCGGGCCCATGTTACAAGTATAAATTTCAAATGTCGTAAGCGACATTTTGTCCTAAATACCCGCATTCAACACTTACTATTGAAATCAGCATTTTTTAAAAGCCTTTATATAACTTGCAATGTATCTTGTATGTATCTATGTATTTAATGTGCGGGTCAAATTTTGCAAATTAAATTTGACCCACTTCTAGTAGTCGGAATGTCTTGAAATTCGGCATACTTATGTAAATTGCGTGACAATACAATAATCTGGTAGTGCCATCGTAGTAGTCGGGCCAGGATCGTCTCCGCAGGACGGAACTCTTAACGGTTATTGGCATCATTTCATTTCATTTTCATTTCATAAGGAGTATTTCAAAACTTTTTTGATGTAGGTATATGTTTATATGTGTACCCCTGGTGTTGCAGATGTTTATGGGCCGTGGTGATCTCTTACCATCAGGAGAGCCACTTGCTCGTTTGCCATCTAGTCGAATAAAAAAATTTGTTGAATATGTTGATAATTCATCCAAAAATACCACTCGTATGTTGGAACTCGTGTAATTGCTGCGTGTAATGTGTATTTAACTAATTACATTTATTTGCAATAAATTCTCATATCCAATACGATTTTACGCAAAATGACGCTCAATTTGACGCATTAAATTAACGAAATTAATTTAAACCCAACGTGTTCTAAATACCAACACAGATAATCTCCGAGGGTCGCATTTACGTTGATTTATTTGGTTTTCATTTAATTATTTGGCATTCATTGGTTTCTAGTAATGATTAAAATAAATGGAGACCCCAAAACGTTGGACATCGTTAATACCACCGGTAAAATATTCATTTTCAACACAAGTTTTTTTGTTCACTGTAAAAATCTAACCATTAATTTTACCTGTTTGCTTATCTTCTTCTTAATTAACTGTCTTCTCCTAACTAGGTTGGCTGGAAGAGATTCCATGTTAGGAATAAGCTCGCCTTTGTATTTTTCTCTGTGTATCTGTATTTTTATTTTTATGTGCAATAAAGAGTTTACATATTATTATATACCTACAACCTTGGTCGGACCACCAGAATTTCACTACAAAATTAATGTCACGTCCCTAGTACGTGGATGTATCGGTGATAATAGTATGAAATATTTCGTTGGCGAATAAACACGTAAGTAATAACTATACAGTTGTATAGATATTTACCGTCGTACCTTATTGAACTTTTTCCAAATACTAGTTTTGTATGGTTAAGTACCGATTAAACTTTTTTAACTAATTCTACTCGAATACGAACTATCATGAGAGCTTTGGTATCGAGCGCGGCTATTCTTAGAAGGGACGCTGTTCTAAATAGAATCTCTATACTATAGATTTCATCCCTTGCATTTTAAATAGGATTATAAGCGAGGATTATCTATTTTAAGAAAATTGTCGATCAAGCTAAGTGGTTAGAGAACCTGACTAGAAAGCTTGAGGTCCCGGCTGGCGATCTCCTGTTGGGGATATTTGTATGAAAGGTATTTATGTTTATTCTCGATTCCTGGGTGTATAATACACACAAGTTTTGCTCTTAAGTGATAAGGCTGCCTATTGCTTATCTTGTAATTTTCCTCTCTGTGTACCTGTTTCTGTATTGTTTACTATTTGTGGTGTACAAGTCATTGAATTGTATAGTGTTAGTTAGGGACTAGATAAATTGGTGGTAATTGTCCTGATAGTTATTTATTTTTCAACTAATAGTTTTCCCTGGATAAAACTATATGTTACAATACAATGACTCTTTATGTACACCAAAAATAGTAAGCGATAGGCGGCCTTATCCCTTAAGAGCCAAAAATCCGAGTGTTAATCCCAGTTCTAAACTATCTGCGTGCCAAATTAATGTAAATATTCTCTTTATCATTTACTTAAACGAAATAACGGCTTGGGTATGAAACTATTTTATTTTCGGTGAAAGCATAATGAAGGAAAACAGATTAGTATATTTAGAACCATCACAGTCATCACAGCTCAGTTACTCGTGGCGTGCAGATAACAAAGCTGACGTAGCAATTTTAGTATTCTACTAATAACTGTGCTGTCCACAGCAATGCATAATGAAGCCGAATAATATTTCCAACGCGTTTCCTCCTACAATTATCCAGAATAGTCATAACCCGTGATTTTATCAAGGCAGTAAGCAAAAAATGTCGCCCTACCGACTGCGCCAATATTCAATTCTTTATCACCTAAGTACATGATATCATTACTTTAACTCTCGTGAGAGACATTGATAAAATTACTGAATTAAAAGGTTCAACTCACGATTAATAACCCAGTAACGCACTCAGTGCGAGGAGTTCCACCGTCGTGAATGCATTCACCTATAAAAAAGGTCTTCCGATAAGATCGAATCGTAATTTTAAGTTCATGATGATGAAAGTGCAATTTCATACTCCTAGATCCAGTAGTTCGCAGAGCATAGTCAGTCCGCCAATCATTCAGTTAGCTTCTTCTTTTACATATACAGTCATGTAGGTAGATACTAAAGCAAATCAATCAAAGGTTCCGATTCCGACTTCTGTTTACCCCGACTTTGACACAATCAACAATGAACGTTAATTTGCTGACGCGGTTTTGCCAACTACCACGCATCCCTGGTAAATTAGGTACAGAGCAGCGACTGCGAGAAGTGTCAATTGAACGGCGCCATTTTCTCAGCGAATCCCTTCATTGGATTAGTAAGGAAAGAACGCACTTAGCGAAGAGCGAGAGAAACGGACACCCTCGGGCCGCAAAGCATAATAAAGTACTTATAAGCTAGTATCAATTAAAATATTATTTATAATGAAATATTAAAACGGGATCTGATTTAAAGTGTACCTGCGTCATTGAATAACTTGACACAGTTTTACTTACATAGTACTTACTACACCGGTCTGTCACGCTAATAACGATTAATAATTACTTCGATGTTTCGGCCAGATTGCAGTGGCCATGGTCGGATCTGGAGTATTATACTGAAGTGTAGGGTATCATATTTGGCTAGCAACACTTGTCCTTCGAAATACCTGCACTTGTTTAGAATTAGTACCGGTACCCGTATCTCGTGTGGGTAGTTATAAGTGAAAATCACGAAAGTATACTTACTGTGCATTGTACTTTTTTGCTAAAATTCGTTTTTCCAATTAACATTATCCAATCAAACAATTCTTCATCGTAATCTTGTAGTTTGTAGTCCTAAATATTATATATATATTTAAAAAAAGCATTCTAAAATCATGAGCACATGTCAATTTAAGGGTAAAAACAGTATTATTGTGCCATTCCTTATCCTAACCGTCCTGACTCTCACCACCAGACAATTTAAATGTTTGTTTTAGACAGATACCAGTATCTGACATCTAAAACAAACATTTAAATTGTCTGAGTATTGAAACTAATTGCGCATTCACCTCCTCACCTGTTACTCCGTTTCACTCATGCCGTTTCCAAAAGCGTTTTACTATCCAACTAAACATGCGCCAAGTTTTGAGTTACTCCATCTCTGCGAACGCTGCTAGCTTTATCAAGTGAAGTTTAGGTTCATTTTGATCCGTTTCAGATGTAAGTGAGATGGTATTTATTCAATCGATCGGCTCTGGTCACGGTTATTTCCGTCGGCGTCCAGCGCTGCCTGCAGAGGGAATCAATGTCATCCCTAATTGGGAATCGCGACGTCGGAGACATTTTTGTTACGATCAATACTGCACCTAGCTCGTACAGCTTACAGAACTTCGGGCATTCGATGAGCATTTCTCAAAATATTGTCAACTAGCTTTTGCCCGCGGCTTCGCCCGCGTAGGATTCGGTTATCGCGCGCTGTTCCCTCGGGAGCTATGCATTTTCCCGGGATAAAAAGTAGCCTATGTCACTTAAACTATCTCTATGCCAAAAATCACGTCGATCCGTCGCTCCGTTTCTACGTGAAAGATGGACAAACATACAAACACACACACTTTTGCATTTATAATATTAGTAAGTATGGATTTTACTTTAAGTCCTTTTAAAAAAAACTGGTTAAGTGCAATTTGGACACGCGCAACGAGGGTTCCCATGATCTGGTTAAAGCCACGGGTTCACGGTGGATTTAGGCCGCTTCCAACGAATGCAACTGCAGGTCTATGAGGGTCTATGTCCATGTCCAACAGAGGGTGGCCTACGGCTGATGATGATGATCGAGGGCTCCGCACAAATTTGCAGCTATCTATGAATATCCAGTATTAATAGAGCCGCTGTCCTAAGCAAAATGTACGCAGTATGGTGTCATTTTAAATGGTTATAAATTAAAAATTGTAGACTTTTTTAATTGGTTGTTCTGGAGCTACCATCATACCAAATTTAAAGTTTCTAGGACAGGGGTCGGCAACCTGCGGGTCGCGAGTCACATGCGGCTCTTTGGATGTGAAGCTGCAGCTCTTTAGTTCTATACGCAAATATTATTTACCAATAACATATATTTATATGTTATCTAATTTATTGTGAAAAATACTTATATAAATATGAATAAGTAGATATTTTCTTTTATGAATAAATACATTAGTTTTATCAAAAAACTTAATTTATGCAAGTACTATTTATTGCCGGCAAGATTTTTTCTTGTGGCTCTAAAAACTGAAGTTTTGTAAATTGCAATTTTTTACTCTTCCGACTCAAAAGCTTGCCGACCTCTGTTCTAGGACAACTGGAAGTGATTTAACCGTTAACCGGTTTGATAGTAAAGATTTAGAGGCAACAGAGGCAAGTATTTAAGACAAGAAGCAACTTTTGAAAACTCGGCTAAGAATTTCTATAAAATTTTAAAACCAGAGACGGATTTTTATAAAGGAAATGCAACAACATTTAAACACAATCAGAGTTGTAAAAAGTAACTGCGACGCTTCAGAGAGAGAGCCGGATATTCTCTAACGGCCAATAGACATTTGAATATCAGCTGGAACACCAGTAAGGGGACATCTCGTGAAGTCGGTATGACTAAAACTTATTCCAGACTTATCTTTTGGCTTAGTTTCATTGACATGCGAATGTAAGAAGTCTGATATCATTTAAAATATTGTAAATCTGTTTAAAAAAAATATACCTTGTTGAGTTTCTTGCCGGATTCTTTTCAACAGAGGTTTTTCCGAATCGGTGGTAGTTTTTTTTTTGACATTCATAAGTGCTTGTTATATAGCCTAAATTGAATAAAGATATTTTGACTTTGACTCTGCTTTTGCGCTAGTTGCGTTCACTGAATACCATTGAAACGCAGACAGACTTTCGCCGAAACAATGCAAAACTTGTAAATTCACAAACGAAATCTCGAAATTCCCGCTGCCGTCTCAAGCTAGTCTTTTGGGCGCAAAACAAAAGCTTTCTTAATATCAATTTACAATGCGTCATTAATTACAATTGCGATCTGCCGAGCTTCACGCTCGAATTAACTTAGGTAGCTTAATTTAAAATACGCCAGTTCCGTTAAATTAAGCATTATGTGTTGTAAAAGTTACAAATATGTTAGGCTACGGAATATAATACGGGCGAGAATCAGGAAAGTTTCGCGGCCCATTTCGCATTATTGACTAAACGATCCGTAAACCGGCACCGAAACTCACATTACTTTGTATATTGGGTTTGCTGGAGATACGGAACTACTAGAAGTGGCTCGGGTTCTTTTATTTTCAGCAATGGTGGCTATGGCCTTGAAAATAAAATAGACATGACGGCAAAATTTAAGCGGATAACAAATTAAGTATGTTTTATATTCACAAACGTAGTATTTCACTAATGTTAACTGCGATTTATAAATAAGATTGGGTAAGTTTCGTTGAATACTCGTATCCTTATAAAAGCTGTAAAAAAAAACATTTCTAATAAAAATCTTTACATTAATTTGCTAAACCACTGGACGAAATCATCAAATATTATTATTAATAAATATTCAATAGAAAAACAAAACATTGGTTAACTTTCTATCCTATTGTACGCATATACTTTCGCAAGACTCCTTCTTAGTGCACCTCTGTGAAAAAGAGTTCGCCAAATTTCAAGTCTCCAGTTCCTGTTGGCGCTATCTGTCAGTCAGTCACTATTATTTTTAACCGACTTCAAAAAAAGAGGAGGTTCTATGTTCGACTGTATGTATTTTATAGGTACAAATAGTTGGGAGGCTCTAACTCAACTAGCCAGCCAGATAGCAATAAACAGAAACTGAAAAACAAAACCTCTTACCGCTACAAGTAAAGCGGATAGCAAAATCACTCCTGCACTCTACCACATCCAGCCACAATACTCCGCACTAGTTGGTAATTTTTCAGCAGCGAGGCCGGGCGTTGGCACCTAATTTATGGAGGCTCCGGCCACTAGGAAGGAAGCTAAATTACCATACGACGTCCGTGGCCAACAAAGAAACCGGTGGAAAGTGCTCGCTTCCTCCGCTATGCGATACCAGCATGACGCATGGCGACGCAGCAGCAGCGGCCAACGCATTAGTTACCACATCAGCCGCAGGCTACGGCTTAGCTGGTTTTCGAAACAAGTAAGCGACAAAAAACAAATGAAAACATGACTTCTTCGATTAATGTAATCAGGACTTACTAGCCGAGTCCATATCCATAAACTTAAACTAATTACATTGGTAATAGGTGTGCACACGCGCGTAATGCGCGAAGTAACAAGATGGTTTTAGTAAACCACTTAAAAATAACGGTATTAATATTTAAATTCAACTGACAAATCTAATGGTCCACGCGGGTAAGCCATGGGTAGAGGCTAGTCTACACAAAATACTAAATTAACCTTACGATAAAATTATCTTATAGCGCTAAGTTAGACCCTAGAAAAAGACTTCAGGCTTTAAGCGTTTACCCTAAGCCTCGCAGCAAATCAGTGGGAACTTTTTGCGAGTCTGTGCGTGACCCGTGTCCTGTTAAGGGACGGGTCAGGCAGTTTAGCTACGTGCTAGCCAGATACGTGGCAACTACCAACCCAAAACGCCCATTCAAACTGTTAATGCAAGGAACCTCTAACATTTTGTCGTCTGCAAAAACGTTTTTAGATTAAACAACAAAAACAAGGGATTGAACTGTACTAAACTAAGCTAGATAGGTTTATTTGCACAACAGATCTAATATCAAAGATTCACGCAAGCTTTGAACAGCTTAAAATTCACAGTATGGGGAGCGGATTTAAAGTATTAACTTTAAGTCCTTCCTTTGTAAGTAAAAGACACCGAAACTATTAGAATTGTTCTCGGCCAGCACAAAAGCGTATGCTTAAGCCGGGTAAGCCATGGGACTGTTTGCGCAGAAGGCAATAATGGACCATGTCACTCCTAACATTTGACTAGGCAAACTGTGGATTTCGCTTAGGAAAGGTAACGTTAGTGTAGAGCTGTTATATCGTACGTTAAAGCTGATGGTATAGTAAGAGGAAGAAAGATTATTTAACTTTACGATAAGTCTCTTACAAGAGTGGGTTAGCAGTAGGTTTGAGCGTCTATGTATGGGGAAAAAAAATTGTATAATCAGTCTCGAATACCTCTAAAAACTTGCATATGGTTTAGTTTCTTACATAGATATTTTTAAATATTTTTTCCACATATGTTTTATCCCACTACCTTACCTTGAAGATTTTGATTCTTGTATGAAAACTTCGTAATTTCACATAAAAATAAATAAATATTTTTTACGCTGAAAAGTTACGGGACATCAGCTTCAATCAAAAATTGTATCAATACATACAGTTTCGTGTACCAAGTCATATAAACATACTTAAAAGAAAATTGGTGGTTTTGGTAGTTTTGGCAGTCTGTTTAATTTATAATTTTGGTACATTTAGTGCGTTACAAAGGCATTTTACTTAAACTAAGGTATATTTCATCTTGCTCGCTAATCCTGCCGTGAAGCAGCAGTGCTTGCACTGTTGTGTTTCGGCGTGGAGAGTAAGACAGCCGGTGAAATTACTGGCACGTGAGGTATCCCATCTTAGGCCTCTAGGTTGGCAACGCGTCTGCAATACCCCTGGTGTTGCAGATGTTTATGGGCGGTGGTGATCTCTTACCATCAGGAGACCCATTTGCTCGTTTGCCATCCAGTCAAATAAAAAATAAAAAAAAAATTTTGAGTAAGATGACAACATAATAGTTTATTCAAATCTTTGAATGACAGAAGAGGGTTCAAAGTAGACTTGAATAGTTATATTTTTATTTTTCTCAATCTTTGAACAAATCGCAACTTTTTAGCACTATTAGGCATTCAAAATAAAAAAATAAAAATTCGCTCCACCCTAGTTAGCAGTGGCATCATGCTGTAACTTGATTTTTTTTTATGTGACGTCAGTAACAAAAAAGGTTGGCAAAGGTATTGCAAGTTATTGCGTTCAAAATCGTGCCTAACTCCAGCTTCTCTCGCTGTTCACTTCACGCTACTGGCAAGTAAATAGAATATAAGAAGCTTACACATAATAACACAAAATTTATTCAGCATGTTACGGTAAGTGACACATCAATTTGAAGGTCTGAATTTGGATGAGTATTAAACACACCGAATGGTCACATACATAATCGGCTGCAAATATGTCAACAGCGTCGACGTAGATACTGATGGTACAAATATTACAGCCAACTGTTATTCACAATATTCGATAGCAAAGGCGCATGAAATAAGTAGTGTACCTTCCTTCAAACGTATGTTCGCCCTCGCTGGCAGCTCGTATGGTAAACGACTTACATGCGGCGGTTATTACAGCAATTAGTAAACGGCAGTTAACTTTGTTTAACTGGCTCTGTCTGTTACTATGCTCATTGCTTAGAAGCGCATCGATATTCTGTTGTGTTACGCTAATCTACCCTGGTGTGTTTTTGTGTTACTTTTAGTTTTATACCTTTACTTTCAACGTACAATATAGTTAAAGTATCCATTTACTTCCCTGTAAGCGACTTTGTAAAAATCTTTTGAGAAATAAATATCTTAAACCAACTAAAACCGGCCAAGAGCGTGTCGGACACGCTCAGGATAGGGTTCTGTAGTTATTACGAAAACATCAGTAATATTTTTCTAAGGATTTCGTATTGTGTACGGAATCTTCCAAGTTTAGGTATGTTTTATACCTTAGGCTGCTATATACTCTTAAACTACTAATAATCTCAAGCAATCGCAATCCTAGCCGCTATAATTTTCCTTGTGAATTTGATATATTTACTACCATTCTGAAATTTTTCAAATTTTTCCTCCCAACAGTTTAGTTTTTCGCTCGCTCGCTTTTAATGAAAATTTGCACTTTAAAGTTGAATAGAAAAATCGTCTTAGCAACCCCCCCATGGTTTTAGAAGACCTATCCAACGATACCCAACAGTATAGGGTTAGTCGAGAAAACAAAATCACCCCCACTTTACGTAATTTTTTATTTTTTTATTTTACCACTTTGTCGGCGTGACTGATATGTACGAGTATATTCATGCCAAATTACAGGTTTCTAGTACTAACGGTCTCTGAGCATAGCCGCGGACAGACAGACAGATGGACGGACAGACATGGCGAAACTATAAGGGTTCCTAGTTGACTACGGAACCCTAAAAAACTACTCATACGTTAATTGCTAACAAATATTCTGCAATTTTAATTGCATACTAACTACAATTCTAACGTTCCCATATAAGGTGTTGCCAGGTGTCAGTGAAATAATCGGTTGGGTGGCCACCCTCCTGTCATTTTTTATCGCCGATGTTAGGATACCCGAAGCTATTGTTATTGTGAATGCTTGCTCCAGTAACCTATAGGGGGCCCGTATCCCATCCCAAATCACATAAATGGCCACTTAAACACGTAAGAAAACATTCAAACCGCACGCACAAATACGCTTATACAGCAAAATTACAACTTTGCAATAGACTTCGGAAACCATTTCAATACAAAACGGTAACCCAAATACATTCCCAAATAACAATAAAGGGTAGATAGTGGACGTTTATCTAGGGGTCCTCTTACACAATGGATCGGCGATACTTGTGACTGTGACTGTGCAAATGAAGGGACTGGCCCGTTCATACGAACTAATTTATTGTGGGCCAATTGAATCTTCATTTGACAACAATTGGCAGTACTTTGTCGGAATGAACTGAGCGAATTTTGAACTTGGGAAGTCGGTTTGAATTTCTGGGGAGGATGGCCGCATATGGTTAAAGTTTCCTTACTGGACCGAATCTATGAGGAAGCAATTGACATTTATCAGACCTACTTCCTCGCTTTTAATGTAGGGTAAATGTTGTTTGATATTTGCCGTTACTCGGAACGGTTCAAAGCAGATCTTTTACGCATATTTGTGTGGGAGGGTTCGATATCAAAAGACTACTATACTGTCGATAAACAAGTTAAATATAAACGGTGGAAAGGAATAAAAATTTAGGTAATTTGATGTTGATACATGAAAGATTGTCAAGATAAGGTCAATAAATTATCCAAGTATATACAGCGACACATTTCATCCGAAAGGTCAAACGAAAGTAATTTAAGTAATCGATTAACTTCAACGAAGCAATATGTTAGTCATTAGTCTTCGTTATGCAGTAGCAGTACTGTAATTTTGCTTTACTTAGTCCAATAAAAAACGCCTGCAAAAATAATAAATAAACACCCGAAAAAAAACGCCGACAAACAAACCCCGCCAAAAAAGACAACTAAAAAGTAAAAAATAATTATGCAATACCTAGCAGTTGCCCGGGACTTCATCTGCGAAGAATTCGTTTATCCCTATCCCGCGGGGACTATGCTGATTTCCCGCAAAATTAGCCTTAGTTAATTTATTATAAGTACCTAGTAATATTTTTTTATCTAAGCGTCGTCAGAGTCGGCGGACCGCTAAGGTTAACAGGAAACTAAAGTACATATGTTGTATTTTTTAAAGTATTAACCTTAGCGGTCCCCCGACACCGACGACGCTTAGATAAAAAAAATATTACTAGACGGCGTCGAGGGTTTTTAAATTTTAAATTTAAGTTTTTTTATTTCATGTATTTTAAACTTTGGTATATTATTATTTTTAAAGTGTATTTAGTGTGTTGGATATCCTGGCTGCAGCATCAGCTCATCTTGTTGCCACCATTGCATTGTATGTAGAATCAAATACTGATCAAAAGGAATCAAACACGACATATCTGCTATAATTTTTTCAAGAGTATACTGGTATGCTTGATATCCTAGCTGCAGCATCACCTCGTCGTGTTGCCACCACTGCATTGTATGTAAAACTCAATTACTGATCAAAACGAATCCAAACACGACATATGTGCTATTATTTTTTATAGAGTGTACTAGTGTGCTGGATATCCTGGCTGCAGCATCAGCTCATCCTGTTGCCACCATTGCATTGTATGTATAATCAAATATTGATCGAAACGAATCCAAACACGATATATCTGCTATGGTTTTATCAAGAGTTTACCTACTAGTGTTCTGGATATCCTGGCTGCAGCATCAGGCCGAGAATTCCATAATCATTCATAGTTATAGCATATATATGGGTGTTTCAAATTTTAGGTCCCAAATATGTTTGGAAGTAAAGTAAATACCCGCTATACGTCTAAAATTACTACCGCACCGAACAAAAGAACTGATGGTCTTGAAACGGCTGAACCGATTTTGATAAAACATGTCGAAGAACCATCGCTAAAAAACCTGCTTTCAAATAAAATAAAAACCATATTAAATATAATGACCCGGATAACTCACGTCTTAAATCGAGTTTAGCTCGACATGTTTCGGGCTAATCCGTAGCCCTTCGTCTTCGGAGCAACGCGACTCAGCGGCTGCTGCAACACGCGCACTGCGCGCCGCCGCTCTGCTCGCGCGACTACCCGACGAAACTGACACCGGCACACAACTACCCGCGTTTTCATCATCATTACAACTGTCAAATGTAGGGTAGCACACAACACTAACAATATCGCTCTGTAAAGGTACGTTCACACACACCGATGACGCAGCACGAGTATTTAACACCGTTTTCCAACTCGGAGGTACCGTCCAACCACAATCCCGGTTGAAATTCGGCCGACGACTAATCTCGATGGCTTCACGCACTTTCCGCGGAATGAAAAATTTCTCTCTCGCAAGTACAGATACCTTATCAAATCTGATATAGTGCGTCGAATCCGAGTTCATTGAGTGCTCGGCCACAGCAGACGTGAGTTATCCGGGTCATTATATTTAATATGAGTGAGTCTCACGGTAGTTTCATGTTCAAAATAAAAACCGCGTTCAAATCGGTCCACCCGTATAAGAGCTACGGCGCCACAAACAGACATACATAGCGGTCAAACTTATAACACCCCTCTTTTTGCGTCGGGGGTTAAAAACAGTTTGAAGACCCCAACATCCCGTACATCTTGTAAGAAGCTTTAGCATTTTCAAAAATGCGTCTTGACGCATTTTTGACTTAGCTTCTTAGTAAAACGCCGTTATGGTGCATTTAGTGTCTGATCTAAAGTCAGCGCTAAATTAAAATTTCAGTGAACTACTAGCACGGTCCTTTGCAAAACAGGGGGTAGTCGGATGCCCCCCCTGGGAGACGTTACGGCTCGGAACAATGAATATGATTCACACTCCGGCACTAACTTTTAATTAAAACTAAGAAAATTTTCGTTAAAAACTCACCTTCATCAACTCATCACTCGCTCAGAGATTTTTTTCTGGCATTATTAGTCTGTTTAGTTAATACTAAGTTTCGATAGAATTATGTTGTGTTCAAGGATTTCTGTTTCTTCGACTGAACATAGTCTAGGGTAGCTATTATTTTCGCTGTGGTTTAAAAGTTAGTAATATATCTTTTTTTTTCATAGTTTTAAGAAACTTGGTCGACAGACGATCATGTCGCTTCATAAATTATCTAAGGGATACAAATAGAAGATACTATTAAAAACTGTGAGTTTATTAATTCTATATAACCGTTTAGCTTCGTCTGAGTGTCTGAATATCCTATCGATGTTTTGATCTTTGTTATTTGAAACGCATTTAATTTTTAAAATATTCCAGCGGACAGTCCGTGAGACAGACAGATCAATAGAAAATCAAAAATTCCCATGGTTATGAAATATCTCCTGTGCTTTATATAGCTCAAGGCCTTTATTAGAAATGCCAGGAGGTCTAGCATTCAGCGAGCAATATAGGTTGACAACACGACAGCCAGGGCCCGACATAACTGCGTTCTACGACACGAAATGAATTGTTAGCTGTGTATGGCCAATTGTTTTTATATATTCGACTAATTTGTCAGAAAATAGTATCTATGAATATAATATATATAGTTAAAGATAATTATGTAGAGTAAAAAATATTTACTTATGTTGTAGGTATGGTCCTTCCTGTCAATAGGTAACTTGGGTAAGTAACAAACAACGGGCCCTTATGATTTTTACTTGAACGCTAATGTCGTTCCACAACATAAGACTTTGATTTCTTACTAAATAATTCCGTGATGATTTCAAATACCTTAAATCCTATATTGTTTTCCTTTAATGTATCTCCTAGAGGAAACTATTTACTTTTTATATAAATCATTATATATATGTACAGATCGATTGATACTCCACGTGAAGTTTCAATAGGTACTATTTTTCTTCTGTTTTCTATGATGCTTACTATATCGTGGTGTTCAATAAAGAGTCATTGTATATTGTATTGCATTGTAGGTTTTGGAAGTGGGTGCTAAATGTGGGCGAACATTAAATAATACACTGAAATACTTTTGAGCAAGGTAAGCATAAAATTGAAAATTGCTTCCATTAAACGACTCGAAATGCAAATCTCAAATGACTAAAGTTAGTTTTTAATAGTACCGTATCCATTATGGAATAGACCGCGGAGCTTCCTTCCACGGGCTTATCGACCGCTGCATATTGTGCAACAAAATTAAATAATGTACAAGACTTTGTTCATATTTAGCATTAGCCACTTTTTTTTGTTAAAAGGTGGGATTCAAAAGTTCACAACACTGCAGAACTTTGCATTTTAGGCAAATCTATAAATCATTTTTCAGTTGCTATAGATTTATTGCCACATTTTTATTTTTTTTTAACCACCGACGCTAAAAGAGGGGTTTTATAAGCTTGAACGCTTTGTGTGTTGGTTCTTCGGGTGGACCGATTAGAATCCGGTTTTTTTTTGAAAGCAGGTTTTAACGCCTGACACAATAAGTAGTTGTTATACGTTTGACACCGATGTCTGTCTGTCTGTGGCATCGTAGCTGTCAAGCGGATGGACAATTTTGATACGGTTCTTTTTAAAATGAAAGAGACATTCCTTGCGGGGTTCTTTGCTTTAGCTATGTTTCATTAAAATTGGTTCGTCCGTTTTGGAGATATTGAACTTTGAAATAACAATTTTGGATATTTTTTCAACTTTTTTAATTTCGTTAATTTATTAACACAATCTTTTTAATATCCTATTTTCAGCGCACTTAAGAGTGCAAATGAAAAATTTTCTTCAATAATTAGAACTTCTCCCAACTGAAACTATGTAGGTACCTAAGTTGTTCCCGAACACGTCTAGACGTTCCCGAGCGGAGGCTTATTCTAAATTTAATGAAGTCATAACACTACAATCGACTGGGTGAAGTTTGAGGCCACCAGGAACCTTTTCTATGCGTCATACACAATTTTCTCTAACTGTAAGATACTGTGAAGATTCAATGTTTTAGACATCGCGGTCATTACTAATCTTATGATTTGTTGTCTCGTAATCATGGTGCATGCAACTATGCCGAAATGTCGAGCTTCACTAAAATCAAGGTACACAGAACAAAACCCGAATTTAAATCATAAAACTGTAAAGATTGTTGACAGTTGTTGAAAGTTGACAAATAATACCCCCCGCACTTACTCGTATTGTGAAAATATTCATATTCATTTAGATAGTTTTACAATGCACAAAGTATAAAAGCAAGTACCTAATCAAGATTAACAGTAATTATTTCATAGTTACATTTTTACCGCAAGGTTGTTTCCTGACTGTAGGTATATTTTTTTGACCACATTTCGAGTCGACCAGACCACTGGAAGTGAATCAAAAATTACACCAGGAAAAGTCAAATAAAAGTTTGTTAAAACAATTTATTTTCAAGTCCTTTAATAGTTGCGAAGATTATGCGCAATTCTTACACCAAATGCATCCAAATATTCACTTGCGTATTTTTATCAAGTATTTCCTTAGCAGTAGTTTAACTGTTTCGACTCCCCGCTCCAACATCCCGCTAATTCGTGGGCAGTACAGAGCGTGCAAGGAGTAAGCGTGTAACATGCTTAGTTCCGTTTTACTACTACGCTACTTTGCGTTTCCTTCAGGGGTTTCTGTGTAATTTAGTTAATGTTCCTACCGCGTGGGTTGCAAAACTATAACGGGTGGGAGTCTAGCGTTGCCATTAGTAACAATGGTTTGAAGAGTATCATTCAACCAATGCCTCTTGGATTTAGGCACTGGCGACCTCATACATAACTTGTTAAAATTGTTGTTTAATAAAAATGTTTTTACAGTGCAGTTATAACGGACATACGTGAAACAATTTGAACATTAAGAGTAAAAAAAAATCTTCCCATTCAGTTTTGTTAAAACAAGAAACAATAGTAAATGATACAATGAAAGGCCATTTGTAGTCGCCGTAAATATGTAGGTAGATAGTGAAAAGAAAAAAGATTAAAAAATAAAATAAAATAAAAACTTCGAATATTCTATGAGTCCGATTTGAACATGAAACACCTAGGTTGTTTATGAACGAAACATTGGAAGCGCACTCGCTTATACCACGGCTAAGTTGAAACAGAGCGTCAACTACAACATCAGTTCGTGAAGGGTTGTCGGATGTCTGAAATAAGTGAATGTAAAATGCGTGGCCTACCTAATTAATAATATTAATAATTATCTAGAAAATCATTAATATTTCAGGTCCGACAAAAGGCCAGGTACTAAAAGTCAGTTTTTCTGGCAGAATTTTCTTAGCCTAAGAGCTTCTCAAGAAGTTCCTAAGTGCTTCCATTCTCAAATCGTTCGGTGCGTCCGTGCGATATATCACGCATAGATCGGCGCAGGTGGCCTACAGTTGCTGCATTTAACCTGAGACGACTTGTGAGCCAAAACACGTAAGTCGTTAGCCTAAGTGTGGCCAGATGAGATTATAGAGCACAGTTAATACTAATTTATAGCTCGGTAGTAGGGCTTTAGAATAAATATTAAATTGAACAGAAAATTGAGGATATAACCCGTGGGAAGATAGTCTGAACGCATTTGGACTGACAGAAATGAGCGCTCAACAGCAGGAGTAGGAAAGGAATTTAATTACTTAGCAGGGGGAAATATCAAAAATTAAAGAAATAAAAAACTTTTCGCAGCTCTTAAAACGAACCAGTTTGAAAAAGCGACACATTAAATCATAAATATTTTTGCGAGATTTGAAGCTAATATGGCCTTAATTGAAATCAATGTAGGTTAAATTGAACAGGGCAATGACACACTCAATAATTCAAGTGATAGGTGAAAGTGTGACGGGGCTAATAAGACCCCTGTCATGTTCATTAGTGACGTCATGAGGGACAGGAGGGCTTAGATGAAGTGATTTGAGTACCATGTCACTAAAGGGTACGTCACTGAGCTGTCAGTAACCAGAGTGACGGAGTAGTGAGACAACCACCATATTAGCAACGTTTAGGCAAAGTAAGCAACCAAATAGTCTAGTGTCATCGGCATTAAAAATAACGTCAGACTTTTATTTTTATTTCAATATTGAAGTAAACGTACGAGTACTAGTCACTGTTTGAATATTTAACAGCAGTGTGTGGGGCGCACGTCAAACACTAGGACATTTACCTCAGTATATTTTGTTACATCGTTTTTATTTAGTGAAACATTGGTCAATCTGACGTCTTTTGGTACAAGTAATCTTTAAAAATGTACCTACCTCGTAATCTGTAGATTGGTACGAATAACCGAAACAGCCAATTACCTTGTTTGGGCTCTTTAAATATTATTACGTCACAGCTTTAGCTTCACAGTTCTAAATTAACCAATAACCTAAGATCCTATTCCTGTTATCTCAACTGAATAAATTCAGCGTCCGGCTGAAAGGCAAACAATTACCGGAACAAGCCGATCTGAACTGGTATAAACCAGTATATACCGGTATAAAGCGGACAGCTTATCTAACGGATCAGAACGACGTGTTTTATTCGCTATCAGGCCCAGCCCGATCTAGACGGTTAATATTAATTGATAGGGAAGAGAAATTTTGCTTTCAGAATAGGACCCTTTTAGGATTTAATGTCTCGTTAATGTTTTTTGTGGGACATTTTTTCATTTGGAAAAACAAAGTCGTTCTTGTACATACCAGACACGCACGATCTTTGCTGAAAAAGTCCAATAGTTCTAACCTATTTCTTTTCAGAACTAATGTTTTCGACACGTTCCTTAGACCACATCGGTGTCCTGCAATCGCAATGAAGTAAGTACTGAAGTTTTTTTTGTTTGATTCGCATTACTTACGATAAACAAGAGTTTCCGAAGAAAACCTGGGAGGAATCAAATTTTTAAACGGTTTGTTGAAATTTTATACCGATTACAGTTTTTGTTCCCTTTAATTCAATTACCGGAGTTCACGCGCGTGAGAAGCTACGAGTAGACTAGTAAGTGATAAAATTGTCAAAGCAGTAATTTTTCAGATATCTCCCGAGGGCGTTAGAGCGGTTTTCCCGGCGAAGTTCAGATGCGCCGCAAATCATGGTAAGTTGCAATTACAGGGGACCGTAAATAACGTGGTTATTGGCGCATAGTTGGGGAAAACGGCCATTGTACGCGGCACGCGAAAACTCATGGGAAAATGTAGTCAAATGCAATTAAATCTGGCAGAATTAGTGTATTTTGTTAGTCTAGATGTTTGTTTTTCATTGTTCGAATGTTTATTTGGGCACGATTGGTGCAATAAAGCTTAAATTTAATTTTGAAATTAAAGTTTGATTAAAGAGAAGGACTAACTGACTTATTCTTTAGCACTCTGTTCAAAAGCTGTTAGGAAGCTAAAATGAATAAATAAATATCCTGAGACAATTGTCATTATTTGACTTAATCTCAAACTCAAGCTAATAAAACCTTATGCAGTCGATGACAAAGAAACTTTACTTTCATACCTTGTCACTACATGCCTTCTGACAACTCTATACCAAAGTTCAGTACTAGAGTACTAGCTAATAGTGAAGTTACCAAAAATACATTTAAATTATTTTGCTTTATAAGATGCATATCTAATGCGTCCTCTTAAAGTACCACACAAGGAAAAACCTGGCAAAACATAGCAGCCGCAAATCAAATAAAATTACATAAACATCTGAAAGCTGCTTACACAGCCACCGCTTTTAGTGGCATAACTTAATTCTAGGAGAATAAACAGGAAAACATTAGCACATGACTATAAGAAGGAAAGCGAATAAATTCACTTATCTAATGCCGTCGCGAGAGCAACGCAAGCACGTTGCGAAATTAACAAATACCGCGGGCTTGTAATGGCGGGAGGGAGAGTTAGCTTTATAGTGAATCGGTCTGAAACGTCTCCTCTTCTAGTAGTTTTCTGAGATTCACGATTAAGGTTGCTTCTGAAGACGCCATCTAATTATATAAAACTCAGTTTTGGTAAACGACTGACAGGGCAAATACCACAGATATTATGTTTCATATAAGTTTTTGTTAAGAATTACATTTGTAACATAGGCTTCTTTTTTGAGGAGTGTGCCTGCATTGCCATTCAACCTACAAATGTACAACTAATATTAAGTCAATCTCATCACTGAAATATTGGATATTATGTATTTAAGTTTATATTTCGTTGTCTAATAAGTAACTACAAAAAAAAGCTTTGCTTACTTTGGAACTAAATCAATTGGTGTGAATTGTGCAATGACGTTTATTTCATAAATTTGGTTCAGTGAAATGTTCGACCGTGTGTAGCATGTAAAAACTACAAGTCACTGTGTCTACATTCAACATGCTTCGCCATTCCTTTCGCGGCTCAAGCGGATAAATTTCGGGAGCTATTTCCGGGTACATTTATGTCTCAATTAGTATTATAGTAATAGCTTATTTCCTCCTTCCCGTATTCTTCCTGACGTGACTTGCGATTCACGTCTTATATGATAAAGCAAAAAGCTATGTTTGGACCTATGGCCTCTTAAGAGTTTTCTAGAAGAAGGACCCGTTTAGGCCAGACATGATGATGATAAAGACGACAATGATGATAAATTACAAGAGTGTGCATACTGTGTACAAACTTGCAAAAACTCATCAGAATAATTGTCAGAAACGCTTTTCAGTTTCTAATTGAATGGTCGGAGAAACGCTCAAGAATTACGGTGCTCCCTGCAGCAAAACAAGAATAAAGAATAGTTCCTCTTAAATGTAAAAATTAAAGTAACAGCTCTTTGAATTAACGTCGCAAGACGGCGCCGGCCTGTCCGAGACAACGGTAACAACATTAGGGAAGTGTGAATTAAAATAAGCGACAGGGATGGTGTTAAATTGGCTGCAGCACGAAATCGTCGGTCGGTGTACCCAGAATGCAAAACGGTAGTTTCTTCGTCGCCCACTAATTTGCTGGTCGGCAAACTTCGTCTTCTACGAATGACCGAATTTAGCCCGAACGTCTTTGTAGGAATTCTGTTTAAGAACATTCGAGCATTCTATTTTAATGTTTAATTTTGGGTTTTCACGGTGAACGCGCAAGTATTCGGGTTACTGAATTGTGTATGGATTTTCTCGGGTAGATTTTCGTGCTTACGTTTGTGTTCTAAAAGGTGATGCGTCGGAAAACTTTGTTAGCAGGAGCAGGACTGAACTAAAGCATTTTTTAAATAAGACAATGTAATTTATTTCTTCTTCCATGAGGATGGAGTAATTGTGCTTAAGACAGAAAGTTTTTGACGATAAGAGAAAACCGTTTTGTAGAGTTTCAGTTTATGCTTTTTACAACGCATAATATTATTATGTATATAACTATTTTGGAAGCCATTCTAATTTGAAATTATTGTGGTTTATCGAATCATCACGTAGCTGCAAATTACAGAAAACAAATATGGTGTCAAAAAAGCTACCAGCCTTTCAAAAGTCACTATCGACAACGAACATTCCGTCGAGCGACAAAAAGTTCGTTTGTTACTGTACTTCAGTCAAAGGGAGCGATGATGTTGCAAAGCTTTGCAGACGTCCCAGGTTTGAAATGGGATAGGAATCGAACGAGTTAAAGCGTATAAACTCCGTTTCAATTATGCTTGAACAATTTTTCTCTACAAGATAAAGTAGGAAGAAACTTTTAACAATTTAGGCGACTGTTAGGACTAGCGTTGCCAGGTGTCCCGTTTTGCGCGGGACGTCCCG
This sequence comes from Choristoneura fumiferana, assembly GCF_025370935.1. Classification (NCBI taxonomy): domain Eukaryota; kingdom Metazoa; phylum Arthropoda; class Insecta; order Lepidoptera; family Tortricidae; genus Choristoneura; species Choristoneura fumiferana. Next base: position 11,705,606 of record NC_133479.1, on the reverse strand, counting down.
ATTTTCAGGGGTCTGGGGACGCGTCCCGATTTGTACCTAATCAGACGGGAAAAAATCAGTATCATTAGAAAAAAATATATAGGTATATTTTACGCATTAGCATCACATCACTATATCGAATGCGACAAATTATTCAAAATAGCACGCATCACATCACTAGCGCTAAAGATTGGTATTGAATTGAATTTTATGGCTTTGTTTCCATTCTAGAGAACGAGAGATAGAAATCAGAGACGTGCGAGCGACACTGCTCCGCGATGTCCGCGATTATGAGCTTTTTGTGCAATACAGTGTTACATACGGTATTCTGCCTTTTCGCAGAAATTCATTTGGCCGAATATCACTTGTCAACCAACGTTTCGCCGATGTATCACTTTGACAACTAACTATTACCAAATTTTTGTATGAAAACGTGTCATGTGGTCGAAAACGTTTGGAAAACTTATCATTTGTCAAATCTTTCACTAGGTCAAACAACTATTGAACGAATAACGTTTCGTTAGTGCAAAATTTCCCTTTCCGTACGTAAGCCAAACTCAAACTAAGTAAGATTTACACACCATTTTTTCAATTGGCAATACGAATTACAAATAGAGTTTTATAATAAGTATAGCAACAGAAATGTAATGTGTGAATGTCCAGTTAGGTGCGACGACGAGCGAAGCGAGGAGGAGCGTATTTGGTTAACCGTGAGCAAACAGCGCACGAAGCCGAGCGAGCGAAGCGAGCATACCGCGGCAGCGGCCGGCGAGTGCCAGAAACGTATTTTAAAAATCCACAACATGAATCTAATGAAAAACAATATTGAACTGAAAACGGCATTAAATGGATGTTTTCAAAATTTGATCGAAGACTCAGTAATTACAGCTTTTTCGAAATCTAACACACACACTTTTGGTACAAGATTAATAGCGTGATTATTGTCGTATTCTATCAATAGGGCCAACATTGAGTCACGAATGCTTTATTAGTCATCATCATCATTCCAGCCTTTTTACGTCCCACTGCTGGGCACAGGCCTCCTCTCAGAACAAGAGGGCTTGGGCCGTAGTTCCCACGCGGGCCCAGTGCGGATTGGGAACTACACACGCACCATTGAATTGCTTCGCAGGTTTGTGCAGGTTTCCTCACGATGTTTTCCTACACCGCAAAGCTTTATAAGCACAAACAAAAACACAACGGAAATGTTGTGCTTATTCAAATTGCTTATTACATATATTACAGAATTACTAAACGAAACCCTTATTCAATAAAACATTTGGGAAACATTGTACAACGAAAGAATATTATGTATGACAACCAAAACATTCTTCTAAACGAAAGTTTTTATTTTGAAAAGTGACTTAATAACAAACAGACCAAACGTACAGTTGGTAACTGTGAGGTTGGAAAATAAAACTAAATCTTTTGATAACTTGGCAAGTGATCATTCGGCGAAACAATTTTCTGCGAAAAATTAGAGAACCGTTACATACTTACAATAGTTCAGCAAGGCTGGTTGTTATTCTGTTGGATTAAATAGAGATTTACAATGTTTTTTGTTTGTCTCGATCTAAAACTCTAAATCCCGATTTGTTTTGCCTTATGTACCGATTTAAAATAAATCGGACCTGGCAACACTAGTTAGGACACTCGTGACCGAATCTAACAGTACCATAGCCATTTCAGTAAACTAGATTTACTGCATAACCACTAAGACTTAGTCAATCGCTGAACATGTGTTAAACACAGTTTACAGAAAAAAAAATATTTTAGGCATGTTTAAGACGAAGAAGAGTTCAAGATTTTTGTGATTGTATATCAACAAATAAATTATAAAAAAAGTCCTCCCGCCGTGTCTGACTGTATGTTTGCGATGATCTGAATAATTACAAAACGGATTTTGAGGCAGTTTTAACTATCAGTTAGATTTAACTAGCGACACGCCATGGCTCCGCGCAGGTGTAGTTTTGGAGAAAGGGAGATAAAAATTTGAAGTTATCGTTTTCGATTATAGATTTTCTAAATAATTTATTGAATCAAGCGTTACTTTGCGGAGGTCCATACTAGTATCAATGAACTAAAAGATTTTTTTTGCTCACCCGCGACCTTATGATAGCTAAGTTTATGCAAAATATGCGTGTTCGTGCAGTTCCTCCACCTTCACACTGTAAGAACATACACAAATCACACAAATCCATCTTCTATCAGCACCACCACACTACACTGACGCATTTCGAACTCAACCAGAGCTCATCTTCAGAGCAACACATCTACATATTTTGCATAAACTTAGCTATCATAAGGTCGCGGGTGAGCAAAGAAATTCTTTTAGTTTATTTATAGACTTTCTATATTTTTTCATCTAAATTTTTCAAAGTTGCACCCGTACGAAGCCAAGGCGACTCGTTAGTTTGAAATAAAGTAAAGCCAAATACACTTGGCAAATGCAGATCACAAGTAAGCGTAACGCCTTAGCGTCTGGTAACATACACTAATCCTTTGAGAGAACAGAAAAAGAATACAACAAGAAGTGCAAACATAAACATGTATTTGAGCATCTTAGCAAATGCATTTTAAACAGTCAACCGGCGAATTCAAAGCACAGAATTTTAAAATAACAGCTGAAATGGACGTCTCCGGCATACAAACAAACTGGACGCAGCTATGTAGGTAGTTTATTTGTACCGAAATTCCAAAATGGTTAGTCCGTCGACAGTCGGCAGTGAATAGCCTCAATTTGCAGCTACAATTTTGTCTTTGAGCGAAAAAGTTGATTGACATATTCCCGCTAATGACAGGGTAGTTTGATAAAGGGTTTACGTTTTATTGAATTGCCAAGAGGGAGATTTTTGCACAGAGTTATTATATTGGATTATGGATTAGGTACGTATTGCAACAATAAGTGTAAGTAATGAAACTTTTAACTTTAACTGTTGTTAAAGAGGTGCCCTCGTGCAAACGTCACTCAAGTCTATACAGAACTTTGTCGCACGCACAGGTACTCTATTATGTTTTTTGTTCGCTAGCTAGTTAAAATTACATCGAAATTTTATAATATTCCTTCCCCAATATATACATAAACACGTGGTCGGCCGGACGACTTTGATTAATTTTTGCTCCAAAAAAAACATCAGAAGACTAATAAAAGTGTCATAAAGCCTTATTTCCGACCATCACAAGTATTTACAAGTAATGTGATTTATTGATGAAGGGTGCTGTGGCGTTGTGCAGAATTGCAAGCACCAGAAAAACGTCCAAGCTCCGACGACACTGGCTTGAGTAGAATTCTCTATGTCAGCCTGTCTGGTCTGTCCAAAGTCGGTACGAACGTGACCGGCCCGGAATTAACTCCAACGAGACACGCGACCCTACAACACATCCACACACCAACACACGGGAAACACGACCTTTCCCTAGCCCAATAAAACCTAACACGACTACTCTAGCGACTATGCACGGTAACAACGCAGGAAAACCGCTTTTGCCGTCCTAGCACTGGAAATTAGACTTTGGCGCTTTGTTGTTACGGTCATAAGAAGTGTTAGAGGATTACTTACGCAACTAAAGGGTTGTCAGAAGGCATGAAAGCAGTCCGAAGTGTCCGCGTCTTTAGACCGCGGTCGCCGGACGGGGCCCAATTTGTCTCTTATAAGATTTATGCTTTCCATTACAGACACGAGATGGGTACGGATAATTTATCCTATTTCTATACACGTGACGAGCGGTCGCGTCGAGCGGTCTAATCATTGTTTAAATTTGTTACAGAATTGTGAGAAGGGACGATAGTGAGTTAAGTGAACTACAAGTTGGAGATTTGATTCGTTTAAAACGTGCCAATATATACAGTTAATAAGAAAACTAGATGTTTGACTGGATTAACAATATGATTTATCTACAAGGAATGAATTATCCATTAGATTTAACGGAAGAAAATAAAAACCAGCAGCATTTGGAGTGAACAATTGAATAGAGAAGAGAGTTAGATAGTATGCTTTTGGATGTAACACCTCGAAGCTTTGCCATAATTGTAACGCTACTTAAGAAACAAAAGATTAATTGGCTAACGCGCGGACGGTTGTAATCGCACTTGTGATTTCTGTGTCCAACCGCGTAAGTCAATTGGTTTGATCTATTGGTCTATCAACAATATCAAGTAGTTAAGCAGCGATGTTATACTCTTATGTAGATACCTATATAATTACCTAATTCTAAATTACCTAGGTAGGTATAGGTATGTATGAACTAAAAGAATTTCCTTGCTCACCCGCGACCTTACGATAGCTAAGCTTATGCAAAATATGCGTGTTCATGCAGTTCCTCCACCTCCACACAGTAAGAACACACACAAATCACACAAACCCATCTATCACCACCACCACACTACACTGACGCGTTTCGAACTCAACTAGTGTGGTGGTGGTGATAGATGGGTTTGTGTGATTTGTGTGTGTTCTTACAGTGTGGAGGTGGAGGAACTGCATGAACACGCATATTTTGCATAAGCTTAACTATGGTAAGGTCGCGGGTGAGCAAGGAAATTCTTTTAGTTCATTGATATGGACCTCCGCAAAGTAACGCCTGATTCAATAAATTGTATAGGTATGTGTCCAAAACTAGTAGTCTGAAATTCGCGTGGAAGAAACCTGTGGGAAAAAAATCATAGGCATAGGCAAAGATAAGAATAGACTCAATAGGGATTCTCTGATATAATTTTACGTCTCAACGAAATAAAACCCTTTCAAATTTTTACTAAAAACAAGCGATTCTGTCATAAATGATGATACTTTAGCCTTCAGAGTCGCACGTCGAGTTAATGTTCTGATACATTACTCATAGCCTAACCTAGTGGATAGCAATCTAAAGGCTATACATTATCGGTTTTAATAGTACTTCAGGCAGCACTTTACGCAATGATTTCGACTATATTGTACCATACGAAGATCGTTAGACATCGTAATGAATGAATTAGCAGCGCTGACCAGTGATCGAAGAAATAAAACCAATTAAATTTAATAATGATATTGATTAGGACGAAGCTGTAGGAAAATTAATCCGTGGTAAGCAGAGGATGGATGGATGAAGCAAACCCGACTGGGTTCAACAAACATCACTATGTTTCGGAAATTTTCGGAATTTACCGTAGATATAGGAAACAAAAAAAAAACAATTAGATTCGTTCTTAGATCGCGTAATTTTGAACAAAAAACTACCGTGACTCACTGACTGTGAAATAAATCCGGATAACTCAGATCTTAACTCAAGTTGCGGGAGTTGTCTCGACACATTTTGCAGCAGCCGCCGTGGCATGTGCTCCAGGAGGAAGGGCTGCGAATCAGCCCGAAACATTTCGAGCTAAACTCGTTTTAAGACGTGAGTTATCCGAGTTTATTTCACTATCGCGTTGTTTTCTTTAAGAAAATAAGCGAATACTCGTATTGACCATCCGATTTTTGATGGGTCAGCAAACATTCAGTTTATTTTTTTTTACGCAGTCTTTTTTCGCCTCAGCATCCTCTGCTCTTTTATTGCCCCAAGATCTTACGACCTCTAAGACACACCTCTTAGTCATGGCCTTAAAAAAATCATTCTCTTCCCTTCTTTCTAATTGAAAAATTATGAAAGAGATAGATACTTTGGGGGTATATGTCCTGATATAAACGTAAGTCAATGGTGTTATTATGAAAGTTTCTGATACGACCCGCCAATCGAGCCAAGTTGGCACGATCGACTTATAAATCTCGTGAGAAAATAATAGTCCAAGAAAATTGCCCACACCAAGAAAGCTCAAGGAAAGCGATATTAAGTCTTAAGCTGATTTAAGCTGAGATGATAGAAGTGAAGAATTCAGGAAAATAAATCCTAGGCCAGCGATACTATCATTACACAGTTTAATGAACCTGTCTACTTTCATTCCATTGCTATGTAGACAGAGGGTTTGTACCTTGGTCCTGCTCAGGAATATTTTAGTACCTAATCGTAAATAACGTGAAATGTTGTAAAAGGCGTTTATAGTTTGCAAGATAGATGGGCCATCTAATTTGAGAATAACCTCAAAAAACTTTTTAAACTTGCACGATTTTTAATCATAACTAATACCTTAGCCTAAACTTGATGACGACTTCGAAATTTACTAATTAAACTATTACCTCGAAGTTTTGATCACATTGATTGCAGCGGCCGAAGTCACGAGAGGATTCAGCACGGCAGCTGCGGAGTTGTCGGAAATATTCAGGTATTTATCTTAGCAAAACTTTAACTCGTCATTAAGTCCCCGATGAGCTGTTAAACTAGAAAGTAACCAAAATCAATTTTCCAAATATGGACTTTCATGTCTAACACGCAAACACGTACGATTTTCTATAGTCAATTACCTATCACTACGTCAAATTGGGGCAAACACATGAACAAAACTGAACAAAGTACCAAACGAGGCAACCCTTGTATAATTTGAGGTGGCTCCTAATACCGCGCACAGTTGGCTTATTTGCAAAGTCGTTTAGTTTTCGACAGACACATCAACTACATCCACAGTAGAGCAGTTATCAGTATATCAAGTCAAGGCAGTTTTTTAAGTTTTTTTTTTATATAATTTTTAATGCTTGCAAGCTTTTTTCGCTGGCTGTACTTTTTGTTTACTTTACTTGCATTGTCATCTAAATTGCATTTCCTTACCAAATTTCAAGTCGATGCCATAAACCGTTGAGAAGTTCGTCCTGCGGAGACGACCCTGGTCGGCCCACCAGGATGTCATTACCAGATTACTGTATTGTTACCAGATTTACTTGGGTACGCCAAATTTTAAATTATTCCGACTCAAATTGAACTTGCAAGATTTGCTCCGCACATACATACATAATAAAAGAAACAAAATGCAAATGACAAACTTTGAGAAACATAAACAAAGGCGGACTTATCCCTTTATTAAGGGATCTCTACCAGTCAAACTGTGAGAGGATGAGAGGAGCAATCAGGTACCGATAAAGAGTGAGTTTAACTAGGTAGATATTTTTGATTTTATTAGTAGTTTTTAATGAAGTTTAGTACCTAATGTGTTTTGTTAGAATGGATTAAATGACTCGGTAGTGGGACGGTTCCTGACTTTATAGTAGTGTGTTGAACCGTTTAATTTAGTAATTGTACTGTATCTTACTGTGTGCTACACAAGGACAATAGAAGTTGTATCCTGAACCCAAAGCCTGCCTACTTGTTAAGCTGCTAAGTTTTCGGCTTTTGTTCGCAAATCGCTACACTGGGAGTGCGTGTAATTATTGGACGTGCTTGTAATTTGCTTTAATTGTTCCCACTGAATATAAGAAGCCACGCGTGCGTTTATATACCTACAAGTACATATATATCGCAGGGAAATGGCCAAAACGAAACATAGATTTGAACTTTCTAAGACACAACTTGTATGACACAAATCACGCAGGCTGTTAAAATGGTGAATCTATTTCACCATTTGCCAAGAAAAAAAAATTTGATCAAATCCCTGAATTTGTTAGGGAAATGACTAAATCAGTCATAAGAGCTGATTAGATCTTTTCGCGACATATAGCTGAGTGGCAGCCATTTTGGCTTGTAGGAATAGGCATGCATGTGTATTAAGTCAGTGTTTCTGTATGTGTATCTATTTTATCAGCCAATAAACCATTTATTATTCTTATTAGTGATTTGATAAAATCCCTGAAACACTTTAAAGAGATGACGAAAGGAACTCGCAAAGTCAACTCGTTTTATTATTTCACTACACATTAAAGACTTGATAAAGTCTCTACTGTAACATAGTATTGATGATTAAATCAAATCTCTGAGCCGGGCCCAATTGCATAACAAATTACAAGCAAATAGTATTAGTGATTTTCAATACAAAATTGCTAATAGCTTGTAACTTGTTATGCAATACGGTATTTGACTAATTTGTATATGTTTTATAAATTAAAAATTCACAATGCCTGTTATCGAATAGAGGAACAATTTTTAAGCTACCTTTACAAATAACAAAGTTATAATGGTTTGAAATTCAAGATTAGACAGAGAAAGACATACTGGCATGTGACGTCACACGCCAGTACCGCCATACTTGCTGCATAGAGAAAAGCGTTTGAAAAAGAGACAGGTATACAGATTTTTCAAAAAAACACTATAAATCCAATTTTCAACCGATTTAAATTTTCTCTTCGCTGAACACTATCTGTATATCTATATTTTCAAAATAATATTAAGATATGGCTAATTAAGGAGTTGTCAAATACCGTATTGGACCCCAGTTGAGTAAAATGACGTAAGTATTACTTAAGACAATTTACTCGTAAAATTATACAGTAAGTGGAAAGTTGGTGGTACTACGAGGAGTAAGGGGGGAAATCGTGTCATTGGGATTCGTCAAGTTGAATTACACAATTTAACCTTTATAATGATTGTCTCAATAAAGCATGAGGACTGCATATGTACAACAAGCATGTTTCACTTTTGTATATACTTTTGGATATACTTGATGGTCATACAAGAGCTCTCAATCAAGGACTTATGGAGCTTTAAAAAATAACAAAAGTTATATACGAGTCAACCGGAATCCTAGCCCTGAATAATACAAAGGGGGTCGCGTTAGCGTGATCTCGCGAGGCAATTAGGGGGCCCAGGTGTGGACAGCGAACAACTACGTTGGGACTTATGCCCAGCTTTAAGGGAGTCTGGAAGGGCCTTTATTTGAGACGCGATTTGATAAAAATTTGTGTACGAGCTTGATTAGTAAATTAATCAAGTTACCAAGTTGCCTAGTGACAACGGATAAACATACTGAAATTGATAGATACTTACTTACTTTAATCCATAGTACCTGGGCGACCGAGCTCCGCTTGGGCTAAAGCTCGCTAACCAGCGTTTTCCGAGAGATAAGAGCAAACGAGATCGATTTTTCATCCCCGAAAACCCCTACAAACCAAATTTCATCGAAATCATTGGAGCCGTTTAAGAGATTCTGACTATATACAAGAATTGCTCTTTTAAAGGTATTAGATAGATTACACATCAAACATCAAAATATCGTCCCCCTTACAACCAGAATCGCTTATCTGCATGAAATGTAGTTTCGAGAAAAACGCATTTAAAGGTTTGCATGCTCTAAAAACCTATAAAAACTAGTTATACTAAAAGCATCTCTATGTTTATATTTAGATAATTTATCCCTTAATAGGATAGCGCTATGTTATTTACTCTATACTCGCGCTGAGTAGCTTAAAATAGGGCTTTTCTTCAAAAGGTAATGCAGATAAGCGATTTTGCCTGTAGACACGTTTTTTTTTTATCTTCCAAACTAGCAAGTTTACGCAGATATATTGGATAAACTATCATTTTAAGTCCAAAATTGAAGCATTTTTCGCCGAATACAGTGTTAAAATGCTTACATGTTTTATACAATTTAAGTTTTTAGTTAAGTCTCAGCGCAAATAAGAGGTATTGGCTGTACACAAATCGGAATTTACCTCTTAAGCGCGCTTAATAGTGCAAAATATTTCTAAGATATTTTGACTCTAGGCTTTTTTTCTGTTTTTCTAGCTTATATGCAATGTAGCATTATTCTGTTTTGTTTTTATCATTCAAAGACATATAACTTGTATTTTTCGAAAGAGTTCCATCAATCTATTTCAACAAATAGGTACCAAATAGCCCAAAAATATAAATAAATGAAAACTAGCGAGCTAGGCTTAAATATAGTATTATATTTCTAGTATATGTGAGATATATTACGTTATTCCTTTAATGTCATATGTGCTGCTTAATACATTTAATTATAGAACTTTTGATTACATGCATACAACAAAAAAACATATTTTATTTAAAATTTTTAATAAAAAGGCACTTAGCGTCTCAAGGCTCAAAGTAACCACTGAAACAGTCATGGAAAAAGAACCGTAATGGTAATAACCATCAGCCTTCTTCTTCATCAAAACGATAACGAGCATGGATATTCAGGTTTCGATGAACTAAATAGAAAAACATAGGTATAACCAGATCCAGCAGACCGTCGAAATGAACCGCGAGTGTCATTTAGATACCTACTATTTACTACTTCGTATCGTAGGTACGTCGTATCAATGAATAGCTTATCACGGCATAAAACATTTACGTTGTCACACATTTTAATTGTTCTTGTTGTTGTTGTTGTTTCTTTAAAAAAATATGGCTCTGTCTATTGGAGGACAATTTTGCCAGTGCCTAGTAGTTTTTGCCGTTGTACGGTAAAAAAAATCTAGAAAACGAAATATGAGAGGTAATGGTGGATGAACGATGACAGCGCGAATCTCATTGTTCTTGTATAGGTAATATTTTTATCAATTACGACATGTCGTCTGACTTTTTGAGTTTTGATACCAGGCCTGTAACTTTGCAAAGCAACCGTCGAACAAGACAAGGTAACAGAAAATCGAATCCAAACTCTGTTGAACCTCTTTCAGTAGAGGAATTTAAACTACCTGCATTAAAAAGCTATACACTAATCCACTGCCAATAAGCGCAGCTAAAAAAATTAAGATTAAATTACTTTTTACAAAAAAAATGTTATACCGGTGATTCACCATAGCTGGTTGCACTGGCCTGTGATGAAGACGTTATTGAGCGTGTGCCGTACGTAGTCACAGCTAAAGACAAGCAGTGATGAAAAATAACCTTAATGGTAATAATCATCAGTCTTCTTCTTCATCACTGCTTGTCTCAGCTGTGGCTACTCAAACCAGCCATGGATAATTAATATTACCTAAGCCAAGAACAATGAAAATGTGTGACTACGTAAATGTTTTATGCCGTGATAAGCTTTTCATTGATACGACGTACCTACGATACGAAGTAGTAAATAAGTAGGTTATCTAAATGACAATCACGGTTCATTCTGACGATCTGCTGGATCTGGTTATAATGTTTTTCTATTTAGTTCATCGAAACCTGAATATCCATGCTCCTTATCGTCACCTGAAAGAAAAACACTGTTAAATTACGGAATCGCTGTTATACATAGATCTGTTCACTCACGAAGGCGCGCCCCTCCACAGCTAATTATTAATGTACACGAGTAAACCTCGTAAGTACTTACACATTGTCTTAGTCTTAGTGTGCGTGACTGACGGTACGCTTGCGACTGAAGCCATAAGGACAAGTTCGAGCTACGCACACATAGACTTGTCGTACGGATACGTTTACAATTACAATTCTTATAGAATGTGGAGAGGCGGACTTTCGTTAGTGAACAGATCTATAATTACCTAAATAAGTTTTAACAAATTACTTATTCTATTCTTATTAATCGTGCTTTCAAGCGTGTCCGAACCGACTAAGCTAGCCTAGACAAAGTGCACACTACTTTACAATACAGCGCGAAACGTCTAAGCGATACTTAAGCGATTTTGGCTGTAGCGCTTCTTATGGTCGAAGCAAACATTGTTACAAGCAATATCGCCTATATTATATTTAGTTTGTTTTCGCTGTTGCAATAATTGAAATATAAAGTAATGCTGAACAGGCAAAACCTACTAACATTATTTAGCACTTTTAGGCAGTACTCAAATTGCATTTTTATTGAAATCTTAACATTCCAAAATCGCTTGTTTGACATTAAAATATTTTTGCTGTTGTAAAATAAAAAAAAATGCTGTTTAACCGACGCGTAGTTGTTTTTGGCTGTTGATTTTCTTAAAAATCGGCTTTAAGTGAGCTTAAGAAAAACGTAACTCGGTATTGGAGTATCGTACAGTAAAACGGGTTTCAACAGCATGTAGATCTTGGAAAGTACATTCTAACGATATATTTAACTCAGTTTTGCCCAAAAGTGACTTTAAGCGATTCTGGTTGTAAGGGGACGATATATGCATCGTTGAGTTTCTTGCCGGATTCTTCTCAGCAGAGGTTTTTGCTGATTTGGGACCATTTCGTGACATACAACTTTCTTATTTTTTTTATATCTTTTTGTTATACTACGCTACTTTGTCACGAATAAATGATTTCTATTTTTTTTTTAACGAGCTATCGTATTCATTATTTCTTTCTGCTCCGCTCCGCCTCCGCCGTCAGTGAGTTCCTAGCTTAAATGCTATACATTAGACGCGCGGTTTTAGCGCACCGTCTCTTTTTCAAGCGATACTTTGAAGAGGGATGACTCGCTTCGCTACGCTACACTACAACCTGACTAAGTTATCATTCGAGCGTCACAATGTAATTCTTGCAGGTGGTAGGACCTCGTGCAAGGTTCGCCCGGATTGCTAACACCATCTATTCCTCGCTAATCCTGCCGTGAACCAGCAGTGCTTGCACTGTTGGGTTTCCGCGTGGAGAGTAAGACAGCCGGTGAAATTACTGGCACTTGAGGTATCCCGTCTTAGACCTCTAGGTTGGCAACGCATCTGCAATCCCCCTGTTGTTGCAGGTGTCTATGGGCGGTGGTTATCTCTTACCATCAGGAGACTCACTTGCTCGTTTGCCGTTCAGTCGAATTTAAATAAAATTCGTTCGTCAATATTCTTTACGTCATATCAACTGGCCATTGAAGACATATCCAGATTCGATTTGTAGCATTCGAAGATGGCGTATGTAGACAATATCTAATTTTGCTATTTCTGTTTCTTTGACTAGTTGAAGTATAATTTTGATAGTGTTTTATACGGCGATTAACCTTAACAGTGAACAGTGATCCCAAAATCGTATATTGCTCTCGTGTCTAACATTTTTTAATGCGCAAGTGGTCTCCACGTGGTTTCTGGAATTTTACTATCAAGTTGCAAAAACTACAATCACCGTACAACATCCCTCTCAAAGAGAGTTTACCTTGACACTAGCGAAATTGTCCTCTTAATTAGGACAGAAAAGCCATATTTTAAAAGAGAAGAAGAAGACATATCCAGTATCTATGTGAGATCCACGTATCTCTAAGTGGGTAAGTAACCGTCGGGTTGTTATTGGGCTAAGCGTCACGCAGACTTATTACGGTCCCTGGATGACACTTGATTTTTATCATAAATGCCTCGCCATTAGAATAAAGCATGCAACAAATGGGTATTATGTATGTGTACATGGTGTACATAGCGTTAATCTGTGACATCCATGCTTATAAAAAATAGGTCACCTGTTTGTTTCTCAAATAAATGTAGACTAATATAGTGTTTAAGTAATCCAGAACAGATTGGTTCTAAAAAAACACTTGCACAATGGAAAGCTGTAGGTAATGCTTGCGTAGTATTTATTAATACTAGTAGTATTCAATAGTAAAAATTAAAACATTCATTTATACGAAACACGTGCACGTGCACGTGTCAGGTTTTCGCTTTGATTATGGACGTACTTTGTCACAGTAGGCGGAGGTTACAAACGGGGCTTCTAGATTATTCCATATCTTAAGATAAGCCAGTATGTACACATGCCTTGGCGCACTAAATCGAGTCGATTATGTACGCACATCAAATGTAATGGCGCGCATTCACCTTGATTGATATTATCCTTTATAATAATTGCAATCGCTGTACGGAAGGTAATTAGAATAATGTAATTAGGGTCGGAACTTACGATAGTGACGCCATCTATCGTCGACGTTATCTAAATAGCTGTTTGGTTAACTATAGATATACTAAAATAACGCCATCTGTCGTCGACGTTATCTAAACAGCTGTTTGTTTGTTTGGTTACAGATAGGTATACTAAAATCAGTTTCATCAAATGGTCAAGTAACTCGTGGAAGCTTAGTGGTTTGATCTATGGCCTCTCAAGTAGGTAGAAGGTCGTTAGTTCGAGCCCGGTCTCGCCACTCTTGAGTTTATCAAAAATTATGTGCGAAATTACATTTGAAATTTACCATTAGCTTTACGGTGAAGGAAAACATGAGCAAACCTGCACGCACCTACAAAAAAAAATATTGTGTGTTAAGTTCCCAATCCGCATTAGGCTCGCGTGAGATCTACGACCCAAGCCCTCTCGTTCTGAGAGGCCAGTGCTATGGAGAGTGGGACTTAAGTGTCGGGGTCAAAGATAAGTTTACACTTTAATATCGTATCGCTGTCACTTTCGTGTTTGAACTTTTGTGTAAAATTATAAGGCATACAGTGACAAGTTAATAAAAGTGTAAATAAGTTTTTGGTGAAAAAAAATTGTTTAATACAAGCTCCTTCTGCCGACTGTACTTGCATTGCCAACCAAGCTACATTTGCATACCAAATTTCAAGTCGACGCCACTAACCTGAGAAGAGTTACGTCCTGCGGAGACGATTCTGGCCGGACTACCAAGATGTGACTTCCAAATTATTGTATTATCACGCAATTTACTTAAGTATACCAAATTTCAAGTCAATCCAACTACTGGAAGTTGGCCGAGTTTAAGTTGTAAGATTTGATTACAGACAGACAGACAGACAGACAACGGGACAGATGAAACTCAAGTCAACTGAACTATGTTATACGGTGGATCAAATCAAGAATCGTATGATTTAACTACATTACTAAATATATAAAACAAAGATTTCACAGGCGATGCCTAAATTAAGTTAACAAACTCATAAAATTAAGAACCAGTTATTAAGTACAATAACTTAACAGACGCAGACGTATTAACCTGATTATTTAATTTAAAGCGATAAAGTTCAACCGAGCTCAATTTAAGCCACTTCGCTTTCACAAAATAGAACATTAATTAATTAAATTTTAAAGTTTTTACGCTACAACGCCAATTGGATAGTGTAGTACGAAGTGCAAAATTGGGACTTCGCATTTTGCCGTCCCGCTGACGCTTATTATATTTAATACGAGAGTGAGAGGGACGCACATAGGCTAACAGGACGATTAATCGAGCGTTTCAAACGCCTCATTTTTCTGGTCACATTTTTTACGAATCAGCTGTAGATTTTGATGTCGTTTTCGATTATTTGTAAGAGCGCCTGTATTTCTAACAGATTTATGGCAATTTTTACAGAAAAGTGAACAGAAAAATGAGACGGTTGACACGCTCGAATAATAGTTCAATAAATACCGTGTGATTCGGTAGACGTGAACAGAACCAACCCTACATTCTTAATAATGGATAATGGATCGTTCACAATGTTCTTTATTCCAAAGTGGCCATGCACTTAGTAAAATTTGATACTTTTTGTTTTGTACCTTTTAAAAAAACGAGTACGATATAGTAGCCTTAACTAACTGCATCCGGTAGGGTTGGTCCTGCTCACATCTCCCGTATCATCCTGTATAATTATGGTTTCGTACTCGAGTGGCACGGTGATGATTATGATGATGACACTGATGGTAATGATAATCATAATAAAGGCGATTAGGAAGAAAAATAACCGTTGAAGTGAGGACACACACTCGCACACACACTCGACAGGCACTCGAGGGAGTGGCGACTACAAATCGGAAGTCGAAGCGTTGGCAGATCGCGAGAGTTGCGGGCAAACGGTGGATGCAAGGGGCGAGTTATGGTTCATTGCGGCGTTCTAAGAGAGATTCCTTTGTTCAACAGTGGACGTCTCTCAGGCTGATGATGATGGTGATGATTATGGTATATGTAGTGCCACGAGAGTTGAAGTGAATGATTACACACACAGCTACATTGAAAACTGATTGCACAAAAGGAGAATGAATTAAATGAATGAGTGAATGTCAAAATCCCGCTCTCATTAGGTACATGACATGTTCTTGTGTGTGTGTGACCTCAACTCTGGTGGCACTGCCTGCTAATAGGGGTTATTACATATAATGACGTTGGTGATTACAAATATGGTGATGAAGATACTTCCGCCCAAAGCTAAGCAACCAGTAATCTCACGTTTTGCCATGCGCAGTGCCCTACTGTATCACATAGAACAAGGATATAGTATATTTTTTATCAAGAGACTAAAATAAGCCAATATATACCCGAGGTGGTTAGTCACCCAAGCTTTAGCGAGGGTGTCTATTTATCCGAGGGTTTGTATTGACTTTTAGTCTCGTGGTGAAAACTCTATTTTTCACTTCGATTGCGAGAAAAAAATAGTCAGTTTAGTACAAAAAGATTTAATCAAAAAATAAAAATAAATCTTTCTAGATTTCGGCGGCAAAAGATTATCAGTTATGTCTTGTTCTCTTTGCTCGACATCATAATTTTCACTATCACTTATCGACATTGTGAGAATAATCAATTTATTTTAACCGTTTACGATTTACGCTCTACAGTCTACAACAATTTCAAAGTTTTCGCGGTAAGTATTTTTTTCCAACCAGACACAGATATAACAAAATTGCATCGGTGAAATGGTCCATGCACAAATGAAAAAATAGAATGGCGCCACCTTCTATGCGGAATAAGCATAGAACTAAGACCACGTAGACCAAGAAGTGCCGCAACACGCACACTCAGCACACTCACTCACCTCACTCAGCTCACTGCAGTGTGCGTGTTGCGGCAGCCGCCGAGTCGCGTTCGCGTGCTCCTGAGAAGAAGGGCTACGAAATAGCCCGAAACATGTCGAGCTAAACTCGGTTTAAGACGTGAGTTATCCGTTACAATATCATTTAATACTATTGTACCTCATCGAACAAGCCTCTATCGCCAAACTTCAAAAAACAAGGCATAAAAAATGCTGGCAAAAATTCAAAATGTTGCCATCAAGTCGGATGTAACTTCTGTGCTTCTTTTGACCGGCCGCTTTAGCGTTGTGGCTACAAAGTGGGGCTAATGCACGTAGAAAAGTAATTTCAAGCCGGCTGAAATAGGTGCTATTTGACATAAGCGTTTTATTTTCTAGCGTCTGGTGAAGAAATTACCATATTTAAAAGTGGCTTTTTTATTCTTGTAAAAGCCAAATTTAAGTGCAGTTAAACACTTTATTCCGCTGCCTAGCTTGAAAAGGTTTTAAAAGTAGATGAATGGAATGTAAATGTGACATTTGCAGCAAAATGGTTCTAACTTAGTAACTACACGTGTCTTATCAGTTGCTTTGACTGTACATGCGATGCGACATAAGGTCATAAATATAATGTAACTATGATAAACTTCAACTATATACTATGGTTCAATTAAACCGTTAAATAATGTGTGTGGTTAGGTAACCCACCAATTAGTGCGAATAAAAAGTCAAGCGAAATCCTATTAAAGAAAATTTTTATTCAACTTTTTAAAACGACCAAATTGCGCCAAAAATGCGTCAGCCTCGAGCAGATGTTCTCACCCCGCCAACCTACGCCATGCAGATAAATGCGGCCAAGTACGAGTCCTATTAACGAACCAATAGTTCCGTAAAATCTCTATCGACATAAATAAATTAATCATGCTTTACCACGTGTTACAAAGTTCGCGGGTGAGGAAAGTGATTGCTTATAGTTCATCTACCGACTTAATTTCTGTCTTAATGTTTGCGTTGTTATGTATTTTTTTTTTTCAAATATAGTAACTTATGCTCAAGGTGTCTTCAATTTATTCCGCAGTATTTCAACACAGTTTGGTTAGTTTGGCTAAACAGCCCTGCATGTGAATGTTGTTTATGAGTTTTAAACTGTGGTTGACAAAATTAAATGTTTCTATACATTGGTCGATATTTAAAGCGTACCGTACCGTAGTCGTATCAGTTTTTGTATTCCGGTTTGTGGTTTGTGAATTACAAAAAATATTACCAATGAAACGGGTACAAAATTCAGATCTATTGTAAAGAAGACATTAATATCTAAGGCGTATTATAAAGTTAATGATTATATCATGGACCCGCATTGGCGATCCTTTACTTCAAATAGCGAACCTACTGTGTTAAATACTTGTGATGTACAGATATCATTTAATAATATTGTAAATCTGTTTAAAAATATATATACCTCGTTGAGTTTCTTGCCGGATTCTTCTCAGCAGAGGTTTTTCCGAACTGGTGGTAGATTTTTTTTGACATTCATAAGTGTTTGTTATAGCCTAAATCGAAATATATTTTGACTTTGACTTTGCATTTTTTTTCCTTACCTACCATTTTACAATTTAAATATTTGTTTAGTTAGACAACTAATACGCTTTTGATAAAGTATAATTCACAAATGCGTCACAAATGGCCGTATTTATTCTAGTTTATTTAATTATAGCTTCAATAGATTTAAATAATATGAAAAAAAAAGTAAAAGAAAAAGTAAATTATATCGTCGCACGGAACCCTAAAAAATGGAATATTCTGTAAATCAGCGTCATGGGTGTCATGACACATTAGCGCCGGGCAACGAGGGTCCGCGCGGAAAATTGCACGCGCACATGATCGATGGGACGCCAGATGTCGCGGGCTAAGAGTGGACTAAAAATACACTGAGAGATAAACTTATAACTTAAGTAACAACTCTATTACCGGTTATTACTAGTTTTTTAATCGAATTTTCACAGAGATATTATTCCCAAATGTTTAATTTGCCAAACTAACAAAACAAACAAACAAACTCCGAAGCAAACAAAAAAACTCAATGTATTTCAAATGGCTTTGTAGAACATAGTAGATTAGGTTAGGTTTGTTTTATTAAAGTTCCGAAAAAAACATGGTTTCAGAGAATATCGTGAGTTTGGGAAATGAAACAGCTTGGCAAATGAAACGTTTGGGAAAAATATTTCTCCGAAAAGACAACATTTTTTTTTTCATTAATTATGTAACCACGAGTTACAGTACGACTACTTGGAGTTAACACTTGACAGATGGGCGTGCCTTCAGTCAATTTTCAACTTTGACGTCATACAAATAAAGCCATTTTTAGTATACCGCTACCCACGTTTACAGATTATGTAAAAACTATTTTATTTGTATGACCTCAAAGTTGAAAATTGACTGAAGGCACGCCCATCTGTCAAGTGTTAACTCCAAGTAATCGTACTGTAACTGTTGATTCAGGACAGGAGGGTTAAGTGTCAAAATGCCAGAAAGTGTCATATGTACGTTTCAACTGAGGTTTCAACGGCGTGGTGCCATAATAAGTGGATTACCACCTCTTTACTTGAATTTTTACGTCAGTGATGATAAGTATGATCAAATCTTCGAGCTAAATAAAATACACATATCAAAAAGTCTCGGATAATCATTATCCCCACACAAATTTCATATTTTGACTCAGTATAGTAATTGCTTTTATTTAAATTTTCAAAACTGTCTAGGGTTAAGATTTCCCAAGGCACTTTTGATGAGTGTAATTCTCGTTGCAATATCCCGAGTACACTCCCAGTAGATAACATTTCTGCATAAAAGTTAATATTTTAAAAGTTCCTCGCTCAAAAAAATAGCACAAGTTCGTATAAAAACTCATAATAAATAACTAAATAAAAATGCAATAAATAATCCTCAGTGCTGATACAAACGCTTCACAACTATGGTAAGTTCCGGGAACAAAAGAGTTTTCTGGCTCGGAGATAAAAGCAACTTGCGCTTAAGTATTATTGCGTTTTGAAAAAACTCCGAAGACGTTCTCATTGAATACATAACGCTAGCTGTCTTCGCTGCGAACGATTACACGGGAATAAATTCGTATTCCTAACAGAGTGTGGGTGAAGCCAGATGAGCGTAATTTTTAGAGTTGTGAGTCTCGTATTTTCGGTCGCGTAATTTTGGTTTCATGGAATATTATATACCTACAACTCATTTGGAGTCGGCGTGCGGCACAAACAGAACTTTTGTATAGAATCGAATACAGCAGACTTACAACTTAAAAAATTACGCTCGTCTTCACCCTAAGTGTAAATGAAAACATTGAACAGATTCACAAAGTTTTAGAGGCTAAAATTTAGACTATCGCGGCCATTACTAATTTTATGTTTTTATTTTTTAGGGTTTTTTTGCGTCGTCTCGTGATCATGGCGAATGCAACTGTGCCGAAACTTCGAGCTTATCTAAAATAAAAGTACGCGAAACAAAATCCGAATGTAAATCATAAAATTTAACAGATTAAGTTCTTTATCTACCTAAGTTAAGGCGAAGGCTAGACGTCTCCACAGATATTTACATACATACAGAGTTTTATCGTTAAGTTTTAAAATGTTATTTTTCTTGATAGTTCTACGCTTGTCGAATTTTAATATGGCATTAACTCTTGTGATATGTACAGCTGCAAATCAAGTTACTTTATTATTTTCAAAATATATTTCAGTTATAAATTGATATTTCAAAGTAATTTGTACTCACGGGTGTGGTTTCGGAGCCCATACTTTGGTCGGGATCCGGTGTCTGTAAAAAAAAAAAAAAAGTTCAAACAAATTACTTAAATACGCTTTGGAGTCTACTTAAAATACTGCAATTCTCTACTATACATAACTCGTCATCTTATTCAATGTAACAATTTACGTTATGACTGAGTATTTGATGCTCCGTATGTTTATACAATAGACATTACGAAACGAATAGTTTTTTTTAATAAACATATCAAGATATTTTTTTTATAAAAAATATCAATGAGCAATAAAGATCATATGTTACAAATGGTAGTGACAATGAACTAGCCCTATACAGTGTATGGTTGTATCTTTAGATCGCGTACTTATTTTAATTTAATTTTTTCAAGGGTCCCCTGTAAGCTCGCGTCCCCATATAAACGTAGTTTCGTTCTAATTTACAAGCAGCACTACGGATCAAAACGCAACTTTGAAACTATAATGGGAGCAGCCATTACGATGTTTATAACTAAGTAGTTATGGATAAAATAAAATGTAACGCAGGTGGTAGGACCTTGTGCAAGATCCGCCCGGATTGCTACCACCATCTTGCTCGCTAATCCAGCCGTGAAGCAGCAGTGCTTGCACTGTTGTGTTTTGGCGTGGAGAGTAAGACAGCCGGTGAAATTACTGGCACGTGAAGTATCCCATCTTAGGCCTCTAGGTTGGCAACGCGTCTGCAATACCCCTGGTGTTGCAGATGTTAATGGGCGGTGGTGATCTCTTACCACCAGGAGACCCACTTGCTCGTTTGCCATCCAATCGTATAAAAAAAACGTAAAAAAAACAATAACGAATTTCCATTTCTCATACAAAAAATAAAATTAATGTGATTTTATTCTGTTACATTTTATATAAACCAAAAGTAATTATGAGCGTCAAAAGAGCTGCTCCCATTATAGTCGCAAAGTTTTATTTTGTTTCATTGTATTGTTTGTAAATTAGAACGAAACTAATTTTATATAAAAATGCGATCAGCGGCGAGCATACTGGCGACTCTTAAGATGTAAGAGACCATAGTCCAAAGTTTTTTCTTCTTAGTCGGACACTCTTGTCAGAGTGGTCGTGGTTGCGCAGACGAGGTACACGGAGAGATGTTCGGTGGGTTGCAGACTTTTTCGAGGACAGCCCTCTTAGCAATGTGCCTCCATTTCTGCCGGTTAGAGGCGTTGCGAGTACACTGGACCATGGTGGACTCAGTAGCTTTTTTAATCAGGTCAGTCCAGCGAGTTGGTGATGGGCCGCGTGCCCTCTTGCCTTCCACCTGCCCCTGGAACCACCAATCTCTCCATTGAGTGTTTTATATAGTCAAATTAATACCTCTATGCATTCCTGAAAAAAAAAAGATTCTTGACAGACGGATAGACCTAATGTGATCCAATAAGGGTTCCTTTTTTCCCTTTGAGGTATCCCCAAAAACGTGTAATATCTAACCCAATAGCAATAAAATTTCACACATAACTCCACTACACAAAAAATCACCAAGACGCAAAGTATATATCGAAAGCACGGAACGTCTGGAGAACAACACCCCACAGGGGGTGGTTTAGTCCGCAGGCTGGTGAGCAACTCCCAGATGAGTCGGGCAGGCTGCCGAGACCGGCTCAGCGGTATTCTATGAGCATTCTCCACCTCCCTCGAAAAAAAAACCAATAGCTATCTGAAAATACTTTGTCCGTCTGTCATAGTGCCGCGACACGCACTCCGGTGGAGCATGACGTAGTGAATAATCGAATTGCGAGAGCGAGCTCTTACTAGCCGGCCGGGGAGCAGAACAACAGGCGGTGACTCAGGACAAAGGCGATACGCTTTCATGAATACTACAGCGCCACAGCGCCATCTTTTGGCTCATAACTGTTCTCTCTCAAGTCAAGTCAGCTTGCCCAATTACCAATTTGATCATACAAAATGTTGTATAATACGTGTTTCGTATTTAAAAGTTGACACGTGTGTAGAACTAAAGTGGCAGAGAGAATTCATATAAAGCAAAGGTAAATAAGTATAAAAGGCTACTCTGGCCTGTGCGTAGAAAAGGTGTTAACTATTGTAAAGGCTAGGAAGTAGCAATATTTTGGCCATTCAATGCGTACACATACAGAAACTCCTCCGATACGATTTAATTCAGGGCATCAGGAAACCTAGAAGAAGATAGATCCTACGGTTAAAAAATCTGATAAGTGCTTGGATCGAAATGAGCAAACTGTTCCGTACGCCCATCTCCAGGATCAGAATATGATTGCTGACCTCCAGAAATAGACGGCAGGTACTGCGAGAACACACCTGTATATGCTTTTTCTATTACAGAGAGTGTTTACATTTACTTATTACCCGTATTAAAATCGCTCTCCGCTCATCCATTGCTGCGCTGACAGCAGGCGTGACACTCGAATCGTCCTCGGACGGCCTTAATTTAATATACAACCTTCGCAAACTTTCAGGGAACAATTTACATCGTGCCGTTTCGGAGGGCAAAGAAACAACATTTACCGTACTGCCTGCAGCGAGTAATAAAAACAACTGTCGAGAGCCCTTTTGTAGTTTGCCGACGCGCAAAGGGCCAGTCAAGTCGTGAGTTTGTTAATCTAGTCGCGTTTAGTTATAAGGTTTGGTGCTAATTTTTAGTCTTTTTTACCCATTAAAAGCGTAGACTCAATAATAGTGAGGGTGTGTAAGTGTGTGTGTTTTTTTCCTTTTTACATATGGACAATCATAATTTCACTTGTTTTTTTTTAAAGATGGCATTTTAGCAGTTTTTTTTATTATTTAAATATTTATTCGGAACTATCCGTACGTAAAGGACATTTTAATATATTCATAAATATCGTCGCGTGTGTAAATTAAGTGGAGATTCAAGTTTTCATTTTTAATTTTACATCAAAGAATTTAACCTTTAATTTTACACAGACCTGTCTTTCAATTTGAAAGTTTTTATTTTTTTATGAGCAAAGAATCGAAGTTTCCTTGAAGCAATAACAAAGATATGACTGCATACTGTACGTGTATGTACTGTACGTATATGTAATCTACGTAGTATCTATGCGTTACACGCGTACGCCGCTGTAAGTACATATTTACATGACAAACAAGCGCGATATTGAAGCATTCTCATCGCCCATGTAACGCATCAACGTTAGGAACTTAGGATTCCGCATTGGAAAGGTAGTAACTGATCACCCTTATTAATTTGTCGATTGAAGATGAGTAGCGAACCTTCATGATGATTCTTTTTACCCAACTCCTTCCGAAACCTTCAAATTAATTCCTTTCTCGGTCCATCTTATCCTGTCCACTTCGTCAACATCCCATCTCAAATGTTTGCAGTCTCTCTCTATCCCTTTATCCCCACAGTCTACCCACTATGAATAACTTGCTATGCTATATAGCTCTTCTTCTTTCAAGTCACTACACACACTCTTGACAGAGCGGTGGTCGGTTGAGAATCACTAGTGAATCTTTATGACGTCTTTAGTAGGGATAATAGAGTGGTAGTTTCCTTTGTCTTCCAGTCTGCAGTGCTGGGGTCCATAGTTCGTTTTTTGTCTTAGAGAGCACTGCTGCCCACTTTAAAATCAATTTTCGCATACAAAAACTGTCATTTGATTGTGTTCGCGAGTGTCAGAAACATTAGACAATACGGCCGCCGGTCTCTTAGTCGCCTTTTACGACATCCACGGGAAAAGATGGCTCCGTCTTATTCTAAAACCAGGCAGAGCACGGACTCCGAGTACCTACCTAACTGTTGCCAAAACTATGTAGGTAACTCATCGAATTTGCCTCAATTTACAAAACTTGGGTTTTGAGAAAATATGCAGCAAACATCTGTTTAATTAAAATAAGATCCATTTACGAGGGGCATGTCAAAAGCTAATTGGATCGATACTATTACTAACTGTGATGTATAGTGTTTGTGTTGGACGCATCGCCTCCAATCCCCTCTGGTGTTGCAATAGTCCATGAATGACTCTATTTACCATCTGGTGACCCATTTGCTTCCTTGCCACCATGTTTTATAAAAAAAACAGGTAATTTAACAAAAAAGGCGTCCTTTATACTTATTAAAAATAACAGCGCGACATCAATCTTCCAGGCGTCCCGAGTTCCAAGCACGCCCATAAAAAGCGAACGGCAAAACAAAACGGGGATCAAATGATCTGAACACTCAGGTTTAAGTACCTCCCGCTCACGCCATTAATAGAGCACACATATTACGAAAGAGGTCAATATTATCGCAGGCGCGGGGAACAAAATTGAAAAGTGTGTCGGAGCGGAATCCCGGGCACCATTCTCGTGCGTAACGTTATTGGATTATGAAATAGAAGCTCTTGCCCGCGACTTCATCCACGAATTCATTAGATCGAAAGATAATTTATTTCTCAATGAAAATCATAGATTATATTTCGGATATATCAAAAATTAAGGGTTTTACAAAAAGATCTTCAACTTTCGCAATCCTGCTGGGAGCTCAGCTGTTTTTCGAGATAAAAAATATCCTTCGTGTAAATCCTGATTATGAACTTACGCCCGCGATTATAACTGTGAAGAATTCGTTTATCGCACGAAAATTGCGTAGTTCCCGCAATTATACAATTTCCCTTGATTTAAACTATCCTATGTTAGGACATAGGACCTGAGAAGACTCAGAGCGTTTTCAGATTATCCTATCCGATATCGGTATCCGCCGGTATTTATCGGGGCGAGTAAAATGTATGAAATAGTACCTGACTTTCAGATTATCCGATCCAATATCGGATCATATTTCAAACATTTTACTTGCCCGTATATCGTATCGGCGTCCGATACCGATATCGGATCGGATAATCTGAAAAAGCTCTCAGGGTCTCAAATTATCTCCACCAAATTTCATCACGATCGAGTACCTCAAACGTCAAAGCGTATGAAGCAAACCAACTCACATTCACATTTTATAATATTAGTTAGGATTAGGATAGATCTGCTGAATTTCATCTGTTTTACCGTGAAAGAGTAACAAGCATACACAATCACAAACTTTTGCATTTATAACATCAGTATGATTAGTACGAAAATTAAAACCCTCATAAAAACAAATGCAAATCGTTATAGGAGCCGTTTTCTTCCCTTATCTCGCCTGAATGAAAATCACGACTGTCATGAGTAATTTCATCGAGCTGCACTGTTCTTCGATCAATTTCACGGGCCTTATGACAAAGTTATAAAGGGTAATTTAATGCAAGCCCGGGAATTTCTGAAGTGTACGTTACAATGGCGGTTATGCTAAATTCATTCGTAGACTTTGCCGTACCGTTTGGGCGCCAAATGTGCGATTTATTCAAGTAACAGTAGCTCCCCACTGCACAAACATACAAGTGATTTAAAGGCGAGCTACTTGCCTTGCTAGTTATCGCGAGCTTTGTTCCCTCAGCGATGGATGTTAATGTTAATTTTGAGTCCATTGTTACCGATGAGTTGAGAATTAATTTACAATGCAAGCTGCACGGGGCTCTGCACTTCAATAATTCAATGGACAAGTTTAAAATGTATTTAAAATAAAAGTTAAACAAAGATCTCAATAAATTGATTATAAGTAAAAAAACTATGAATAAAAAACGAAAAAGATAACCAAGTTAAGTCTAGACAAGAACTCTGTTAAGTAACTTACAGTCGGGACCCATTCAAAATCGTGAATCACCATTAGACTTGTTTTTACTTGTTAGTTTATTTTAAAGCTGTCGAGGTATAATCGTCGCATTTATAAATTTTATTATTGCTATCTCATTTCTCATTAACGGTTTTATTTCTCTCTGCCGACAAGACTTTGTATCCGGCCACTGCTACAGTTTTGTTTCCAAATTTAAAATAGTATCGTTTCCATCTATAAATAATTGAGCATCTAAACGTTGCCATTTAGAATAAAAAATTGCCCAATTATCCAAAAATTTGAATATTTTAATATAAATAACAAAGTATTACGAGGCATCGTTTTCGTTTAACCTAACGGCATTCACAGCAAAGCAAACTTGCCAACGTAAATTAAAAGTAAGCTTACAGAGCAGATAGAGCTGCCCGCAAGCGTAATAAACCGTCGAAATTGCCGTAAATTTCGATAGTTACCGTATTTAGAGCTGATTTACCGGTAAATTACGGCAAAACGTCCATGTTTAATAACGAAGCACCTCGGAGACGAAACTTATTCTCGGGGCGCATATGTATAAGAATAAGAATAATTTAATAGCTACTCGCAAAAACAGTTTTATAGTACACTAGCCGTTGCTCGCGACTCCGTTCGCGTTGTATTCGTTTATCGCTATTCCGCCGAAACTACGCAATTTTCCGGGACTGAAACTATGTGTATACTGAATTTCATCGTATAGACGTTATGAAGTAACAAACAAACAATCAGACTTACAAACTTTCGCATTTATAATATTAGTGAGATAGTGAGATAATTACAAGTTATGACAAAACTAAAAATAAAAATTAAAAAAATAAAAGCAAGTTTTTGCGAAGTCGCGAAACGGTGCCAGCTTAGCATAGTAAGTCTTCCAGTGCTTTGGGGATGATTTTATACTTTAGGTACGAGATGAAACGCTCACATTTACAGGTTAGCCAACATGACGTATGTTTGCGTCAAAAAAAAAACGTATCGGTGGAAAAAAAAATTCAAACGAGCCGTGCCAATTAGAAAATGATAAAGTATAGAATTGGAAACCTGGACCAAAATCTACACAATATACTTATTGGTAAAATACTAGACTGTTTGTGATCGAAACGTCGAGATAATTTTAGCAATAATTTGTGGCATTTATGTGTCCCGGCTGTACTAATACGTATAAAGCAAATTAATTTAGCACACCTTTTTGATTTTTTTATAAGCCTGTGATAATGTCCCACTTCTGGGCAAAAGCCTCTTCCCCAGATTTCCAACTCGCCCTTTTTTCACTTGTCTGGCCAGTCGCTGGAGACCGCGTCCAGGTCATCCCGCTGTCTTTGCCTTGGCCTGACCTTTTACAACTTAAAAAACAGGCGTGACGTAACCTATTATTTGTACAAAATTGTTGGTAGTTGCGTGACTGTCACTTATTAGGGCTTGAAGTCGGACATCCCTAATCACTGTCCGGTGCCAAAACAAGATAAGCCAAGCATTTGAGGAGACAACGGAAGCTCATATGACTTCTGGGGGATATTCCGACAATTGGGAATATTCATGGCAAGGCACACAAGTTTTCTCTGTAACAATTTAACGTGATACTTATATAACGAATGACGTTAAAATCATCAATATATAAGTAATTCAAAAAATTAGCAAGACATAAGCGAATGAAGTTTGTATTCCATTTCTTTCTCGAGAAATAAATTTGACATGGACTTTCTGATGCTGTCGTAGCATATGACGTCATATTCTATAACGGATTTTTCTGTCTTATTGACAATCGTTTTGTTGGATAAGTAGGTAAGGTACTGGTTAACACGGTTACACTTTTTTCATTCTTCCCGTATAATTGTCAATTTTATTTATGAGCTTATAAACTCACGTTTAATAGATGTTTTAGCTTAGAAACAATGTATAAGCACATACTTAATCCACCATCTTCTCAATACATGTACGTACAATAGCTACTGTCCGCAAGAATACCATAATTTTAACCCCTAACATGATACGCATCCCCAAGGAAAGGATAACTGAATATAATATTAGTGCAGAGTAAATCGACCCTCTGCACTACCCAGGTTTCTCAAACCCTTGCAGTGCGACCCTTAGCAATCGTGTTTGATTACTTGGAATTAACCTGGATTAATTATTTCTTCTAATAATAACTTTTGTTAACTATTAATTAATTCCGATTATAATCCAAAAGAGGACAATAACAAAGATGAAAGGCGTCAAATTTCGGGAGTAAATGAAGCCAAGACGTCACGCCGTGCTAAAAAGTATCGCACGGTGTGACTGACACGGAGTAAATTGAAGTGTAATTTGCTCATATTATTATGGAAGTAAACAAAAGCCAAAAGGGAGTCATTTGTATGTCCCTAACGAAGGTAGTTAAGTACCCGGCGATAAAGATTGCACATCGATCATTGAAAAGAGACAATTGGCTGCTTACGAAGATTTCCGAACACTGGCGGCCGCTCATCAATTATCATATTTATTAAGTGACGTTGACACATTAATGACACGTAAACTTCGGATATCTAGAAGGAGGATAGTTCCCTCTTTTTCCTAAAGATGCCATCGTAAAAAATTTAAAGTTGGAGGATTTTCAACAACTCTATAAATGCGTCCGTACTCTATTGCATCTGTACAACGACTGACAAGCGTTACATAAGTAGTATGTGACAACGCTCTACAAAGCCTAAATTAGCCAAGTCTCTTTCCAAAGACCGATGTGCAATCTTCATCGCCGGGTACTGTACAGTTTTTTCTCGCCCTTTTCAACTTGAGTTAAAATTTGGCATAACACCTTGAAACTCAACTCCCCTGAGTAGATAATAATCGAAGTATTCAATTTCGCGACAAAAATCCTCCTTGAAGGTTTATTAACAATTGTGACAGATGGAGTTGACGTTTCATTAGTTATTCCCGTTTGCCTGGCCCCAATTAAGTCATCAAACAGAAAATTTAAAGCCTCCATCCATTATCAGGATCTTGGTTCGAATTCAGCGACTTTGAAATGTCGAAAACATGTTTTTGGGGACAGAATTAGACATGAAAATACGCGGGTACCTAATAGAACTTTAGTTGGTACTCACATAAAAATATCAGGGATATTATTCTTTCTCTTATCTATAATTTACTTGCTGTTTCCCAAGAGTTTGTCTGTGAAAAATTCGTTTATCGCCTGCCTGTGGGAACTACTTAAACAATTTTCCGTTGTCCTTCTTTTCTCAGTGTTTCAAACTATTTCAAATTAAGCGTAATAGTGTGAGAAACGAACAAACATATACACTTTCGCTTTTATAATATTAGTTGTTATAGGAGACCTACTGATGATACCTATGGTGTCTATAAGCAATTTAGAAAAGTTTAATTAAATCCCACTCTTTACTGTTAAAACCTTTAGTTTCTTCTAGTTTGAAGTTGGTGCCTCAGCACGAGCCAGCAGGAGTAGAACTAAAGTCGTCTACCTGTTCTATTGTACATATTGGGCTTCAATCACTCCTGCTGGCTCGTGCTGAGGCACCGACTTCAAAGTAGTAGAAAATTATTTTCAAGGTTTTTGTGTCGATTCCAATTTTTTTTTTTAAATCTCATGGTTTTTAGTGATTTGTAGCCAAAGTGCATCTCAAAACGATTACATTCAGCCAAAACCCGGCATAATTATATTATTTTATAACAGAGTACCGGTACCTACGGTCTTCTTCATCAGGTCCAGTTCACCAAGTGATACTTTCTGAATGGAAATACCTACTCAAGTTGGTGTTTAAAATATCAAAATCGCTATAGGTGTGCTTTTGAAATTTGAGGGTTGCTCTCGAAGCTCTCTAAAAACCCATCATCAGATCCTGACTTGGTGACAATGGGACCACCTCTGAAGTATGTCCTTTAGAACAAAAAAATATTTTTTTCGGAGTTATCGCGTAACAAGCACACCACCCGTGTGGTGTCGGGTTAGAATTACACCTCTCCATTTCTACCGTGGATGTCGTAAGAGGCGGCTGAGGATATAGGTTAAGGTATACCGTAGGCGACAGGCTAGCAACCTGTCACCATTGTACTGTTTTTGTCAAACTTAAAACCTATAATTGCTAAAAGTGGCTCCGAAGCGGTAACGTTTCGTTTCTGCCAACCCCATGTGGGAATACAGGCGTGATGTTTGTATGTGTGTATTGTATTGTAAGTATATAAAAACAATGCATCTACAATCTACTCGTGCTTTCTTACCATTCATCTGATGACACAGACTTTTTTTTATGAAATTTAGTAGCAACCGCTGCCACTAAATTTCACAAAAAAAACTCTGATTTACATTATAATGTGCACATACTCGTAGTGTAGAATAAAAATAAGCAAATGAATACAGGAAAAGTCTTAAACCTCCGGAGCTTTCACCTTTTCGTCCTACATACTAGCCGGTTCAAAGTAAATAAGAACTACCGAAAGTAAATATGTGAAAAGCGGGGTAACTTCACACATTCCCTAAGTGAAGGGGCCCTTTCATCCCTGCCTTGGGCTATGCCTATTTGTCCCTCCAGATCAGCTTTGATAGACTCCCAATACTACCCATTGTCCACGTCCATGATACATGTTACGTATTACAAAGAATACTAAAACTGCTGGACAGCTTTATATGACTTTGGATTTGTTCCAACGGTGCGTTTGTTTAGTGATGTGACGAATATTCGCATTCGGGTCTGAGAATGATCGTGCGAATATTTTAAGAATGTATTTTGCATGGAAAAGTTCAAATTATTTATGAATTAACCGTATACCTAACCTATTTAAAACTCATGACCATACAATATATTATTTGATATTCGTATCAAAACGTTCAGTCATAACGGTCAAGCAACATAATAACTTGAAGTTGACTGTTTTTTTTTTTAAACACCGAAAATCCGCACTTATTTAGCGGCACAAAATTTGGCCCACAGTACATACAAAATTACTTATTACGGCATACATTCGAGAGCCAGATGTTGTGCCGCTCAGTATATTATAAGTGCGAAAGTAACTGTCTGTCTGTCTTTTAGTAACGAGACGTAAATTATCCGAATGATACAATTTTCTTCGCAAATGTTTGCATAACTTATTTATAGCGGAATGTAGTATGTCAATTTTTTTTGTCATTACATTAGCCACAATAAGATCAAAGAACTAAAATAATTTCTTTGCTCACCCGCGACCTATTACGAGTATGATAGTTACGTTTATGCAAGATAAGCGCGGTCATGCACTTCCTTCACCTCCACACTGTAAGAAAATAACACACACTGTACACTGTAGTTCATTGATAATGGACCTCCGCAAGGTATTCCCTTGACTTGTCTAAAAATGTTTTGCCTAATTTCACTTTGTCTAACAACTTTTACTATAATGAATAGTTTGTCTAAAGTCAATTTGCATAATTTCATTATACATAATTTTTATTTTGTCGAATTTTCATTTTTACTAAGTGATCATTTGCATATATTGATATTATTTTATCGAAAATTCACTTTGTTGATTCTTATTTTAACTAATCATCATATAGCCGAATAACGTTTTAACTAATATCATTTGCATAACTCTTGTTTTGCCGATTATTATTTTATCGAAAACTCACTTTGTCGATTGTCATTTTAACTAATCATCATAAAGTCGAATAACGTTTTAACTAACATTGGATTGTCTAATATTCAATTATCATAATATTTGTTTTGCTTACTAACGTTATGCCTAATTTTGAAACCTAATGTTTATTATAAGATAAGGTCAATTAGGTAGGTTAAAATTGAAATAAATTAATCCATAATATTCTACTATTTTTTTATTTGGTTCAAGCAAATAACAATATTAAACATACAGGGAATAGGTACGACGACGAGCGAAGCGAGGAGGAGCGTTAGGTAGAACTGCGACCCTACAGTGCGCGAGCCGAGCGAGCGAAGCGAGCGTGCCGTGGCAGCGGCCGGCGAAGCGCCATAATCGACTTTGTTTTATAATACTAAACTTTTTAGAATTAACTAACGTTATCATTGTGTATTCGGATTAACCGTGATTAGAATAAATAAAATTAACCGACATTTATGTTAGACAAAATAAAATTATGTCAGACAAACATTATACGAAATAAATTTATACAAAATGAAATTATGCTAAATGTATGTTAGACAAAAAATAGTTACATCAATCAAACGTTATACGATATAAGTTTATATAAAATAAAATTATGTGACATGTATGTTAGGCAAAATATAATTATGTCAGTCAAACAATATATCAAATGAGTTTATACAAAATAAAAAATAGGTAATTTAAAATTAGGTGAAACAAAATTATGTAAAGTAAGTTGTATGTAAAATGACTTTCACTAAAATGAAAATTAGGTAAAATGAAACATTAGGTTAAGTAATATTAGTTTATCTAACATTAGGCAAACTGAAAATAGGCAAAAAGTTGTTAGGCAAAACAAGGTACAACCATTGTTATGATGGTCGATAAGAGAGCGCGACTACGGATCAGTGTGGCTGCTACGAAATTCAACAATCGAGTTCGTGTCGCACCGTCCCGCCGAAGCTTATTAATACGAGAATGAGTCCCTCTCATTACGGTACGATACCAACTTACATTTTCGAATTTCGTAGTAGCCCTGCGCTGTGTTATGAATAAAGGTAAATGAAGCGTTTCTATTGGTTCATGACGAACACACTCCTCGCAACTAGGGTTGCCAGATACATGCATTTCATTTCCGGGACAATTCGAGGGTTAGAAATAGGGTCGGTAGTTAAATATCAATTCAAGCACGAAACCAACTATTTTCTTCAAATTGACAGTCTTTACAATTGGTCGTTTTAAAAAAGTGAGCCCAGATTTTGTCATTAGGCAAGTCTTTTGGAAGGACCTCAAAAACAGTTCTCAGGCATGTGCATTCTGAATACAGGCCGGCAATGTTAACCGCAGCTTCAATTTTTAATATGGAAGGCAATACTGCTCTCGTAGTTGAAATCCGGGACATTAAAGTGTAATTCCTGGACATCGCAATTCATGTACCTGGCAACCCTACTCGCAACACATCTTCGCACATCTCTGGTGGAAAGACTTCCACAGTCATTCTTGTCTTCTTCTTCTTTAGCCGTTCTCAACCTCAAAGGTGTAGGCCTCCTTCAGCTTATGCCATCTGTTCCGGTCTTGAGCAGTTTCCAGCCAGTCTTTTGATATCGTCGTAAATATTACGTAAAAAGTAGAAATAAATTACCTAATTTACGTTATTCTTTCATTAACTTTAGTTACACAGCGTGGGAAATAATAAAAAGTTTTATGAAACCCGTTACACATTATTTCATTAAGGCCATTATTACTATAAGGACCGGTGCACACTTGTAAAAGTAATTTCGATGGTTAAATTTTTAACAGTAAAACACACAATCTATCATACAATCAGTTCATTCTTACTTTCTATTATCTTTAGATATTCATGTTAATTAAAAACAAACAAACACACAATCCACTAATATTATATACGCGAAGGTTTGTAAGTCTGTTTGTTTTAGGGTTCCATAGCCAAAATGGCAAAAACGGAACCCTTATAGTTTCGCCCTGTCTGTCTGTCTGTCTGTCCTTCCACGGCTTTGCTCAGGGACTATCAATGCTAGAAAGCTGTAATTTTGCACGAATATACCGGGTGTGGCCTGTAATTCGAGCAAAAAATTAAAACGTAGATCGTCCTCGTCAAACTGAAGAACATTTAGTTCAGCTACTTTTAAAAATAATGGAGTCTTTGAATTTTCCTTTTTTTCATACAAATTTAATACTGCTATCAATGTACGCCATCCTAGAACACAACTGACGTCGCCTGTCACGCTACTAACATCAAGCATTTTGCTTTACATTGCTTCTTCGAATAAACTTAAAAGTGTAATAAAAATTCTAAAACGAATTATTTTTAAAAGTCGCTGGCGTTGTTCAGTTTGACGAGTATGATCTACGTTTTAATTATTTGCTTATATTACAGGCCACACTGGGTATACGTAAACTATGCCGACAAAATGGTACTCGTACAACAAAAAAATCAAAAAAAAATTGTTTAGGGTACTTCCCATAGACGTAAAGTGGGGGTGATTTTTTTTTCTCATCCAACCCTATAGTTTGTGATATCGTTGGATAGGTCTTTTAAAACCATTAGGGGCTTGCTAAGACGATTTTTCGATTCAGTGTTTATTTTTGCAAAATATTCAACTTTAAAGTGCATTTTTTATTAAAATCGGGTGTCCCCCCCTCCCCCATTCTAAAATCAGAACGGGTGGGTGGAAAAATTTTAAAAAATTCAGGTTGATAATAAGTATATCAAACTTACAAGAAAAACTATAACGGTTAAGTTTTTTTGAGAATGATTAGTAGTGTAAGAGTAAATAGCAGCTTAAGGTATAAAATATACCTAAAAATTGAATACTGATTCCGTACAAAATACGAAATCCTTAGAAAAATAATGCTTAATTTTGTCGTAATGGTTACGGACCCTATTTCGGGCGTGTCCGACACGCTCTTGGCCGGTTTTTTGTTTTATTACCTCTTCACGTCAAAGCCGGTGAACTAATCTAGATGAAATTCGGTATACAGTTTGAATTTCGAGGAAGGACATAGGAGAGTTTTTATCCCGGAAAATTGCATAGTTCCCGCGGGATAGCGATAAACGAATTCTACGCGGACGAAGTCGCGAGCATCAGCTTGTTCTCGGTATAATATTAGTTTAAACATTTTTTTTCTTATTTTATCTCATATAAACATGAAAAGTATTTTATTTATTTATGCGAAGTTATATGTAAACCTACCCTCACAGGTGTGTATTAAAAGCAAAT
Source organism: Choristoneura fumiferana (assembly GCF_025370935.1). Classification (NCBI taxonomy): domain Eukaryota; kingdom Metazoa; phylum Arthropoda; class Insecta; order Lepidoptera; family Tortricidae; genus Choristoneura; species Choristoneura fumiferana. Next base: position 11,670,994 of record NC_133479.1, on the reverse strand, counting down.
CTTTTGTACCTATTTACTAAATAACGCTGTTTACACTAAGCCGAGCCTAATCCGATCCTAGACATGACTAGAGCAACGTTATTAATGCACCTTTATTAAAGGCTAATCTTTATAGCCTACACGTAAAGTTTGTAGTTATATTAAGCTATTAATAGTTATATTAAACTTAATTAAGCCTGTTAAGGGTTCTTGGTTTGTCCGTGGCTGATGTTAAGGGTTAAAGAGGACATCTACGATAGTAAAAACAACTGCCAAGTGTGAGTCACTCCGATCACCGATGCGCTGGACCGACCAAGCGAAGGCTGCCGTTAATGGTACTTTCCTTTGTACTTTCTATGAATGACCCCTCTATCTAGTGTGTAGCAACTTAGAAGAAAAAAATAAAGAAACCCGTTATACATTTAAGAAACGTAAGCTATTAAGTCAATTAAGTTAGAGAGAGGTCTGTAGCTGTTAAGTATTTCTGGATGCTAAATCACTCAAAAAAAGCATAGAAATAAGCAAAGAAGTAACCTGTCCATAGTGGAAGAGCTACAGGTGAAGAAGAGGCTATCATCCATAGTGAGATCTCGTATCCTCCGATATTTCGGACATGTGACTCGACGTGGGGAGCACTCTATAGAGCGATTTGTGGCGCAGGGAAGGGTAAATGGGAAAGATCAAGAGCAAGTTCTCCCATGCGCTGGACTGACCAGATAAAAGCCCTAACAAATACTCTTCTCAACACTTGCGCCAGAGAAGCGACGGCCAGGGACAACCGGCGTACAATTGTTCGACGTGCTACATGAACGTGATCACGACGGCTCTGTCAAGTTTCCGTATCCGACAAAGAGAGAAGCAAGGAAGGAAATTCCAAAATTGACAGACGACAAACGGATCTCGTGACAGTAATTCTATTCACTCTCATTACTAATGTAAAGAATTCACCAAAAAACATTGTACTATGCCATCGTAAGTTCATTTGTGTAACCATATTACCCGATAGTGCCGTCGCATGTCTCCTTGGCATGGTAAAAGATAAGCGAATCACAAGTACATGGACACGTCAATTATTGGAATAACCTCGAGTGTATTTGACGCTGACTCTGTGTACTTGTACAATGTATATACGTGTACACGTGTGAACGTCAGGATGGTGTGCCTCTAATTTCAAAGGACTTAAAAAAAATAAAAGAGTGTTTAATATTACTTACGCTTTACGCTTATGCTCATCATACATCATTATCGCGGGAGCAAAAACAAATCAGTTAATGAATAGATACAACAGAATGACTATTTAGTAAAACGGATATATTCTGCCTACAAATTCTAAGCAACTCAGAAGTTAAAATTACGAGTTGAAATGTCGTTCCACAGAAGATTTTGTTTGACGGAAACTAACGTTGCACTTAGAGCAATATAATTTTGTATCGCGAACCTGTAATTCGGAATAATCCTTTATCCACAACTCCACAAAATAATCGCAAAAAAAAATATTTTTCAAAAAAACAACTCGAATCTTTCATGTCTATATCTTAGTACCCGCTAACTTGACGCTCTCCGAACGTGTCAAGCTGTATGTATACATGACTATGTATAATTAAATGGATAGTAACCGCTGTTAGTCGATTAAGCCACTTATTTTATTTCTTTAATATGAAATCGTTATTGACTTTTTGTGCGTTAAATGATTAATGAGTGAAGCCCTGTAATGAATCGGCATTTCTTCGCCGGAAATGAAATTAAAACTCGTATTATACCAACTCATTTGTTTGTATAGGAACGTATCAGAAAAGTAATGCAAGGTTTTCGTAAGTATAGTATAAAAGTTGGTTAAAAAATTTGCAAATAATTTTGCGACCACTTCCTAATATCCGATTATATGAAAGTTTAAGAGATTTCCACGGGAATTTTCGTTTGTTACTCCTTCACGCTAAATCTATGGTACATAGATAACTGGACGTTAGGAGTAACACATAGGTTAGAAAGAAAGAAATCATTTATTGCCACAAAAAAAAGTCGAAAAATAAAACCATACACTAAACCTAATCAGAAAACAGTTTTTTGTGGCAAAAGGAGCGGACTCAGCATTTGCTACGAGTGCAAGCGTAAGCCTGCATTGCGCAGCTGATTTTCAGGTACTTTTTGATTTTGTTAGGTACTTTTTATCTCCATATTGCTACAGGATATTGCCGTGGTGGCCGAGTGGTTTGACGAATGGCTTCTCAAGCAGAGGATCGTGGGTTCAAACCCCGGCTCGCACCTCTGAGTTTTTCGAAATTCATGTGCGGAATTACATTTGAAATTTACCACGAGCTTTACGGTGAAGGAAAACATCGTGAGGAAACCTGCACAACAAACCTGCGAAGGAATTCAACGGTGTGTGTGTGGGAAGTTCCCAATCCGCACTGGGCCCGCGTGGGAACTACTGCCCAAGCCCTCTCATTTCGAGAGGAGGCCTGTGCCCTGCAGTGGGACGGTTATAGGCTGGGATGGATGGATTGCTACAGGATGGGGATAAAATCTCGAAATTTCGACCAATAAGCTTAGGCCATAATGTTTGGGTCTGGTATTTTATACAACGTGTGACAATCATGCTGCATGCGGCGACTGCAAAAGTGTAAAGAACACGGTAGTCGGCCGCATTCGGCGAGCGACAGCTGCCACCGCCTTAATATGGCCGCCGCAGTAGACGGACAGACTAACGTAAAGGCGACGGTCGTTCGCCGAAGTAGTTTGAAGCAAATTCGGCGACCGCATTAGGTGAACGACGCAGTGTAATTGCCGCTTAAATTTTGATTAACGATAGCTTTAACTACTGAGAACCGTTTTATTGAAAAAAAAGTAACAATTAAGTACCTTTTCTAATGGCGTTATTATTATTTTTAATTTTCTCGAGCAGCAATGTAATGCAAACATTTATTTGACGTTTCAGAGAGGCAGCAAATGTCAGTGTCACAGGTTGTTAGCTTTGTTTCCGATACATTGCGTGCCGAATATTAATAAATGACTGTGTGAAAAAAATAATTTTTTTTACTAGAAATACTAATTTACGTTCTTTATGGCTTATGCTTTTAGCCCTTAAAATATATGTTTTACAAAGTTTTTTTATTAAATCCACGACATAATTGGACGACGTGCTACGTGACCACGACTGCTCTATCAAGAGTAGACCAGAGAGAAAAAAGAATTATTAGGAATAGGGATGCTGACTCCACCAATCAACTGACGTACTTTTTACGTATGAGCTGTCAAAACACAATTCTCCCATAGAGTCACTTGTTCGCCAACTCAATCAACTATTTATTTGTTTTAAAGCAACAAAAAATCTGATTTTGCAGTTAATCGAAAATTTATCTGGTTTTCAGGGCTATAATAAAGCGTTTTTTTTACTGGAGTCGTGTCTTCGAATTATTTTTTAATGGTGTCAACATCCCTATTATTAGGTTTCTGAGAAAAAAAAATTATTAGGAATTTAGTAACGTCTCTGAGCCACTGAGCCATGGCCCTTTTGCACTATTGCAGCGCACACAAACAACAGAAAAATGTTTACTTTTAAGTTTTTACGACTGTTCTTTTTTAATTTCTGTAATTTTGATTGTGCTATTTGTAGTAACAAATAAACGTTTTATCTATCTATCTCGGAATTTAAATGCAGGTTGCTAGTTGCTAATGGTTTACGTGTACGAAGCCAGTTATAATCATAATAACATAACACCTAAGAGCTCCGTGCCTTTCCTACAATGTTAACATTCCCTTAGTAGAAAACTATGTAGCCCATATGATTTATGTGGCAAAAATTACCGATATGCACATAAATATCAATCCATTGACGTTCTACTCCCTCGAGAAGTATTTTTCCGCGTATATCATTATTTGGTTCACCTTCCAACTTTTGTCTGTTAAAATAAAAGGTTATGATCGTAAAAATAGGAGCAGTCAGGTTTTTGGATTTCTATTAATATTATAAACGCGAAACTTTGTGATTATGTGGGATGAATTTTGGCAAGGACTTGCCGTTAGATGCTGTTAGCTGGAAGTTAATGTAAATATAGTAACTAACGCGAGACTGTACATAACTTTGTTCCCGCTGAAATTTTGAGAAATTTAATTAGGTTTAGAGAAATTTTAAACAAAATTTCAGCTTTGTAGGTCGAAGGATTTGAGTTAACTGACGACTCAGACAGGCAGGCAGTCCGGAGTTTGCATTTTGTTTTTAAGATGCTCATTTGTATCATAGTAGCCAAGTGGTCTGAGCAATGGCCTCTGAAACAGAGGGTCGTGGGTTCGAGACCGGGCTCGGGCCTCTGAGTTTAATAATAAAGTAATTAATGTGGCAAATTACATTTGAAATTTACTTTGAACTTTACGGTGAAGGAAAACATTGTGAGGAAACCTGGACGCACGTGTGAATAATATTACTTGAAGATCTCACTTGAACTCACAATTAAAAGACAGGAGCGAACTAGTTTCACATGTGAATAAACTCAATGACGTGTGTGAAGTTCCCAATCCGCAAAGGTACCGTGTGGGAACTACGACTAACGCCCTCTCAGTCTGAGAGGAGGCCTGTACAGTGATATTGGTACGTACATAGTTCGAGATGATGATGAAGCGTAACGTACCTAATAAAAATATATCCTCAGAAATATGAATAAATTCTATGTATGACGTCTTGTTAATCTTAATATGTTTGAAACCTTAATTATTATAATACAAACATATTTTCTTTGCTGTGAAAGTCTATAGGCGACTGGCAGAGAATCTCATAAGGTCGCAAATCTAACCTTTGGTAATGTAAAAAAAGGTGAGCAATATCTACCAAAAAATAGTTGTACAACAAGAGCGTAAAATGGGTTTTATGAATAACTTAAACACTCTGCTTTTCAGTTTGATTGCGAGGAAATTAAGCAGCAACAGTGTAAACAAATATTAATTCTAGGAACATTTAATTTTTCATTTCATCTATATGTATTAATTTATTACATTTTCGTTGATGTCTTATTGTAAAATACGCACAATAAAGGGTTTATTTTACCTATTTTTTTGTTCGTGGCTGTTGGCGCTTGATTGCCTTGGTCTTAGACAAAGATTTTACCTTTATGCACTAGAGCATAAAAAGTAATTTTATGTTGTCTACAGCCATAAATACGAAGTACCTATACGAGCATGAGAAGTGAAAAAGTTCTTTTCGACATCACATGACAAATAACTTTGTAAATATCTTTTTCTACGCAAAAAATATTTAATTTAATAAATCACAGTAGACAGGTGTCCGAATCGGCTTGTATTACTGTCGCAATATCATTTAGCCTAGGGTTGGCAATTCGAAGTGAAATTCTTCAGCCAATACATAAACTCAAACACACACTAAACATATTACATACATTTTTAGACTTCAAGTGCCGACCAAGCACCATTTTTAACCGACGAAAAAAAACGGAGGAGGTTCTCAAGTCAACGACGCGTATATGCGGGTCAAAAAGAATTGTCAAAATCGGACTACTCTGTAAAAAGTTATGCGTGGAGTTTTTAGTTTTTAGTCCGATTTTGATAATTTTTTTTTCATTGTAAAGCGTACCCCGAGGGTGGTCCCATATAAATTTGGAAAAAAAAATCTTACCCTAAGGCTAGGAAAACAGGGGATGATTGATTGTTCAGTTATTTATTGTATGTAATGTATGACCAACCTTTTTACAGAGTTGCCCGATTTTGATATTTTTGTTTTTATAAGACAGGGTATACCTTGAAGTTGGTATAATATAAATTTGAAAAAAAATACCCCAAGGGTGGGAAAAAGTATTAAGTAAAAAAAAACTTTTTAACAAAAAAGAAGGTAAGGTAAGGTTAAAAAACTAGTACCTAGGTTAAGGTTAAATAAAAAAAAGGTTTATTATTTTTTGCTCTTTCGTTTTTTCGGCGGTTTAATTTTTTTTGTTATTATTATTATATTATGCTTATAATTAGTGATTATATGGTATAATTAATATATATTTTTTTTACATTTACAGCGCATTGGTATAAACAGTAATGCTGTAAACTGTTTATTGGTTAATAAATAAATAAATAAATATCATGGGACAATTGACACCAATTACAATTACAATAGTCCCAAACTAAGCAAACCAAAAAAGCTTGTACCCTTGTATTGTATTGTATTGTATACTACACTATGTAGACTATGGGTTAAATGATTAAATGATAATCATGAATAAAGATCACTAATTATGCACTGTAAAACAGTGAAAATGTTCTTACACTGTTTTACGGTACAGTATAATGTTTTTTAAAAGTTGTAACTAAATAATTTCGATTCACACATATTTTATTCAGCAATAGAAGGTTAAACAAGTTGGTTTAAAATATTATGTTTTTGTTACCCTTATGTTTCACATCAATGTCACTCGTCAAGTTTGTGGATTTCTAAATTTAACCTTTAACAATCTGTGAACTTATAATTGGTATGAATAAAAAAACTTTACAGAACCTGTTCGACTTATAGTTTCTGAAACAAACTATACCGCGACGACGCGCGTGGATGTCACAATGACACCTGTACAACATACGAACTAAACTTTCACTAAAACTGATACGAATATAAAGGCACCGAATCTGCTTTGTATCACATAAAAACATATGACAACTCGACAGCCCTATTTGTAAGAGCATACATTATTTGTTTTGCAGAATGTGAGAATTTATATCATTGGGTCGGCGGGTCGCCGTCGAGCGCCATCCATCTCGGCTCACGGCTTGTGTAAATCACGACAAACATGCATTTTACATGTATATACAAGCTATATGTTTCGCGGACAATGTCCAAAAATACGGACGAAATTTTGATGGGAAGTTTTTGCCAGCCCTGATTTTGCTTTTTTACCGTATCCCGAAAAAAACATGCTGTTTAAAACGTCTCGAGTCTCGATTGGGATGGAAGTAGTGAAATTTCATAAACAGCCAAGCCTAACAGAGTAAATTTGGCTAAAATCTGACCTGCTGTGGGATTCCATGTAACTTGTGCAGTTGACAATATTGTAAAGAAAGAAAGAAAGAAAGAAAACATTTATTCGTGACATTACATGACGTGACATTACATGTTGTAGGAGTCATAGTTACCTACTACTAAGCACTTGATATTGTTCCTTTTAGTTTGATTATACACCAACAACGGCCAATTCATATTTACAAACATCGAAACTTAAATAAGAAATATTTCCGTTCTGGCTATCTAATAATAAGAGTAATCTCGTCGTCATTTTCTTCGAGTACCAATGCGTCCATTTTTAACCTAACTACACACAGATATCTAATTAACTAAATTACAGCACTCGTTAGTACAATGTAATTAATTTTAAAGCAGCAATCTCAGCAGTACGATGCTTCGTTACAGATTGAGCCGGGAAAAAACATCTGGCTTTTAAGCCATATTGGTGTTTCGCGATTTTAACCCAAAAATATGGCTTTTCCTACTGAATCAAGAGCACAATCGAACCGAGTTTAAAAAAATTACAGATTTGTTACGTTTTTTTTTTTCATACGGGCGTAACAAAACGGAGTCAAAAAATACTGTATGAAAAAATGGGGACATTTTTTTAAACTATCGGAATCGATTGTGCTCTTGATTCTGCGTAGGAAAAGCCATATTTTTTCAAAATTGAAAAAAAGAAAGGGTACATCTGTACACGAAAACGCCGAACCCCAAATAGTAATGAAGTAATTGATTCATTTTACCTTACGTTCCCATTACCTTCCGTTCTGCGAGGTAGCTCGGGCAGTGTTTCCATTCATTCTTACATCTTCATAAAAGCCAGCTAAAATTCACGCTACCCACGTTAGTTCAAAGGATTTTGCTGGACGCTTCCTTTCGCATTATATGTGTCGACCATCCATCAAGCTACGCAAAGTACTTGCAACGTTCTTAAATTTACATACGTATACAGGAACATGGTCGTATGTAAATAATGGCGCGAATGAAAATTCATCCTGCAGTTTTTGAGCATAAATTCCCATTCTGACTATGCTAAAATTTACGTGTAGGACTTTGAAACAATTTGCACGTTGACAGTTTTTTATTTTTTCACTATCAAACGTGCCCAATTCACTCGCCGCGTTGCCGAGTTGAACAGCGATGGGCAACCTTTGCACAAGAAACGACCCAGAGCGGGAGTCAAGACCTCTCTGACGAAGAGCGCGCCCCACTTCTTTAAAAAAAGTTCTTGCCTCGTAGCCCCAACAACCGCCAATGGAACAAACATATAGTTTGCAAGTGAAATTGTCATTATTCGTCATCTCTCGTATTGAATCACAAATTTTGTGAATATCATCTCGATGCTAAAGCAAAAATAATAGCCTCTTAAAAATTCGGCTGTCACGATATTATGTTTATCTTCGTCGAGCGAATAACATATTATTCATGCCAACTGTCCTGAATGACAAAAGCACTACTTCCAAGCGTACATTTTTATATTGCCTATCGGGATTAAATTTATGGTAGTTTCGAATACATTTACGTAAACATATTCAGCTCAGATGACAGTAGAATAATCAGATGGTTTTACAGTACATTGCAGTCTTACATGACCACTATCAATCCTTTTTTGATCACCATATCTTGTCTTATCTATACTTAGTTACAAAGACCAAACTAAAAAAGGCTGGACTTGGCAGATTTCTTGACTATTCTAGAGGAGCTAAGAAAGGATTTTTAGAAATACTTTCGGGATAAGGAAATAATCTATGAACTTTTAGGTCATTAACATATCAATGACCTAAAAAGTAACGCCGAAATTATTATTTTTTCTTTCATAGGGGAGAAGTCGTGGTCTAAAGCAAGTCATAATCTATGAAAAAGACGATATTTCTAACAGCGGCAAAACCATTGTGTATCTTCTACATTTAAAATTCAATACACTATAGTCCATGTTTTAAATATGACTTACAGTGCTTAGGATGTGTGATGTACGGGATCCGTCTCAGACTGAAATAATAACGTATCTAGAACATGTTTGTATTACACCGACGGTTCGATGGTAGCTTTTACTTTCGCAGATCGAATGTGAATGTTAGTTTTATTGAATTACGTAACAGTACATAAAAAATCTTATAGGTATACCTTAATTTCTTTATTCTTTGAATACCCATTTTATTCCTCATTTGCAAATTTTGCAATGCGAAAAAAGAGAGAAATTGAATTTTTTAAAGTGTGCTTTATACTCAAAATTTTTCATTACCTACTTGACTAGAAATTACTGCTGCAATGTGCAAGTTACCCATTGTTCCCAAAAAGAGGAAATATTTTCTGAATTTTCGGAATTTCCTTTTTTTTAAATAATAGATTCTTTCTGGCACTGAATTTTTGCTAATCAAGATAGTTCTTGCCTATGTCTCTGCTTGAGAATAATCTCGAGCGGCCAAGCATCCCGCACGATTTATTGTTTAACCTAGTACAATCACTAACAACTAGCTGTAAGCTAATAACGTGACGTGACAAGGGTGTCAATGCGGCAGTAATTCCGATCGGGACGTGGCCGCGGTGACAAACAGTTCTGGAGGTGCCGGATATTCCCAATTTCCGAGTCGGCGCACCTCCGTGGATTTATGTCGCTGGGAGATGGATGATGGCGCCCTATTCTGGAGTATTTTAAATTTGGGACTGCTCTCATTTTGTGTAATTTTTTCCTACTACCCTGTAATTTTTATGTGATTTTTTTCTTTGACTTCATATGTTTTTTTTTGTAATTCTTTATTTTAATTTGTTTACAAAAAAAGGACTTTCTGCCAAGTTTCTTGCGACGCATTCTTCTTGGCAATTATGGTCTTTCCGAAAGCGATAGTAGTTTAGAAAAGTGACGTATAAAAGTGCACTTTGAGGTTTACTTGCAGAATAAAAGTTTTGATTTTGATTTTTGTGTAGAACTTACTCTAGAAGTTTTTGGAATAATATATGACGACAAAGTTTGGAACAAGATACTAGCGCAGAAATCTTCCTAGAATAGATGCCTCCAACATCATAACATCATAAAATCAGGCATACCCATACTCATAGATGCAAACCTGCGCGAGAATGACAATTCTTTATTCATCACATTACGAGTACATCAACATTAAGTTGCGACCGAGGAAGTTCTACGACAAGTCAGTCAAAAACAAAAGCTTTTGTAAACTATCAAGAAAAAGATTCAGGAATTCGAGATTATGGCCTCCTAACCAATGATTATGATGGGAAAAGTTTACGGGAAAAGAAAAGTTAGCTACGAAAAGAATTGGTAACGAAAAGTCAGAGTGGACACGGATACCGAGTGCCGCAGAACTTTTTAGCCTCGCAAGGAAGTAACTCAAACATGCTAAACTGAATTCTAACCTTTACTAGTTAGAGAAACGCAAGGTTTACCTAAAATCACACAAGACTAGTTTGATTTTAGTATCTGTGCCACAAATTACTATGCCATAAATACAAACTAGGGTAATTTTTTTATTGCATCGACTAGTAAAGTCATTAAAACCGATGCGATTCAAATATCAGAAACCGAACTAAACATTCCAAAGCTACGACCAGCTCCACCCAGTCAAAATAATCAGAATAGCGCCCCACTCCTGTCCGCATAGGCTGTAAGCCCGGGATTCGACCAAAACTGGCATTTATGAAAAAGGCCTAATAGACTAGTTGTCAGCGCTTAATCCGACACGTAAATATGAATGCGGAAAAATGTGCCGCCGGGGATTAAGGGCGGTGAACATTATTAGATAAGGGTTACGCACGCACTGCGCGAGGTGTTTGAACTTTTAGAGATATAATAAATACTTAGCACCTGGCTGAACGAGCTTCGCTCGGGTATGTATTATAATACCGATAAACGAAAGACCGAATTTCACAAGACCTATGGACGGAAGGCCGAATATTAAAACGTCGAATGGATATATGACCGAAAGCTTGAATATGCGTTATGCGTCGACATTTCAACTGTAGGTATTATGATTTGTCGGTCTTATAATACATACCCCTTCGGTCGAAGTTCCTCTTTGAAATACAGTTTTCTTTTATATGAAACAACAAAACTTAAATAAATACAGTATGGTTTATATAAGAATAAGAATAAGAATAATTTTATTTAGTAATAAAGTTACATTGTCCACAAAAAATTACAAAATAACACAGTTGAATAAAAAAACAATACATTTGACTTTTCTACGGCCTTCGCACTAGACTCTGGGTCTGTATCGCGAGTGCCAGAAGGATGTCTTAAATTACAAAATTAGAACATTACAAAATACGGTAAGAGTAAATACTCTAGAATTTACTTGAAGTGTGTGTGTGTGTGTGTGTGTGTGTGTGTGTGTGTGTGTGTGTGTGTGTGTGTGTGTGTGTGTGTGTGTACGCGTGTGTGTGTTCCTTTTTACAGGCGTTTAATTGCAGGCTTTAAGGAGATCTTCCGTATCTTGGTAATTCAGTTTGGCTAGATGCTCTTCTATAGCACTCTTAAGTTTGGTAGCAGATAAGTCTTTGGGGTTTTTAATTTTTTTGCATATTTTGTTGTAAACATTTACATGGGAGTAAGGAGGCATATGTCTGGCGAAGCTAGATCTGATTGATGGTAGAGGTATGCTAAATACGCGGCGTGAAGAAAGGGTAGGAAAGTCATGTCTAGAAATTACTTTCCGATGAGTAGCCACGGCTACTTTTGAAATATATAATTGTCTTACCCTTAACACCTTACACTCCTTATACAGGTCATCAGTGGGAAACCTATAAGGCTTCCTGAGCATAACTTTTAGTACAGCACGTTGAGCGATCTCCAAACTTTTTATGTTGGATTTTACAATACCACCCCAAGCTGAAAGGATAAAAACGTTTAAATCCTGTATCTCGTGTTATACGAAAAGTGACGATTATCTTCATAAATTAAAACCAACCACCACCACGTGGGACGAAGTGTGTATGGTATGGCAACGAAGAGTAGCAAGGAAAATTGGGTTTGGTTCATGGACATATTCGTCGATTTGCGTCAAAACCGCGTTTGAAATGTTTCTGAGCCTTACCTAAATCATTATCATATCAGCCATAGGACGTCCCCTATTGGACATAGGCCTCCCTCATATACATCCAGTTGCTTCGGTTTGAAGCGGCCTGCGTCCATCTCGTTGGTGGACGTCCTAAGCTGTGCTTGTCGGTCCGCGATCTCCATTCAAAAACCTATCGGCCCTAACAGTCATTTCAAATAATGCAGTAAAAAAATACAAAAAAGTAGCCTGCTTCCCAAAATCACTTTGCAACCAAATCGCCCAACAATTTCAAACTCCAATCCATCAAGAACATTTTAAGCTATTACAAAAATGCACAACTTCACCAACTCAAGATCAAACGGCTAATTCTTTGAAACTTAAAGGGCCGTATCGTTGGCCGGATCGGGTTACCAATCGGCCGACAAATCGGTTGCCCACTCGACAACTTGGTAGGGCCTAAACACGGTGAGAGCCCATTGAACTCCACACCAGTGTTTGTTTACCGATAAGATTCCGTTAGGGTTTTAGATACTTCGGAATACACCGGCTATTTTTGAGATAATTGAGGAGGAGCCACACGTGTAGGAATACACTTACCTACTGAACCGGGATGTTTGTAGTATGTTCGAGCAAGAAAGTGCTTTAACAATTTTAATGACTCCTACTTCAGAATTAAAACAATACTCGTAAGGCTGATTGTCATACCTATTGACTTGTGAATGAAAATAGGCTTTGACGTTTTAAGCGCTACGAATGACATTTACCCCCAGTGTTCACCATTCATTGATAAAATTATTTGACGGATAAATGTGATGACGTCTCCGTTTTTTTTTGTTCGAATAGACGGAGACGGCATCACATTCATCCATTATATAAAATTAATCAATGGATGCTGAAACAGCCCCTTAGGGCCTTAGGGTGGACCTATTTCTTGGTCGACTATATATTGATTTATTTTAAGTCTCTTTCTGCGTGAATACGGGGTTTTCTAACTCATCACCTCTACGAGTAAAAACTGTTCAAATTTAAGTTTAAAGGTTATATGTATCGACATAGTTTATTTAATTTAGTAGCGTTCTTTGTGAACACAAATTGAAGTCTAAGTATGCGGCCACAGGTGGCGCCACTTACCTCTACAGATTGTTTTGTTATAACACGTTTGTCTTTTCATAATTCTTACTCGAAGGTTATTTTATTTCCTGGCTGCAAAATTGCATAGTTTCGCAATCGCGTCATAAACGAATTCTTGATAGACGAAGTCGCGGACAAAAGCTAATGTACCTATACACACCAACACATAGTAAGCAGTACAGAAAACACAAGTATATACATAGAAATTTTCTAAGGAACGCAATAAGCGGCCTAACAAAGCTTCGCTTTTTAAAACCCTTAAAAAGCTTTTAGGGCTTCTACAGTTATAGAATCTGGCTCATTTTATTTATTCTCGAGTATACAATTATCATTATTTTCGTACTCTAACACAATAAACCCACAGTACCCTCATTCAGTATAATTATTCAATCAAGGATACTTTGCCGGCAAAATAAATAGCAGACATAGTTGGGACCCATCAGAAGCTCTTGCCACCGCACTACGATTAGTCGAAGGACCCTATGTCCGTTCTACCATTAATCTCAGGGTGACTTATGAATCGCAAAGGCGTGGCCAGCGTCCTCTATTGTCCATTCGGACCCTAAAAAATCACTGGTCTCTGTCTATAGTTTTGGTTTTTGGTGGGCAACTTTTGTTTTTGCAGTTGACTTTTGGCTTCCATCGGTTGAATTTATATCGTGCTTTGCGAAATATCGTCATTTAGGTAGATGGTGGGCTTAAATGTTGGGAGATATATCGTGGGTGTTTTCTTACATTTCTGAAGTGCGGCTTTCCGTGGTGTCCATCCCATTAATATTATAACATTTATAACTGCCAAAGTTTGTAAGTCTGTTTACTCGTATTTGGGAAGTGACTTTATTTTATACCATCTAAAGATTAGTATGGAAGTCTGCATTGAAAGTATGTATATAAACTCTTTATTGTACAAAATAAGTAAACAAACACAATTGACAAGCAATGAAATATATGTACAAAGGCGAACTTATCCCTTTAAGGGATCTCTACCAGTCAACCTTTGAGTGGATGAGCGGAGCATTCAGTAAGGGACAGACAAAAAGTGAGTTTAAAAATTAAAATAGATAGTGGAAGCTACAATACATTGCTTTAAATAATATAATACACAAATCTATAAAAGAATCCTAACATAAAAATACACTACTATATAAAATAAGCAAAGATAATAATAATAACAATAATAATAGTTAATGTTTTCAACTCGTTCGCAGTAGTGGTGCTCTCAATGTTTAATGTACGCAGGAAACATTTCAACCGAAGATAATTAATTAAAAACAAAATTAATCTTAATAATTAAATTAAAACGGCTATCATCCGCGAATTAATTTGTCTGAACCAGCGCAACGTAATCGATTGAGCAAATTATATATGAGTTTGAGTGTATACTTCATTCGATCGGTGTCGAAAATTAATTAAGGACCAATGTCCAAGTGAGGGTGTGTTAATTACGCCTTACTGTTTACATCCGCCGTCTGAGTCTTTGTGTCGTTGATTTTGATTACCCTCGGACATTTTGGATGGGCCAAGATATTTATAGGTATCTTGTTTAAGCTACAATAAGCATTATTTCCCGTTAAATTACGAGAGGAGGCCTGTGCCCTGCAGTGGGACGTATATAGGCTGGGATGATGATGATGATGATGAAGCTTTATTTATAGGCTTTTTTTACTGACTGTTATTTTCTTTCACTGTCATAAAAACTATATTCCCACCGAATTTCAAGTCAATTCAATTGCTAAAAGGACCAAGTGAAATTTGATTTACAAAATTTGACAGTAACAATCTACAAACAAACAGACACACATAGTAAATTCAGAGCTTAGCTGTCACTTTGACATTTCGGTTGTTTATGATTCTATTACAGTTCAGGAAGATGAAAGCTACCTTGACATTTATTTTGTTTCCAGAAATTGATAGACATATAATTTAGATGAATTACAAGATCAAGAGTCAGCTTAGTGTGTAATATTAAAGCTTGTGCTCCTCTAAACTTCACGAGTGGACAAATGAAACCAATAGTATACCAGAGAGCGAGGGATTTCAAACATCTGCCAACTTTTCCCTTCCAATTAATACAACAAAGCCCTACAACAAAGGACATCAAAAACATATTATCAAATTATAATTTACGGAATGGCATTTTTTAATAAGAATTTGGAGAGGCCTATGCGCAACTTTCTTTGTCAACTTCTAGTCCATGGAGATTACGATTAATATTTAAGCGGAAGATGGCCCAAAATTAAGGTCGGGAAAGCTACAAAAATTATATTAAAATGTTAAAACCTTAATCACAACTTTTCATCACCCCTGGGTGCCGCTCGTCTTAGAAGTTACGCATATATTAAATACTGTAAAATTTATAACGAATCTGATAGTATGTTATCATGCAAACCACTAATTAAACCTTTGATTTATACTATCTTTTAATATCTTTGCATTATAAGCATAAATTCTTACAAGATAAAACTTATTCCGTTAATTATCCAAAAACGCGTAAATAGTTTTAGTTTTTTACTGTGCATTTACAAACTGTATAAATTTCTGCGATAACAAGTACCGAGTTCTTTTGAGACATTAGAACAAAAGCAGCTGACCATTGTGGAGAAAACGGAAAAATACTTTACACTGATATTATATTGTGTAATTTTAAATAAGTAGAAGAACAATCTTTTTATTGTTATTTTTTTATGGGTGTGAAGGTCCTGTAAATATCTTCTGCATCGTTCAATAAAGCAGAGCCTTCCTTGATATTCAGCGTTCTGAGTTTTAAAAAACTTTCTATTTAACAGACTTTTCAACAGTAATACAGACGTAAAGAACACATTACTTAAAAATCTAAAAACTACTAAAAAAGTCGTATACACACGCCCATAAAAAAATCTTAACACGAAATAAAACAAGACACATCGCCACGTGAACCCAATAAATTCGACCGTAAACTTAACCACTAAAATTATCAAATTCTAAATTATCCCCGAACTATTCGCGTGTTTTGCTATCTAAACTAAGTTTAGTAAGTTATACCATTACTGTCTTGAGGAGGTAGGTAAATTGGGAATGGTCGGAACAGGAAAGAGTTTTTGCCGGCGGTCGGACATGCCGTAACTCCGGAGCAACATCGGTCGGGTCGACAAAATTGTGGCAACGGCACACAGTTTTCGTGACGATACAGTAAAACATGCCTCAGATGATTCTGTGGCCTTAGTGTGAGTTTTTCGTCCTTTAAATCGTCTTCAACGCTTTTGCGTTGAATATTATGAGATTGGCCTGTGCCCAGCAGTGGCTATAGGCTAGGATGATGATGATTATGAGATTACTTTGTACTGTTTCCTCACGATGTTCTCCTTCACCGTAAAGCTCGTGGTAAATTTCAAATGTAATTCCGCACATGAATTTCGAAAAACTCAGAGGCGCGAGCTGGGGTTTGATTGATCCCACGATGCTCTGCTTCAGAGGCGATAGGTCAAACCACTAGGCCACCACGGCACACTTGCAGCAAGATAACTGGTTAAATTTTGGTAGCGTAACGTACTGTTATGATCAGATACACTGCCACTTTCGGGTTTCTACGATGCTGAAACTTTGCCAGCCCCTCGCCTCTTGACAACTACGTACAAAATCGTGCATTAAGATACCGCTATCTCCCTCCTTCTATCAGATTAGAGCGGGACGGGGTTATCTAATCGCAAGTTTATGTTGTTGGGCTGTTAATCAAAGGGCTAAAGCCAGAATACTTGAGTACTTCTGTTACTTTGAGGTTTTTCGTTGATGTTTTAAGCCAAGGCAAATTTTAATTCACTTAGGGCTTGTTTCACAACTCTCCGATTATATTGAGACTATTTTAAGTGCCAGGTATCTATGATGCCGCCTCTTTCTAATTCGTTCAAATAACGGATGTCATGGTTGATATTTGTCACTTAAAATATAAAAAATATATCAGATGATGCACAGGCCATTATATTGTCATTTTACAATGCAATAGATAATCTCGGCCTATTGCACAAGCTGCCCTTCACATCACCCACCTCACCGGGGTTCAGCGGAAAACCAGCGCTGAGGCTCTGGTGACAGCTTAGGGTACGGCACATGCTGAGCTGAGTCCTTTTGGCATCACAGTACACGGCAGCGTCTCTAATTTTTCTCTCTTCTTCTATTTATGTTTTTACTGTGTTTTTGTTGTGATGTAGTGTGTGTTTTTTATGTCAATAAATGTTGGGATTTGAGATTGGGCTATTCAGAAACACACCTTCCGTTTTCTTCAAAGGAGACTGCAGGCACCGTAAAGCTTATACTAATTTTCAAATCTGATTTTTTAATTTCTAATAACTTAGTCAAAGTCAAAATATCTATTCAATTTAGGTTATAACAAGCGCTTATGAATGTCAAAAAAAACCTACCACCGGTTCGGAAAAACCTCTGTTGAGAAGAATCCGGCAAGAAACTCAACGAGGTATATTTTTTTTAAACATTTGATCCTACAACACTTATTTAATGATGATGACACTTAGTTTTTTTATCTAGCCCATAATATGTGCCACGGCTGGGCAAGGGGTTCTCCTTTCCTCTGTTCGTCCCTATCCTGGGCATGGATCTGACAATCGAGCTGATCTGAAAATCGCTTAGGTAGTCTTCTTTAACGGGAATATTTTATTAAAAAAAAAATAGAAAGGGCATCAAACATCAAACAAATATCTGACACACAAAATACCAGCAACTACATATCATAGAGTGGTTAAAGATGCCCAAACTTTTAATAGAATTGTCTGGCAAAATCTGATACATATTTTTATTTTGTAACATTAATACCTACATTTTTAGTCTTAACATCAGGATTGGACGCAGGCTCTACTGCATTAGACCCCGAAGCGGGGTTAAAATTCAGAGTGAACGTTTAACTCCGATACACACAAGCAGGCGAGGCGAAAGTCGTGGGAAGTTAGTTAATTATGTAAATTGCGGCGTGTACCCTGAAATATGGGCTGGATTCACTCAAACCCGACTCCAGCCCGGGACAGACATTACAGGCCTTTTACTTGGCTTATTTAGGCCCGTGGAAAGTCATCTCGGCACTGTTCACTTTTTCTGGCTCTGGATGTTCTTTAGAAACTTTAAGCAACCAAAGTGCAACCTATAATCGATTAATTTTTAACCATATCGAAAATAACTAAGACATGGATGCACAGAAAAACCAGAAAAAGAGACCAGCACTGGGAATCGAACCCAGGTCCTCAGCATTCCGTGCTGCGTGCTATAACCCCTACACCACTGCTGGACAGGAATCTAGACACGATTTTTTCCTATGCATACATATCTCAGGTTGCTTATTTCTACTTTGCTACTTAAGCAGCAGCACTAGCGACATCTATGTTGCGTCGACAGATGTCACACTCTTTCGGAACCAACCGCTCACCCAGAAAAGTCTGCTGCTGGTCTCTTTTTCTGGTTTTTCTGTGCATCCATGTCTCAGTTTGTATTTTCGATATGGTTTCACGGGATTTAAATAAAAAATACAAAAAGACTCCAAAAAACCAATCATAATTTTTAACCCCCGACGCAAAAAGAGGAGTGTTATAAGTTTGACCGCTATGTGTGTCTGTGTGTAGCACCGTAGCTCTTAAACGGGTAAACCGATTGGAATGCGGTTTTTTTATTCGAGAGCAGGGTTTCTAGCGATGGTTCTTAGACATGTTTTATCAAAATCGGTTCAGCCGTTTTTGAGATATTGAACTTTGAAGCGACAATGTCGGGGGTTTGCCAACTTTTTGTTGGTTAGATTATATATAATAGGCCTTGACATCTTTTACAGATTATCTAAGTAGAATCGCGACGACACTTGCGCTCGAGGCCGCTTCGGGACAGGATCCCCCGGCCGGACACGCGACAAGTGTACTCCCCCCCAGGTGGTCGGGGGTTGATGGCCTGGTCGAGACGCCTCGTGCGTTTTTCCTTTAGCATGTGAAACCAGTCGTCATCATGTACTCGACCTTTGTGGTTAGTTTATGTTCTATGTATTTAACTTTTATAATCATGCTTTCCAAAGTTAGTAGTAGATATGTTATGGTCTCGTATCATCCTTTATTTCTTACTAGCCTATACCCGCTGCTTTGCACGAGTAAAATCTATGCGTCTAGAAATTGAATTCCGAGAGGAGGCCTGTGCCCAGCAGTGGGACGTATATAGGCTGGGATGAGAGAAATTGAATAGTCTCCTGGTTTTTGCAAAAAAATCCGTAGGCAGTTCCACATGGAAATTATTGCGGGTGTTTTCTAAGCAACGTTAATGTTCCTACATTATTTCAGTTCATTTTCGACTCCAAGCGCCGAAGGGTGCGGTGTTCCGTCGTTTTAGGCTAGCGACAAGACCACTTTAAAAATCCCTAATTAGTTTTTTTTAACCCCCGACGCAAGAAGAGGGGTGTTATAAGTTTGACCGCTATGTGTGTGTCTGTCTGTGGCACCATAGCACTTAAACGGGTGGACCGATTTGAATGAGGTTTTTTTTTATTTGAAAGCAGGTTTTCTAGCGATGGTTCTTAGACATGTTTTATCAAAATCGGTTCAGTCGTTTTTGAGATATTGAACTTTGAAGTGACAAAGTCAGGGTTTTCCAACTTTTTTCTATGTCTTTTTTGTGCCTTTTTATGTTATTTTTTCTGTATAATTTGAATATAACTTAATATACTAGCTTAATGTGATAGCCTAATTGAAACGACACTAGCACCAAGTGAGAGGTGTGGCATCTCTGTCAGGGCCGGGGGATAATTCTGTGCTCCTGACTTACAGCAGAGGACGTTTGGATATCTTATTTGAATAAAATCGGTTTAAATTTTAATGGTTTCCAAATTATGCTCAACAATTTTAAATGAATATTGATATATGGGTGGAGTTCAAAAAGTTGGACTACGTTACGTAACATTAAATAAATAAATAAAATATCATGGGACACTTGAAACCATTAAAACCGATTTCATGTCTTATTTTACTGCGGTCTCCACTCAAGATCCAGTTTGCCCCAACAGTCCTATATACAATACAAATATTTTCTTCCAACTATGCTTTAATTTTATCATAACCACAATACATACCCAGCACAAAGCGGGACTTTTCTGCTCTAGAGCAGAAAAAAATATGAAAATCCTTTATTGCATTTAGTTTTTTTTTTTTAATTGCACCACCAAAGCGGTAACACAAGTATTTTTCCTATAAAATTAGCCTGCATAGTGAAAAAAACTCTAGTGTTAGGTTGCTCGACCTGACCGGTCTTATGAAATTTGACAAGTTGCGTACAAAAAATTGTTGCTACCAATCCTACCAAAAACAGTAAGTAGCTGTAAATTAAAAAAAAACTGAGTGTTTGGTTGGCCAACCTGGTACCCTTCCAAAATTTGACAGATCGCGGGTAAAAATATCTGCTACTGGCTACTAACTCTGCCAAAAAAAGTAAGAAATAAAAAAAATAAAAAAATTGGCGGGAACCTTGCAAATTTTCCGCGGATATTTTTGAGAGTGCGAATGTAAACTTACAAAAATGGAATCATCGAGTGCTAGTGACATTTCTTTCCTTTAATTGTTTATCATGAGTTTTTTTTCGTCTACTATTCCTGTAATAGTTGAAAGAAAAGCAGATTATCCACCTCGCATTAAGTAATTTATATTGCCCTCGTGCTTTTAATCAAATCCAAATCGGCATTCGGTGCAATAATAAATAACTTTCTGCTTGGTGCAACAATCTACTATTATTGCACACCAGAAATCAGTACAAAAAATAAAATATGTGCATATACATGTGCTTAAGTATGTAAGATTGGTTTTTTGGCTGGTCTTATTTTTCTGGTTTTTCTATGCATCTATATTTCAGTTTGTATTTTCGACTTAAGTATGTAACCTGCCCATTGCCATTTCAACTTGAGCCTTGAGCAATGTTACCTATAGCTGTAATACTACTCCGCTGTCGCAACGACCCGAAGTGGATCTTGGCGTGCGATACGAGTTGGCGCTAATACAAGCACGCTCGAAGGTGGGACGATGATATTTGTAAGGCAACGGGCAGGGATCGCAGAAGAGCTGAAGTCGAGCTTAGTGGCGTGCCATGGGTGAAGCATATGTCCAGTAGTGGACTGATATAGGCTGATGATGCTGACGTAAACTTATTGTACTGATTTGTAGTGTTAATATTTGTAGCCTAAAAAAGTCTTTTTACTTAGTCTATCCAGTCTGATCTACTGCGTCAGCTGCGAATTATAAATCCTTCAACAGGAAGCTAATATTTTAGTATTACCTAACGGACTGTTTATTTTTTGTAAAATCTGCGGCTAGCGATCCAGATTAAAAGCCATAGTTTAGAGCGAATGAAATCTTTATTCTGCGCTTGAGATCATGTATCTTGCGTCGTGTACCGTAGGAAATTGCACGTTAAAAGTTTACAGATTTATTGCTTCTGTGAACGTACCCGGCTATCGGCATCAGGTGATAGCAGTACTATATCTTGTTGTTTAACGCTTTGAAAAATATTTTTTACGGTTGGTCAACAGCATTTTATTAGGAACCTATATTTTGAGCTATCCTCCTTCAATTCATGCCTGCTGCCTTTATCATCACATCGCATTCATCTTTCCTTTATTACATTGATATTTTAAATTTAAATGTCAGAATTAGTCTCATAGTACCTAGTCTCACTACGCACTGTAGGTATTCCGTATATTTGTTATCACTGGAAACGTATCAAATCAAAAAAAGTGAACTGTAATAAGCAAATTTAAATATGTCATAATTCAGCTGTTTCTATCGGAATGGGATGCCAAATATTACGGACACATCGAATACCAAAGACTAATCCTGCACACCTACATGTATGTTCCAGAGAATCAGCTAAATTTTATTTCTCTCCCACTCTGGTCACCAGCTTTCTTCGGAAATGTACTCCAAAAAAGTGTACAGGAGTCGTAAATCGTGGCTTTGAGGCGGACGCGCGGATGATTAATGCAGGGGCACCCATCCGTGGCGTTTATTCATATTCAGAGTGCCTTCGACGCACTCTCTTTAATGGGTGAACCCTCCCGGGGCTCCCGGCAAAAGCCTGCACTGTTATTGGTATGCAACTGTTTTTAAATGCGAGTACAATTCAGAATGAAATGTAAGTCGGAGGCGAGACATATCGAAGGGAAAGTCTAGAAGAATCTAAGAATTCTCGAAGTCTTAGTGGTGGAGGTGCTACCGTGGAGTAATTTGCATTGATTTCGCATTGATCTCGGTGACACTTTCATAGAATGATGATGAGGTATCTCTTGTAGAGTAATGACGAAAACTCGATAATAGCACTGTTGTCAAGTCTGACCGAAAAGTTAAAGTTAAAGTTGTTTCTGGTGAAATATTTCGTAATAACTTTAAAACAAGTCTTATGTGACATTTAGGGGCTGTTTCACCATCCATCGATTAGCGTTAACCGCCGGTTAAATGTGATACGGTCTCCGTCTACTCGAACAAAACAAATAGAGACGGCATCACACCTAACCGCCAGTTAACACTTATCAATGGATGGTGAAACAGCCCCTTAAAGAATTATAAAACTCGTATTATCTCCATTGATCAAACTCTCTCTTCTGTTTCATAGTGTTTACAACTATGATATCGAGCATTTCAAGAAAAGGGCGTATACTTTATTTAATGGTCGGCAAAAGACCAAACTCACTTGAGTTGTTGGCAATCATGGGCGGTGGTGATGATTCCCCATCAGATGATCCGCACGCTCTGTTGCCTTCCTCATAATAATAAAAAATCTAATAAACTGAGAATTGGCCTGAAATTTAAAACTATTAACTTTGCAATAGTACAACATTGTACACAATAAATGCGGCCCGCAGAATGATATAGGGGTGAAGACCAAAAGTTGCACACCGTTAAAGCTGCTTTAGCAGGAAGTTATAAGTAATTTCTGTTAACTTTTTCCATTATGACACGAAAATTAATCATACAAATCTTCACCCATAAGCGTGTAGTGTAGTGCATCTTTATCACTTTAAAACAATCAAGTAAACCGGTTTTTTAAACCCGGGTGTTTCATAAAAAGCAGTGGTACTTGGGAAAGAAATCATCATCATCAGCCATAGGACATCCACTGTTGGACATAAGCCCATTACAAAAACAAATAATTTAAACAAAAACCAAATACAGGTGTGAGAGGGACTCAGCGAGGGTTTAGTACAAATTTACCACAAACTTTACGGTGAAGGAAAAATCACAAGGAAAGAAGCGCACTGGGCCGCGCAGCAACTCGCACTCTCATCACGAGAAGCAGTGAAACTTACATTGGTCAAGATCAGAGTATGTATTAAAAAAAATACCGGATGTTTCTTTTTTGTTGACTGTTTTTGCATTATCATGCAAACGATTTAGGTAGGTATATAAAAAATAAAACACATAAAATTAACTAAAACGGACTTCCTTTTCCAAAGGTAGCGTAGCTCGGAGCATTGTAACCAAGACGCTGGCCGCGTTGCCCCGGTGCACAGCGAGGCTCAGTCTTTGGGCGAAAGCCTGCTCTACTCATCCAAACTACATACTCGTATCCTTGCCAAATTATAATTTAATCCCATCGTTACCAAGTTAAATAATAACTTGTAAAAATTAAGCAGGTAGGCAGTGTAGAAATTATATTTTCCAGGTACAATAGTGTTTGTTTTCCGTAATACTCTCCACGGTATATTTAAGCCATGTTTACTGCTTGGTTCATATTATTCTACATGTAGTAGTTAGTATTAAATAATTAAGAGCCCTGTCTTAATACTTCGGAGAGTAATAAAACGAGTAAAATAAACAAAAACACAATTCTCTTACAATTGAAAATAATTTTAAAACAGACACCAGTTTTTAACTTCAGTTTTCAGACTAAGGTTACCGACATAGCCCGAAGAAATTACGAAACTGAAGTGGTAGTGGGCGGGGGCACATTGCTCGCAGGACTGATGGCCGATGGGGTCAGAAGGTTTTCGAATGGTGTCCGCGGAGCGGGAGACGAGCTGTCGGTAGGCCTTCAACAAGATGGAGCGACGACGCGGTGGATGCAGAGAGCACAAGACCGGTCTGAGTGGAGAGCCATGGGGAAGGCCTATGTCTAGCAGTGGACGTCTTTCGGCTGACATGATGATGATGACACACCAGTTTCTACATAATAAAAATTACCATTCAATCTAAATATTAAACTGCCAAGCTAAATAATATTTCATTAGCTTCAAAACTAAATACAAATATTTCTCCTAAAAAAAAGCTGTGGTGGCTTAGTGGTTGACCTACGGCCGGCCTCTCAAGCAGAGGATAGAGGGTTCAAACCCGGTTCGAACCTGAGTTTTTCGAAATTCACGTACGAAATCACACTTGAAATTTACCACGAGCTTTACAGTGAAGGAATCCAACGGTGTTTGTGAAGTTCCCAATTCGCACTAGGCCCGCGTGGGAACTACGGCATAGAACCCTCTCGTTCCGATAGGCCTGTGCCCAGCATTGGGGCACATACCTATAGGTTGGGATGAACGTGAATATTTCTACAAACGCGTAGCATTTAACGTCGTAGCTAAGTTCCCGTAGCACTCTACGTCGTAGCAGCTACGGCATTAGCGAACGTAGCAACGTCGGCCTGCGACTTAAAGCAATAATCTCAAGTCCGGTCGCAGACAGCGTACATTATCGTCATTGCCATTACCGCGGACGTAACGAGCCGACGGCACACAGCCCGCAGATTATAGGCGCAGAGGCGACGTCTCATTCTAACTAATATTATAAATACGAATGATTGTTTGTTAAACTTGCATTCATTTATAAGTCATGTTCATTACATTAGGTGACATTATTAAGCCGTGGTGGCCTAGTGGTTTGACATATCGCCTCTCAAGCAGAGGGTCGTGGGTTCGAACCCCGGCTCGCACCTCTGAGTTTTTCGAAATTCATGTGCGGAATTACATTTGAAATTTACCACGAGCTTTGCGGTGAAGGAAAACATCGTGAGGAAACCTGCACAAACCTGCGAAGCGATTCAATGGTTCGTGCGAAGTTCCCAATCCGCACTGGGCCCGCGTGGGAACTATGGCCCAAGCCCTCTTGTTCTAAGAGGAGGCCTGTGCCCAGCAGTGGGACGTATATAGGCTGGGATGATGATGATTAAGTAGTACACGACACCCTGATAGGGCATAAAAATGATAATCCTTAAATTATTTTACGCTTATAACGTTTCATTACATAATTAATTAATTTATTTATTATACGGATTAGATGTCGTGTCATCAAAATAACACACACAAACATCACGCCTGTAATCCCAAATGGGGTAGACAGAGCACACGAAACGTTACCGCTTTCGGAACCACTTTTAGCAATTTTAGGTTTAAAATCAAAATACTAATGATAATCCATACTAATATTATAAATGCGAAAGTGTGTCTTTCACGCCGTAACGGAGCGACGGATCGACGTGATTTTTGGCATAGAGATAGTTTATGGGCCCGAGAGTGACATAGGCTACTTTTTATCCCGGAAAAATGCACAGTTCCCGAGGGAACAGCGCGCGATAACCGAATACCACGCGGGCGGAGCCGCGGGCATAAGCTAGTATAATGTAATAGGAATTTATTTTAATAGTAAACTTTAATGCTTAAAGTAACTACTCTACTCATCATCATTATCATATACGCCGTAGGACGTCCACAGTTGGACCAATTTTAACCCACAGTTTCAACGAGATCATATCCATCTCATCAGTACTCAATTGATCATGATTCGTGATGAAATGTGGTATGAAATAGTTTAAGACCCTGAGGCCCTTGGGCATAGGATAGCTTTAACCTGGAAAATTGTCAGTGTAGTGTGGTGGACTGGTGGTGATAGATGGGTTTGTGTGTATTCTTACAGTGTGGTGGTGCAGGAACTGCATGAACACACATTTCTTGCTTGCTTCAGTTCATGGATATGGACCTCCGCAAAGTAACGCCTAATTCAACAAATTAATTGTATTGTTCTCGCTGAACGCAGTAAGCGAACTCTTCGCAGACAAGCCGCGAGAAAGAGCTAGTTTATTGTATTTTTTGGGAATTCCCTACAGAGATTACAGTCAGTTTTATTTTATTTCTATTGTAAAGGTTGCCTGGCAGAGATCGTTCTGAAGCTATAAGGTTAGCTATTTCTTACTTTGTACGCTTTTTCTGTACCCGATTTATATAACAATATGCTGTACCAACCGTCTGCATATTTAAAATCAAGAAACTGCCCGACATCTGCTTTGAGCCATCTCATTAGCATCAGAACGCCAACGCGTAGGTACATAACTTTTTGCTTTCGCTCAATACGTCTCTTACTTTTTATATTGATTAGACAAGGACGCAAAGAGCGACAAGCGAGACAACACCGTCCTTTCTAGGATGACAAGCCAGGCCCCGACTCATTTGCTCAATGTGAATCTCTAGTGTCCCTTAGCTATACAGCTAGCAGTTCTGTGCCCTAAGACAAGCTTGCTAGATTCATGCAGCGTAACGCTGGTAAACGTCGTCTTGAGGCATTTATGTAACTAAACTAAGCAGACAGTGATTACATCACACTACACCTCGTCCGACGCTCAGCAAGCATGTATGTATCTTAACTGAGGTATGTTCTGCGTTGCTTAATCTGTGGCCACTGACCGCTTGTCACAACGCTTGACACGTTGGCTTGACGCGGCGATAACGTTGTTGACCGGCCGGAAAGTCAACACAGCCCACCTTGCACTTCTAATAAGCCGTGAAATGCCTTCGGGGTAATAGTTGTTATTGATTGCTATTGTTAGTTGTGTTAGGATTAGGGAGCTTGTATGAATATATATGTACGTTTCGTAAGCTTTTAGTCTACTTTAGTTTACAATGAGCTAAGCGGATCGATGAATAAAAAACTATTCTCGATTCATATTTCTGTCGTGAAATTGAGTTCGTAGTTTACAATAAAGAAAGCTTTCTTTCTGTTTCCGAAAGTTGTGCGGAAGCTGTCTTAAGTTAGGAAGTTTGGATGACTTGCATCTTATGTTTAAACCAGCAATTTTTGTATAATATGTATTTATTTATTTCTAACGATTTTAATGAAATTGGGTATTTGGGGGTTTTCGAGGATGAATAATCGATCTAGCTTTTTTTTAACGTGTGTTTTCTTATACCCTTGTACCCTTTGTACCCTTTTTTGAGGTTTAATTTCATATGCAATAAAATCGGTAATTTCGATAGGTCTTATAATTTACAAAGGATATTTTTCTTGCTGTCAATTACCGAGGTTCAAAGCTTCTCATCTAATGAACACCTGAATCTATGGATAAAACGTTCCACATTCATAACGGTCAAATAAATTCAATGCCGCCAGCCAATTAGAAGACGTATTTAAAAAATGGAATGACATGGATTTTTTTCTTATTAGCATCTAATGGCCATAAAGAAATGTGGCCAGTCCGTTCATGTTAATGTCATAATTTGAATTATTATGGGGACAATTAACGTCTAGCGGGTAACCGACAAACCTAATTTACACCAAATTGTAACTCGTTAAGGCAAAACATTCACGTGATTACATGTCATCATGGAGCAAGAACGATTTTTTTGTTAAAATATTTTTTACTACTGCCTATCAAAAAATAGTCACAGTAGAAGTATCCTATGTAAAAACTGTAGAAAAACTGCAACGTTTTCTAGTTTCATAGACCAAAAAACGCCAAGAGCACTTTTCATCTACAAACCGGCCAGTTTATACACAACCGTATTGTTATGCATGACGCTACACAGATTTCATAAAGCCATTGCATTGTTCGGTGGATGGATTCAACCTCTTACTAATAATAAAATTTTGAGATATAATTTTAACTAGCGTTTGCCCGCGACTTCGTCCGCGTAGCATTTGTTTATCGCTATCCCGCGGAAACTATGTTATTTTCCGGGATAAAAACTATCCTATGTCCTTCCCGGGACTCAAAAACTATCTGCATACCGAATTCCAACTAAATCGGCTAAGCGGTTTAGACGTGAAGAGGTAACAAACAATCAGACTTACAAACTTTCGCATTTATAATATGTATTAGTGGACAATGCGCAGGCGACAGAGCGATTTCGCCTCTACGCCTAAGCAGAGTGCATGCAGAGTTCGCCAACTAAAGCAAGTTCTATTGGTGATCGTTAGTGAATGGTAAGCTTTAGCTTTGCGTGCAAAACAGTAATCAAGCGACACTGTTTGCTCGCACAAAGAATAATTAACCCGCATCCTGTCTTAGTGCACATGTGAAGAATTAAGCGTGTGAATTCTTTGAAGGTTTGTACCGTCGACTGCAAAGATATAAACGGCCAAAGTTACAAGAATGTTTACATGAGTACATGACTTTATTGATTTAACGTTAAGGTTGTCTACACATTTTATCCGTATTCATATCTTTGTAGTTGACTGTACTAAAGATGTGTAACTGCAGCACACCAGTCACACTTGTGAGTTTTTGTCTGATTTCTTAATCAGTTGTCAGCTGCTATCCCATAGGCAGCGCCAATAAATATTTTGAGTACGAACTTCTTGTCAACTTCTTGAGTCACGACCTTAAATGCGCCGAAAAATACAAAAAAGTGTACGTTTACGTTAAATTAAAAAAAAAGTTTGGTGTTTTACTTATACCAAATCTGGAATCTTAATGATTGTTTCTGAGACAAGCTCGTAGGCACTAGTTTCGTGACGTCCATTTGACAACTTTGACATTTGTGTCTATTTTATTCCTCTTAATGGCGGCCATAAGGCTTGGGCCAATGTCAGTTAAATTAATGATAAATATATTCTTCTTATGCATGTTGTACGGTGATTGTAGTTTTTGCAACTTGATAGCATAATTCCAGAAACCACGCGGAGACCACTTGCGCATTAAAAAATGTCAGACACGAGAGCAATATAGAATTTTGTGATCACTGTTCACTGTTAAGGTTAATCGCCGCATAAAACACTATCAAAATTATACTTCAACTAGCCGAAGAAGCAGAAATACCAAAATTAGATATCGTCTACATCCGCCATGTTCGAATGCTACAAATCGAATCTGGATATGTCTTCAATTCAATTTGTGTCACGATTAGATTTGATTTCACAAATTTCACTAGTAGAGCGAGAGTTGAGCCAATTCTAGCCAATCGCAAGCAAGACTGAAACGTCAAACGGACTTCACGATACTAACGTCATTATCGATATCCCATCTGTCAGAGAACCCTCATTCATTAAACTACATCAACCATGCGTTGACACCGCAAATCACCATTATTTGAACTCGTAACCTGTTTCGATTCAGCCGAGGTTGTATTTAATTCGCGTTAATCCTGAAGTTAATCCCGATATGTGTCGGCGTCACATTTGACCGCACGAGCGGTGTCGAGCTCACGCTCCTCCTCTTAATGACGCTGGTGATCAAGAGATATGGGATGCGAACTTGGTGTAGGGATGAACGACCAATATATCGAGTGATGGACATTGTTTTAAAGTTTCTTGGTTTAGAAGAAGAAAATCAAACCCCAATTACGTGTTATTCGAAAATTTCGCGCTAATAAATAAACATGATAACCTACCCTACACTTCAGTACCCTTAGTGTAAGTTTTCAGTTACAAAATACGTCTCGATCGCGTTCGCGTTAAAATCTCAATTGATATGAAAACTGGAACAGCGCCTCTAGCGGAACGTTTGCGATGTTCGTGTTTCCACACAAATTGAGATTTTAACGCGAACGCGATCGAGACGTATTTTGTAACCGATAACTTACACTAAGGGCACAGTTTACTCAACCACGGCTGCAACAACGGCGCTAAAACGTCGAACTAGATTTTAGTCATATATCGTCGTGATTACGTCCCACGTGCCACTTTAACTATTGTTAACATTGCACATTAACGAAAGACTTTTTTAATGAACATAGATCGGTCATAGTAGACGTCAAACCCTAGTGTTGCCATGCGTGGTTCGCTTTATTTTATTCATTCCTCATGGCGGCCATAAGTCTTGGGCCAATGTCAGTTAAATTAAAGATATGGAGATTCATATATTCTTCTTATTCACGTTGTACGGTGATTGTAGTTTTTGCAACTTGATAGCAAAATTCCAGAAACCACGCGGAGACAACTTGCGCATTAAAAAATGTCAGACACGAGAGCAATATAGAATTTTGTGATCAATGTTAATCGCCGCATAAAACACAACAAAATTATACTTCAACTAGCCGAAGAAGCAGAAATACCAAAATTAGATATCGTCTACATCCGCCATGTTCGAATGCTACAAATCGAATCCTGGTTCGCTTTACAGTCTGTGGACTGAAACGCGGGAAAACGACTGTCAACTGTCAGTATGTGAAAACTTACAGGTATAGGTGCCGAGACCATGAATTGAATAAAAACCGTCTTGTGTTTTTTAAAATAAAAGGATTTTCTGTTATGTTACAGTCGATTGTTGTGATATATTGTCATTACTCGTTCCATGGAGTGTAGTTCTTTTGGCAACCGGGATAGTGAATTAAATAGTCTTCAGATGAAAAACCTCGCAGTCAGTGTACGAGTACGCGTTACAAATTTTGCCATAATTTATCACGATACGTAAAAAAATAGACATTCCGGTGGGCATAGAGTTGTCACGGTGCCGCGTCATTATTACCCAGTTTATTAATAGTTAAAGTTCGCAATAATGTTTTACGGAGGTCCACATTAATTTACTGCCACGCTTGCTAGTCTGCTGGATGAAAAAATTTAAAAGTAGCATTATAAAAAGTTGTACGTAGTTCATTGAAAATACGTGCCAATTCCAGACTGGAGCTGAAATTTTGCACAAAAGTTTCCCTAATGATCTAAAGAAGAATAAGGCGGATATGTCGAAAATTTTATAAGAGAGTTCTACAAGGAGTTAAGCTCAGTGAGCTAAGTATGAGGTAGTGAAAATATAAAACACCTTTACCTATTGTTACCCGCTCCTCCTGTCAACGTTGAATGAGCTTTAATTTGCTGCGAGCGGCGTGTTTACGCCATGCGCGGCTGCACCGCGAACAGCAGGGAAAAATCAACTGTAACACTTTATTTTTAACCTTAATACTAGTTCTATTACCTTACTGGATGTAGCATTTATTTTGTGCTGTGCCAGCGGTACTTAAGTGGGTCTGTTCCCACCAGTTCTATTATCAATTCCATTGATGACACTATCATAATATATCTTACCATGCATGTGACATAGAGGCCAATAGCTCGCTGGCCAGTTTAGTTTTAGTTAGAATAAAAGTGATTAGGTACTTTTGTTTTTTTTTTATCTCCAACTGAAGTTTTTAAATTTTCAGTTAAAAGAAACATATGGATTTTTTGCAACTTGCATTTAGTTCTATAAACCCTCTGTTTTCAATGTAAGCTGCCTGGAACTGAGCCCTACAATTTCTCCTAACTAAAAACTTGCAGGGAATAAAAAATCTAAGAAGTGCAAGTAATGGAAATAATAATAAATAGCACTAGTGGAAATAGAGCAAAGTACTAATTAAAAGCGTTGTGAACTGACATTAACACATTCTGGAGATATTTGAATTTCTTTCGAGTTCAAATCAATTTTAGTTCGCTATCCTGCAGGAA
This sequence comes from Choristoneura fumiferana, assembly GCF_025370935.1. Classification (NCBI taxonomy): domain Eukaryota; kingdom Metazoa; phylum Arthropoda; class Insecta; order Lepidoptera; family Tortricidae; genus Choristoneura; species Choristoneura fumiferana. The sequence goes on along the minus strand of NC_133479.1, from coordinate 11,639,276 downwards.
GTCCGATAGCTTTTCAGATATGAAGTAGTCTATTGTATCCTCATCGTACAAACAATTTCGTTGATTTAGCGATTGACAATGAAGAAGTAAGGAACAGATAGATTATTTCTTTCACTGTCTTATATAAGGTTCGATGTTATACATTAAAACCGATTTTTCGTGGTAGGTAATATTTTCCTATCTAAGTATGCTTTTCAATTCAATTCGTTGTTCAATTAAGGTACACTATTGTATATTTCTTTTTCTGCCAGTGTTTTTTCTGTGTATCAAATATTATGTGTAACAGTTAAATAGAATGCTCTAAAATTATACACTACCCATAAAACATAATTGCGCAGCACATTAAGGGGCCTGTTTCAACACTTGTCGACTAACTTTAAGTGACGGATATCAGTGATGCCGTCGTTTGTTTTTTCCGAATAAACAAAGACGGCATTACTTTTATCTGATACTTAAAATTCGTCGACAAGTAGTGAAACAGGCCCTAAAACTATGCATCACGTGTGACTCAATTATTCGAGCAAAAAGTCATCGAGGCGGGGGCAAACAGGCTGCATTTGTCAAGTGGCGTGCCGGCTCCAACATAACATAACTGTGGCTGTGTTAGTCTCATCATGATAATGTACACTTGAATACGGAGTGCAGTCAGTTTGCGACCGCATGGAGCTGAGGCCTTGCGATGCATGGAAAAATGCGTTAGCTGTGTAGCTTTGACAACCCCTTAGCTCCTTACGGAGTTTCTATGCCTTCTTTATTTTAATGACCGACGCAAACACCTATGTGTGTAACCGATTCGGACGCGGTTATTGTTACGAAAGCTAGTTTAGTCAACAGTCCATGGTCCCAAACTAACGTTAATAAATACAACAAGTAATTTTACAGGCATTTCACCTATAGAGCTATGAAAAGTAACACCTGAATGTGTAAATATGTAAAACAAAGCTGTCAAACACTTTCTACCGAACATATCAATATCAGAATGCAAATATACTTAGTAGTGCTCGCATTTGTATTCTGCTGAAACACTAAAACTGTTTTAGCTCTAGTCGGGTGTCAGTTGCCAATGTCAATAAACTGCGTACGGCACTATTGCGCTCTCGCGAGATGTGGCGGTTCACTGAAGCACTACCTAGAGAAATCTTTTCCATACTAAGCTATCAAACCGATGTTTACCTACTCCGGACTAACGAACTCATATTCAACTGACTCACTCACAACTCAATTTCTTCCACCAGCTATCACTATTTTGGATGATAATTCTTTTCCTTTTCTTTTTCAGTTTGTTTTTCTTTTGGTTTCGAAGCGAGTTTTTGGTAAGTACATACGAAGAAAATAGGGACTAAGTGAGTTTCGTTGGTAAACAAAAATACTAATAAATATAATTCTATACCAATTCCTCGTCTAAAATGGTTTCTTTAATCATGACATGACAAATACTTTTCATTCGCTTACATGTATTCAGATAAAAAACAAACTTATTTTAATTTAATTTTTCCCATGATGATTGAGTGACCCGCACGCTCATTTTCCCCCTTACATAAAAAAAAATAAACTCAAGTGGCCCTTATTTTCTTTTGACTATTATAATCGTACATAAAAACTTCAATGCAGTCAATGAACATTTAAACGCGTGCTTTAAACCTCATTATTCTTTCTCCGTAGCACCCGGACAGCAGATATAACACCCATAAAATAAATATAAATAACCCATGCACACAACTTTTACATTTTTACAGTCCAAAAAATGTAAAAAGAGGTAAATTACAGCCGGGCGCAATTGTAAGTTGACACGTGGGTCGCGTGTCGAAAGGCAGTTCGAATGTCCTCGGAGGTTAATTAAACGATTCTGATAAACAAAAACAGCCCTTCCCGATGTTTTCGGCACCTGAACCGAAGTATTACCAAGCTAGAATGATTATGCCAAGCCCTTAATACTTCCAGGAAGTTGGCCAGAACCTTATCGTAGGGTTATTATAGAATTATCGGCTAGATTCATAATCGTCACGCAGAAACGCCTTGGTTTTGATGTGTTTATTAGTTACAATTACTGAAATTAACAAGTCATTTTAATTTAAAGCTTAGTTTGGATTCAAAGTTTGAAAATGAATCATAAGAGGTCCCCATAGTGTTCTGTCAACAACTGTCACAGACTAAATAATTTCACGATTGATGGCGTCTAACAGCGCGTCGCACACTAACATTTCGTAAATACTGACAGCACTTGTCATAGCTAACGACCTCGCATGCCGAACCTTACTTGGGAGTTTAACACAGCATTAATTAATTGAGAACTCTCCTTTCATGACTGGAAGTTTGAGTTAATTGCGATTTAGCCCTGGCAAGGTGCATAATGCGAAGGGCGAAAAGTTTGTCAAGTAGCAACGACTTATAAAACGCGATCATTTTAATTTAAATTAGACTTGTTTTCTTTAATGTTCTCACCCATGCAATAGAAAAAAAACCGACCAAGAGCGTGTCGGACACGCCCAAAATAGGGTTTCATAGCCATTACGTAAAAATTAAGTAATAGTTTTCTAAGGATTTCGTATTTTATACGGAATCATCCAAGTTTAGGTAAATTTTATACTTTAGGCTGCTATTTACTTTTAAACTACTAATAATTTTCCGGCAAACTAAACCGTTATAGTTTTCCTTGTAAGTTTGATATACTTACTATCATCCTGCATTTTTTCAAAAATTGTTCCACCCATCGGTTTAGGTTTTAGAGGGGGGGAGGGCGCTCGATTTTAATGAAAATTTGCACTTTAAAGTTGAATATTTCGCTAACAAATCACTGACTCAAAAAATCGTCCTAGCAACCCCCTAACGGTTTTAAAAGACCTATCAAGGATACCCCACACTATAGGGTTGGATGAGGAAAAAAAATCTCCCCCACTTTACGTCTATGGGAGGTACCCTAAAAATTTATTTTTAAATATTTTATTGTACCATTTTGTCAGCATAGTTTTCATATATATCCGTGAAAAATTACAGCTTTTTACCATTGATAGTCCCTGAGCAAGGCCGCGCACGGACGGACAGACAGACAGACAGACATGGCGAAACTATAAGGTTTACGTTTTTGCCATTTTGGCTACGGAACCCTAAAAACAAGCACTTACGTACATATTTCCGGCGACACAGCTTCCGTAATAAATGGGTGGTTGGTACCATCAGCCAAATAAGTGGTCTATCAATTTTTAAACAAGTTCCTATCAAATTAATATGTCGCTAAGTTCGAACTTTCCAGTTGACAGACACGTCTATTGGCATTATTGTTTTATGACATCCAAACGATTATCAACTTTAGGGTGGTAGACCATATATTTGGCTGATGGTACCCATGTACCAACTTAATTTAATATATTCTTTTTCCAGCCATACATACCACTTGTACAAAATAAAATTGAAATAAGTAAATTATTTACTAAAAAGTAGGTAACAGCATAGCATTTATTTGTGTACTAAATATATGCCGATCCAGTTACAATTTTCAAATGAGTTATATATAGACAAAATATATTAATGGAAATAAACAAAAGCAAAATGCATGTGCATTAACTATCCAACAATGGAAGCGTTAGCTTTTAAATAAAAAATAAACAGTTCGCAACAGCGGGCACTAAGTAGTTTCATTACAAACTACTTCAGTTTAAATCTAGAGTTCAGAGAATGAAAAATCAATCGATGCGTCTAAGCGCTTTCTTAGATTAAAATTTACTTATTTTCAAATTAAACTTAGTACGTGTGTAGCTAGGAGATTTAGGGGCTGTTTCACCATCCATTGATTAGTGTTATCTGGCATTTTGTTTTGTTCGAATAGATGGAGACGGCATCACATTTAACCGTCGGTTAACGCTAAGCAATGGATGGTGAAACAGCCCCTTAAGCTAATATTTTGATTCCCTGAGGACGCAGCCAATGTACTTATAAAACATTTTATATCATATATGTATGGTAAAAATTCTTGAAGGCGCCACATATTATCGAAAAAACTGGGAGCAGTGAGGTAAGCGTACGGCTGCTTAAATCATGAGGCATCCAATCTGCAAGGGGAATTTGGTGGCCTGGAGCGGTGTGGCTTGTAGCTGTTATTAAGGCAATACGTGAGCTAGATGTATAACAATATCGCGAATTGCAGGTACTTGGTAATCATATTTCTTTAACTGGCTGTTGCTATGTTGTCTGCGAAGAATACGTTCATCGCTGTTCCGCGGAAACTATGAAAATTTTAAGGATAAAACTATTGAAAGTCTTAACCGGGACCTAACTATCCTATCTCCGCACCAAATTTCACTTTAATCGACCTTATTGCGTGATTAAGTATCAAAAATCTTCACAAATTTTATCATATAAAATATTAGTAGGGTAGAAAGAAACATTACCCGATAAGTTACTACTTAATCAAGGTAAACTTCGAAAATACTCCTCGCAGCTGTATTGATTTCCATTGAAGAAAACTAAAAACCACCTCGTGGGATTCAGGAACTCACCAAATCTGCCCACGTTAAAATTGATTCATTTGATCTGGGGTCATGAGGCCAACAAGTAACAGTGGCTTCCATCTTGGGTAGGCGCAACGGTTGCTTTACACTCACTAATTTAATCTTGATCAAATTCTGCAACTTGCATCAAAAAAGTTATATAACCAACAACCTACCACATGGCGTGGGCGACAGGTGTTGCACCGTCTGCTCTTCGCCACGCGTCCCCGCCGCGCCATTACCCCATCTATTACCGCGCGAAATAATGCCCCCGGCAACCAGGCAAACGAGCTAATATGTACGATCATTCATCCGTTTGCCTTTTTCTTCTTAGAATGGAGAGCATAAAGACAAGAAGATTGTTTGGGGTGACTTCGATCGTTGAGTTTTGCCATTTTGGTGCCGTGCAGAGATGATTTGAGACACATGTTGCGATAAAGCAGCGCCATCTAGTACGCTACCATAAATTAATCGTAAGAAATATAATGATTTTAATTAATTAAAAGCACCAGTCATAGAAGTTTTAATTAACACATATGAACTGCTTTTAAGTGGCAGAACAAACTTGGATTTTGACGATACCTACTTATCTACTACTGAAACCCTAATTCACTATAGGTACAATTATAATTAAGTGAATATTATTAACATCATTTAATTAAAACAAAGTTAGGTATTTAAAGAAAACAGTTTTAAGCAGTTTGTTTTAAGAAATAAGGGGATTTAATGTAACTTTCTAATTTTTAGCGTGCCGATGGAAACTAAAATAAGCACTTAAAAGAATTTGTCTTCTTCAACACACTTAAGGAAAAAAAATGTATATTCTAAGTTTAGTTTGAATACTTTTAATATAACATGGAAGTACTTATTCCATAATAAATTGATCAGGAAGCGGCGCGGCAGCGTTCCGATAGAAGTTTTAATCAATTTGGTGCGCAGAATCGGCCGTTCGTAAATTAGGCAGCAGCCCACCTTACTCATTATCCAAAAGGTACGGAGCGTAAATTTCAACAACAGTTCCTTTATTGAATCTTAAGCTTGCGAAAACAATATTTATTTACCGTATGACGGGTAGAGAGCACCATAATAACGACGAACTTCAATTACATGAAGCCGCTTAGATCGGAGGGCTACAAATATATTGGTCGGAGCGAATTTGTGCTAAACTTATTAAATCTGCTCGAATTTTGTGAACTTGGTAATTTTAATCGATGGCGCGGAATAAGCCAACTTTTATATTAACTCAACAAGGGCAATAAAATACAGCTTGGTTTAAGTTAAGTCGCGAACAAAAAGTTTCCAAGTGTCCGCAAAGTTGTGACGTTGACAACGTTAAAAATAGGAAAATTATAACGTGGTCTTTCTTTGTACGTGTTAATTAAGCATGGCGACGAAAAAGTTTCATCTAACTACCGCTAAATGTGCGGTTTTCTGCGACGAAACCGTTTTGTTAGTCTTCTCAAAATAATTAAACAAGACCTTGTAAAAATGAGGTATTACAATAGTTTCGTGTAAAACAAAAATGTATTTAACCCTTAATAAGGCCCCATTTATTGAAGCATAGGTACTAGTACTACCACAGAATCAAAAGAAGCTATCGAATACATAGCTGGCAAAGGATATTTTTAAAGCTAGTATTATTTTCAATAATTACAATGAATACATCTTATTATCCTGTGTTTTGTTATTTTCATAACTTTTTATGTACAATAAAGAGTTTTACAATACAATATTGAAACTTATTACTAAAACAATAAGGTTGAATTTCCAAATCAATGCATGCATGTAGTCACTATATCGCCTCTACCTTATTAATGGTTAAGACGACCAGATAGCCCAGTGGTTAGACAACCTGACTATGTTCCTCGAGTTCTGGATTCGATCAGCGATCGTGGCAGATATTTGTATGAATAATACGAATGTTTATTCTCGAGTACTTACTATGCATTTAAGTATGTGTATAACTATTTAAGTAAATTTATCCCTTGCCCAGTACTCATAACACAAGCTTTGCTTACTTTCGGACTAGGTCTATTGGTGTCAAGTTTCCCGTGATATTTATTTATTTACTAGGTATTAGGTTAGAGTCATTGTATTGTATTATTGTAGGTATTGTATTGTATTATTTATGTAGGTAATAATCTGGATGATCTGGAGGAATACTTGTTTGATGCAAATGAAAGGCTTAATGTAATCAAGCGCAAGCTATGAAGCCAGGCAACATAAATGCCACGATAAATTTGAAGTCGAGACAGACGTTTGGCGTAGTTTTATTTGAGACGATAAACTTCACGAAATATCGTAACAATTTAAGATAAATGCAAAATAATTCTTGTCAAAAAGATATAAGGTACATTCATTCCAAATTATTCTATTTCAAAGTACCTAACTTATAAGCTCACAGCCTTATTCATAAAAAGTTAGAGCCTCCTTGAAGGCTCCTTCAAGGCCCGATGCTAAAAAACATGATTCATAAACGTCTGTTAGCGCTAATCAGTCGATCAAGGCTCTGCTAAAGTTAGAGGACCGTAAACCCTCCTTTATCTCCCTGCTAAGTCACAAAATGGCCGCCACAAGTTTGAACAGCTGACTTTGACAAGAGCAAAAAACCATACCGAAGATATTTATAGTAAAGGCAGGGCTACGCAAAGATTAAAAAAAAAATAGGAAAAATTATTTTCAGGAATTTGTATTTAAGTCCTCTAAATTAGCAACAATCAATTAACAATAAATATGAAAATAAAAAATAGGATGATTAAGATAATTATGGCTTTTTGCACAACATAACCATGCGGATCGGAAATGGCGGGAAAACAAACATCTCACTTTTTATTTTTTTTCCTGCTAATTTGCTGTCACTGCTGTCAATTTTTTTTTAAATTATCGATTAGGCCATTTTTTGTCTTTGATTTGTCAAGGTGGCCAACATAACGCGTCTAATCCGTCTATCAGCAGCTCAACAACTAGCAGACTGCTAGCAAGCGTTTATGAATCATACATACTTCTTGACAACCGTCTAACAAGCTTAATCAGTCTGCTAAGTAACAGACCGATCAAACCTCAATTAAGGATTTTTTATGAATAAGGCTGTCAGTATGTAACTTGTGGTAACAATTGAAGGCATGGAAACCCTTACTTTCGTTGATTCGTATAACATATCGCTCGTCCATGGCCGATAAAACTGATATGCATAGCGAATACATAACTCTTGTCTTGAAACGTCTGGCCTGGCATAGTCCTTTTCTAGACTGCTACATAATTCATCGGACCATTTAGAGCTCCCGGTTTATATCTTTATAAGAACTGTTTCAGCTTTGTCTGACTTATCACTAGATTTAGTTAACGCTTATTATGGGCTGGCAACGCTCCATAGAACTGCAGTAGATGGATAGTTATGTGATGAAGGCTAATAATTAATACAGAATCAATCGTAATCTGTATAAAACGGCCCATGATATTTAAATAAATTTTCCACAATCACTACAGTGTATTATCACGCTTTCATTCCCATTTTTATACAACAATACGTATTCCCTCAACAGATAAAAATACAGTTTAACACGATTAAGCATTCCGCAGACATGAAATGAAAAGCCAAGGCAATAAAATATGTTTTAAGCAAATTTCAGCATGTTCATGTCCGCAATAACAACATAAACTGCAGAAAACGGCTATGCCATCAGCTGAGGGCCAACAATTATCGAGCGAATAATTTAATTTAAAACTTGGGGAGTTAACCCCGCAACAACGGAACCCGTCAGCGATAAATAAAATTATTCCGCGGGTTGAAAAAAGGTTAAATTAAAGCTGGATTCCAACTGCATGCTGTTTACTGCCCACGTCACAACGTTGCAGTTGGACTTCTTGTTTATCGGGGTTTATTCGTAGCCACGCCGCAACTTGTCTAGAGCGCAGGGATTTAAGTTATGTGAAGTCGTATTTAATGTTTGTTAGGATCAAACTATTTCCAGAGCGTTTAAAATTAAATTAATGTAATGTATTAAAATTTATAATTTGTACCGGACGCTAAGTTACCTGACCTGTCTAAGTTTTTCGTTAACCACACTTAATAAGCATTATTATTTTTCCAACCGTTCTCAAAGGCGTTGCAGCCTAATTAGGGCCTGCAGTTACGAAAATGAAACAAGTAATGTGTATCCTTTAACAATTTACAATGTAAGTGCACGCTGGCATAAGCGACAAAAGGCGCAATTAATACTAAACAAGCGCACAACGGAACGGCGGTAAGTAAAGTCCGCGTCCATTAGCAGCTCAGTAAAAACGCTTTTAAACTCCACACAAACTGCGAAACAATTTCGCTGCAATCTCGCTGAGCGACGTGTTAACGCGTCTGATTTAACACTATTTTTCCGCGACGCAAAATAGAGCGATGCAGTTCATCTAACGCGTTTTGTGTAGCCAATAAATTCGATCTATTGGATTACGGTGAGCGTGGAGCAACAATAGATTTGAATTCGTTTATTTTATGTACCTACCGTGTGTTGATGACGTTACAGTCAATTGAATAAAATATAACAAGACGAAGTGTCTAATTTATAACATACCTACAACACACAAACATCATGCCTGTATTTCCAGATGGCGTAGGCAGAGCACACGAAACGTTAGATACCGCTTCGGAGTCACTTTTAGCAAATTTAGGCTTTAAGTTTGACAAAAACTGTACATTAGTGACAGGTTGCTAGCCTGTCGCCTACGGGTAACCTATATCCTGTCGCCTCTTACGACATCCACAGAAGAAATGGAGGTGTAATTCTAACCCGACACCACACGGGCGGGTAATTTATAAACACGGGGCAACAATACAGACCTTATATGAATCAGTTTTGGTGAATTTTATACAATAGCATATACGAGTACATAGCCAGGTACAATAGCATAACGGTAAGCTAGAATTTGTCGCATTTTGTAGTCTTTATTGAGACGCACTGAAACATTTATGTTTAGCATCATAGTTTAGTCACGTATAATGAAACCGAGGTAACGTTATCCTTATCCATATAAACGTCTCAATAAAGTATAAAAAAGAGAGAGGTGGGTAGCTGCAGGGTTACTACGAAACTCGAAACTCGAAGTTCGTATCTTACCGTCCCTCTCGCTCTCGTATTAAATAGTGTCAGAGGGATCGCACGACACGAACTTCGAGTTTAGTAGTAGCCCTGCAGGAGCTTAGCGAGCCATGACCGTGTCGCAAATCAGGCGTTATTTATTTGTCGACTCGGTGGACTTATGAAACATAATTCTTCCCCTCGACGAGCCTATCTTTAAAAAATTACACGTCATCTTAAGTTCCTGGCATAATTTTAGGTCTTTGAAAGCAAAATTAGAGTGCGATAATCATTAGTGCTTTAATCGCAAAATACAAAGTGAAAAGCTTAAACAAAAATACAAACAGTTACATTCACGGCGAACAGTAAAAAGTGATGTTTGCAAGACAGTCGGATGTTAGCTCTGTTTTTGGCACGTTCATTAAGATCGTTGTCATACTGTACAATAGTTTTTAATGGAGTTAATTGAAACATCGCTCGCATTCGTTATTTGAGCAATGGACATGCTGATAAAAAGTATCTATTGAATTACCTACTTTAAAATGCGTGAAATGTTTTGTTAACTAAGTTAAGTTACGGTAGCTAAAGCCGCATTTCAGCTTTCATTGTCATAATAGCTGCGTTAATCCTTTCAATTAACCTTTTAACCGCCAATACGTTTTCATTCGTATGTGCCCGTATCGCCACCTACGCACCGAAACTATATGACATTTTGTCTTAATTATAAAACTGCGGCGAAATGAGCTGGATAACAGTTAGAAGAAAAAAATGTTATCTAGAACACAGTTTAGTATGAACTAAAGTTTTTTATCAATGTGTAGCATCGTTAGAAAGGCCACAAGCTAGAAAAGTCATTTAAAGAAAATGAACTGCTCAATTGTCTTAGTTTTTGATTATTGATTTTCGAAGTAGGATTTTATTCACACAATCAGTTTTTTTTTTTGAATAAAAATCCTCGTACGTCCCTCTGAGACTATGAATTATAATAAAAACTATTATTATTAGAACAAGCATGTATTAACAAGTATTAAAACAAAAAAATATTAATTTTACATACATTCATAAAAAAATTAGGAATGTTTAAAGGTGGGATTTCGGTAAATTTGGGAAAAACATTTAAAAAATCATATCTCCAAAACCTTAACCCTTAGGACCCAAAGTCCAAGGGTGAAAAGATAGCAAATAACCCCAACAATATCCCAAAAAATTTGACAGTCCATGTGCCGAACACCTTCTTTAGAGTAGACTCTCTCACTACTCTACTTTGCTAGGTTGTCTTGGATCATACCTCGCAAAATACTATACAGGATGATTTTTAATCGGTGATCAGGAATAACAAAAAGCGATAAGGACGGTCATACTGAACAACTTTTCCCATGGGACCAGTACGAAAATCGGGGTAAAAAAATCAGCTATTTCATAGAAAACCTCAGCACCTCGCCAGCCTCAATGAATGAAACCAGGGTTTTTTTTTCCCGATTTTCGTATTGGTCTCATGGGAAAAGTTATTCAGTATGGCCGTCTACAATATCGCTTTTTGTTATTCCTGATCACCGATTAAAAATCACCGTGTAGGTATAACAATTTTGAATAAAAGTTTATTTTGTGCATCAAATTAAACTGAAACTCTAGTAAGTCCATCGAGCGAATGAATGGGACTATTGAATTTCTAACTACACACGCGATGCTTTTGTACGTACTAAATCGCGACTTTAATTAATTGTGTTCAAACCAATTCAATAGACAATGGACACAAAGCGTCCTGTCAGCGCCGTGGTCAGTTTGATCGTGAATTGTTATAAACTTATAATACCTAGGAGTAACAAAACGCCGGTTTTGTTTTGCATTTGATACAAATATAATGTTTTTAAGAAACGTAAATAGAAAATAAAATAAAAACGAACTTTTAGCTAGTTAACGTTGGCGTGTGGGACAATCGATTTTAGACTATAGTAGTCGCGTAAAACTTGAAATGTTCCGTAGTCTTGCGTGTCTATTATCATTCTTTTAGTCATTTTGTTTTCATAGTCCATTACCGAATTGTGCTTCATTATTTGCTCGGTACCGTACAAATAGATAATAGTATTAAAGTTGTCTTCATCTATTTATGTAGTGGAATGATGAAATAACTCGTTAAATGTGGGTCAAAATAGTCAAATAGATAATAATCTCGCAAACGGTCATAATTTCGTACAAATTTACAAAAATAAAATAAAGATCGATCGCATCGGGCGTCGGCGGGTTCACAACGATATTCCATTACTGGGGTTGGAAGCAGAATATCAAATGAGAGTTGACCCTCATATCTCGCCGGTGGCCCGCTATCACGTATATGGATGATATACTACTCTTTTTACCGTTGACTCGTCCGTAATTCTCAGATTGACGTGCGCGTATCCCACTCAGTCAACAAGTTCAATTTTGCATTTCAATTTTCTATATTGAGTGGGGTTAATCGAGTTACCGTGATCCTGCCTACCGAGATGTTTTTTTAATTTTTTGTCACATGACCTCTGTGATAAGGATATCTTCCTCAGTGAACTTTCACGAAGAGCTAAACCTCTAGCCACGTCTGCAATTTGATATTAGGATATAAAAGGTTTTAAGATAATTTTCTCAATCCGTGGGGTATGACGTCTGCGGACATTAGTGGAGCAGGTAATGCTCCGGTTGGCAGTGAATGAATAGAGCCAATTTCACTCAATATCTCCATGACGCGTGTTTCGAGCGCTCGGTTCGTGGCCGCCGCACGGTTTTCCGCAAATCCGGCTAAACTGAATAGCTGACGTTCCCTCGCAGCAGACCTAGTGACTTATTTGGTGACATAACTACCGATCTAAGTAACACCACAATTTTCAGGATCATCTTGCTTACCTGTTTACATAGTCTTACGAAGCGGGAGTAAAACGCATCGTGTAATCCTATAGAGTATTTTTTTTTATAATTTGCTAACTTAGGCAAAACGAATACAGCCAGGAAAAAGATCTGTATTATGCCACAAGACTTTAATTAAATTGAACATATTGAAGTGTGAAAAGAAGGTATTATTTTCACCTAAAGACTAGTCAGTCAGTTTTCTAACCACCTCGATTTTAAACATGAAACCTCGGTTTCGGTTTTATTACAGCTTTCTTTATTCTCTCAGCATAAAATATACTACAGTCATGGCTTAACAGTTACAAATATAAAGCATGATCATTGATCAACAATCCCTAACAGATCTACCGGACTTTATGCAACCTTGAGGCCCGCATTCACGAACCTATACACTAGCAACGAGTATATTTATCGTATAAACAAAACAAGGACTTTTTTTTCACAGCAAATTAACAATTGCTGATGGCGATCAGCATTACCTACTGTAGGTTTCTTGTTTAATAAATATCCGATTCGCACCATAACGTCAGCAGCGATATGCCGTTCTATTGAAACAGCAGAATGGATAGTGCTCATTTAAATAATGCATAAAAATAATTCATCCGATCACACTGAAACATAAATTTTGTCATCGAGTCAGATCTAAAACTGCAGAACACGTAGGGGTTGTTGGATTGCTGACCGCATACTCCCGGGCCACTGAGCGCAGTCGAATGTTGTGAGCGAACAAACCTAGCCTAGTTACAACGTCCTACACTCATCGTACTACTCATGTTGTCTGACCAGTTTCAACCACGCATTTAATCAAATAGCAGCTGACAAATTATCTGAGAAACTGGTTAACCAAGTAATTAACCAACAAATCGACTGTTTGCGGAGACAAAAGCTACTTCGTAATGCTAATTCCGACCCAAGTTAATGGCAAGTGATTTATCAGTATCGGCATCTTAGTATTTATCCGGGGAGTGGTTGGCCATACTAATCCTTGGATCAAGGACCCAGGTGCGGGACCCAAACGGCTGGAACCGATCATTTTGCTCCACACTTTATAAATGAATTTGGCTTACTTCTCGAAGGGTAGAGAGGTTCGGCTTTAGTTAACTTTGGCATGTACAAGCCCTTGACTGATTGGAATTAGATCAACTATATAGTATATTGAATATAGTGTTACATTTTAAAATTAGGTAAATATATGTCTTAAATGCATGGTTTTCCGTGTAAAATAGCTAGAGGAGAAAACTGTCTTAGTGAAATTAAAGGTTCTGCGAACGAATTTTGGGTTGTAATAAATATTTTATCACAACGTGCCTATAAGTACCGCTAATACCATATTATAATAAGGATATTTAATAAGTTGATTTACTTAAAATAGTCAAAACCCGTTATATTTCTTTCTACTTTAACTTTCTTCACATCTAATGGATAACTGTTAAAATTCAAGAGGTCGGCGAGGCGTTGCCGACGCGGGGGCAGATTGATAAATGCGCGGAAGCACTCTGGGCCTAATTAATGGGGTGTGGCACGCACGCCGCATGCCATTGCAGTATCTGCAATCCTTGCTAACTGCGATGCCATAACATAACACGGAGATATTTACGACGCTCACACTATTCGCACCACAAACCGCTTACAGCTTACTGATCCAGTAACTGAATAATAAATTATGGTAGGAACAATGAAACACATGCAACGAAATAAACTTTATTTTCGAAAAGGGAGTTAATGGAAGACTAGGTTTTGTTTGGTTTAAGGCTTGTGGTCTTCTAATTTGCAATCAGGAAGCAGGAAAACATGCAGGAATAGGATTCTGAAAAAGCAGAAGAACACAATTTGTAATTACATGGAATAAACAAAGGTAAAGGAGGATAAAAGGGAGCCAAGATCAGTACACCAACTGCATTTTAAGTACGCGGTTATAAATAATAAAGGCAAAACAATCAGCACGGAAACACCGCATCCCTTGATACCTCGAGCATTAAAACGGAAAGCAATTTCGCGCGGAGAACACTTGTACAAGGCTCCCATTCCGTTCGGCCGGACAGCAGGGCGATTCATTTCCCTGATGGCCACCCATTAAACCGGTCAAGATGGATAGATAACAATCCGGCAATTACACTATAAACACAATGAAAACCGAATGTTTCCACTAATTGAAAAAGCCACACGTAGATCGATTCATTTAAGAGCACTATATGAAATGAAAGTTGGACTATGGCGTGGCGTGCGTGACATGCTCGCTGATATATTAACTCCATTGACTTTACGAGGGCCGGTGACGTTTATTAATCTAACAGGTCACCTCAAAACGTACGTTTGTATGTGAATTAATTGAATAGTTTAACGGGTAAACGCGGAATGTTAAGGAAACAGGAACCCCGAAGTTTTGATTGACGTTAAAAGGCAATGTACCGTTGAAAGATGACGTGTTAACGGCTAAACCTCATCGCTCATTAATCTAAGTTTGTGAAATCGCCGACTTAGGGGATAGCTAATTGTATTACCAAATATTATATCATTTCGAACATGCAACTATATGCAGTGTCAAGAAAAGGGTTAGTAAAAGAGAGTGAGTTAAACTTAAACGACAATGAAGGAATTAGCGAGTCCGCGTCACTTGGCAAAGAATCCTAATCATAATAACTCAAGATCGTATCGCGCGGAGTAGGCGACGAACAAAAGGCGGCGGAGCAACAATGGCGCCCAACGCGGGGCCCGAGAGGCGCGCTAACAAATTACCAACCCGCAGATAACTAAGCAATATTAAATCATAGTAATTTGTGGTTGCAAGACGCAGCCCCTTTTCCAACGAGTTATCTTTCTAAGCGCCGGAATACCAAAGCATTATTGTTACTTTGGTTCAACAGTGATAAGCGAATCAAGATAGGAATCGTGAATTAACTCCGTTGAATTCGCTTACTAGAACTAATTAGTACAAATTGCGCTTTATTTACTCATTTAACTTTATGATAATCTAGCTGAATTATGAGCGTTGGCTGTACCTATATATACATTTATAGAATAACATAGTATACAGCCGGTAGTTGGCAACTCGGCGTGAAACTGCAATTTCGCCGCTCATAAAACAGGAAGCGAGAAGCTTCTGCCGGGTTCGTTGCAATCGCATCTTTTCACTCGGTTCCTTCCGCGGTGCATTAGCAATTCTAACCATCGCAATAGTTGCTCGGAAATTGTAATACTTAGTCTTAATAAAGCCATTCGTAACGTTGAATATCCGGAACAGGCGTGAGCAGGGCGCGCAGTGACTTGCCCGAGGCGGAGCCACTCGCGCCGGCTGAATTTACGACATGGCTTTATTCACACAAAAGCTAGCCTAGACTTTAGCCTATTAGAATTCGTTTTATTGTTTCACGTACATAACCCTAATTAATTGGTATGTCAGGAACAAACAATAGTTGGACCGAAGGGAATGAAAAATTACTATTGTGTTTTTCGATGCAAAACGAGTCCCGAATTCTCTGTTGATTTCATATTGTCCATTGCGGTAACAGGATGTAGTTAATTAATGAACTGATACCGTGCAATATGAACTCCGTAACGGTTTATATAAATTTCCTGAATATTGCCCGGCGGACAATGGACACTGTGCCAGTGGGCTACCCGTGCCATGTGCAATCTTTTAACATAATTTAAAAGTAAAAGCCCGTGCCAAAATATTTTAATTTGGCACTTATGTAACGGAGCTTGAACGCAACGTGCCTCGGGAAATTGTGCGAAAAATGTAACGTGCGCAGTCCATATAGAGCATTAAATTAAGCCTTACTGCGGACGGCTTTCAAGTGAGGTATATTTTTGTAAGCGTTTTATAAACGAACTGCTCCGGTACTGAGTATGTATATGTGAAATGCATTAGCTGTATTACAAAATTGGTGCCGACCGTTACACCGCTATGCAGCATTGGGAATTAAATTCCCTAAGGAAGTCCTTGAAGTCAAATGGTTCAAGAAATTCAATATCAATAGCGCTTTCAATACCTTAATTTAAAGTGGTCTACTGATATCGCGTGAAAGTTAACATCTATACCTACCCGCTTGATATTAGGCTAAAAATAAGTTGTGGAAGTTATTATTAACGCAGTTATTATTTTAGTCTAGACACAAAAAAATTAACACATCCATTCAAACGACATCTAACGGGTGGTGGTTTAACTTCCAATGCCACAGTACTAACTGAACATGTTTGCGAGCAGCTTTCGACGTTTAAAAGCGCCACCTAACAATTTAAACCGGTAGCTTATGCAGGCGCGAACATTAGCGCCATCTAGTAGAAATTCCAAACTCCACGTTGTTATTACACTGAACCTGATTGGTGTGGAGTTGTTAGTAGTGAAGTGAGGGCCCCTTGTTAGTTGTCAAGGAAAGCAATAGATGGCGTGACGGTTCATATTTACACATGAAAGAGAATTTGTGACGATCTGTATTTCATTTGAGATTCTAGAATGCAGGCGGTTAGATCAATAACATTGCAAATAAGTTAGATAACGATAACTTTACTTACGGATATGGTGTCGGGCCCCATTTTGTTTGTAACGGGAACTATTGTCTGAGACAAAAAATGGTTTATTTTAAATGTTTGATTTAACTAAATAAATACAACTTGAGAGTCCATATACCAATTACCGGATCTGTACTATTTGTTCAGCTGGGCAAAAGAGCGTTGATGATTATGTCTATCAATCAACTAATTCCCTTTTAAAATTATAAAAAAATATATATCACGGGACAATTCACACCAATTGACCTAGTCCCAAAGTAAGCTTAACAAATCTTGTGTTATGGGTACTAAGCTGCTGAGCGGCCCATCTGACAGCTCGCCCTCTCTCCGGTAAGCTGTAAAAGCCGTCTGAGGCTAACAGCAACAGTCCGTCCGAAAAAAAAAGGGTACTAAGCAATTATATATGTATAATACTTTTTAGTTCATGCATTGAAAAACGCTGTCACAAAGAGAGATTACAGTGAAATAAAGCTTGTCACTATTGGGCGACTTACCACAAGTTAATTAGTTAATTTAAGTCTCTGAGTGCGACAAATAGATAGTCTGACAGATCTATGTAGTAGGTAAAGTAAAAAGGACAACTTCAGGTAAAAAACATTTTTGACTTCTATAGCGTGCTATTTTGTCGTTTTATTACTAAAAATGTTATTTATTACAAACAAACATAACGTAGGGTTTCACTCAAAAAATAAGGAACTGTTTTAGGCACATTCTACACACAAAATATTAAAACACAACTTATATGAAACTCGTAACTACCTATATCTAATTAAAGTCTTAGCTATAAGCAGGTCAGGCCATGAATCATCTATTCTCATTTTTTTATTCACAATCTACAAGAAATCTCAAAGAAACCCTAGCTAACTATTTTTTTTTTATAGTTTTAACTATAATTAACCCCCGACGCAAAAAGAGGTGTTATAAGTTTGACCGCTATGTTTGTCTGTGTGTGTGTGTGTCTGTCCGTCTGTGGCACCGTAGCTCTTAAATGGGTGGACCGATCTGAATGCGGTTTTTTTTTAATTGAAAGCAGTTTTTCTAGCGATGGTTCTTACATATGTTTTATCAAAATCGGTTCAGCGGTTTTTGAGATATTGAACTTTGAAGCGACAAAGTCGGGGGTTTTCCAACTTTTTGTTGGTAAGGTTAGGTTATCAATAACTAATTCGGCCGTCTTAATATTATTAGGTTGTAACGTATAATTAAATTCATCTATCAAGCTTCAAATGCTATAGTGGGGTAAAATTCACACGCTAATTACAGCGGTGAATGATAAATGGTTCTCGCAAATTAATGTTCCCATGATACCAGGATATCTACATTGCGCAAAATTATGTTTCGAACCGAGACCACGTTTAAAAAGCCCCATCTGTTCCTGAGACGGATTTTATGATTCATCATCAACGGTTTATTTATTGTCATCGTAAAGCCAAAATAATCTTAGAATGCTCTGGATTTCCGTCTCTGGCTTTCTTATTATGATGAGATTACGTCACGGGAATGAATTTCGAATTCCTAGTCCAACCGTTTCAGATCTTGTATGAGTCAACGCGGAATTTCCTTTAATAAATGAATAACTTCCTTTGAGTGTCTGTGAGGCCTCTTTAATGTTTCATTTCGGTCACAACAGACTTGGAGCATTGTCAGGTCATCTGCATATCAATCTTCTTATTAATTAAAGACTCGAATGCCACTGAATTCTTTATCGAAACGTCCATGAACTCGAATTTAAATCAGTGTTCTGCGTGATAGCTGTCACGTTTCCTAAAGAATGCATAAAGATAATACTAATTTCAAAGATACGGTAGACAGGGTCAGATGACATGTCAGCGATCGCTTAACAGCGTGCACAACGCAAGTTTGCATATCGCTTTGATCTGTCAAACATTTCGTCGGTGGTGGTGCACTTAAGTTAGTATTGTTATAGAACGGTCAGAGTCATGACAGGACACGAGTTGTACGCTATACGAGTACTAATGTTTTAGTAGGTACTACATACACATCAGAGCAATAGTTGTTTAGTTATCCTCTGAACCAAATATAATTGTATTGATAAGTACCATAATACCTAAGCGTATTAAAACCACTACAATAATACCATCATTACTCATTTTATTACGAACTTTGATAATTATAATTATTTGGGTACATTTTCCTGTTTATTTATTTTGTACCTGTCTTGCTTGTTTTCGAAGGATGCGATTCCCATTCCAAGAAATGGGATACGAAGCAGCTTAAAGGTTGCACGAAATAAATTACTTTTCTCAATATCAGTAACAGCTTTCCAAATATATTAAGTTTCTCACCGCAAGATCAATAAAGACGTCTCGTTGCTTCGCCATTAATATAAATACTTTTCGTTAAAATACATAATAACTCGAGGGTGAAGGAGTAAGATAAAGTTTGCCGGTATTTTTCCACGATCCAGTAAGTTGGAAGCTAAATCTCATTGTATTGATGAGAGGCAACCCCTAAGGCAATGGTGTATTTTCCTCTACAACAATATTTCCCTCCAGAGACCTAAATATGGCTGGGAGCTTAATAACCTTTCTCACTAACAAGCTAATTGGGTTAAAATGCATTGTGCAACGTACTTTACACCGGTAGAACACAATAGAAGCATTTCGCGATAATATTTTGCGCAGGAAAAGATTAACTCGGCGTTCACGCAGACGAGATATTGCGATAGATGTAGTAACACTGCACATTTATTATCGCAATATAGACGACTAGAATTCACATTGTCGACAATGCCCTGTGGAACTGGGTTCTTTTATATTCTGCGTGTATTCGTTTCTTTCTGACCTAGTTCGACTGGAGCTTTCTTCGTGCAGCCGTAGATTCTTATAGGGAAGACTTTATTTGTAGTGTTTAGTTTATAGCGAACGGGGGGGGGGGCTACTACGAAATTTTAAATCGAAGTTCGAATCGCACCGTCCTTCTCACTTTCGTATTAAATTGTTAGCACCAGCGGGACGGCAAAATACAAAATTCGAATTCTGCACTTGGTAGTAAGGGCCAGGCTCAAAATCAATATATCAATGCAATCCAAACTTTCCATTAACTCTAACTAATACTATCTCCACTTCAACATACTTGAGACATTTTTGTACAACGTAGGTAGTGTTGATTCCATTACTCTCTTTTCGGTGTACGTATATTTAACTAACAAATTCCAATACACTGATAAATCAGTTTTTTTCGTAGAAATTCTCTCATTTTTTCTACGGAACCCTCAGTGCGCGAGTTTGACTCGCAATTGGCCAGTTTCCCCTAGCCGGAACCCTAGTACTCCGCGGCACAAGAAACCTGTTGTATGAAGTATCTGATGTCGCGGAGTAAAAGGCAAAAGGATGTTCTATGGTCATCGAATGAACATAAAATTCAATACTTATAGTAGTGTACAACATGCCCGAAACTATGTAAGACCTCATTAGGAAACCTAAATGAATTTCGCGAGCTTTTATTCATTTAACTCAATCCGTTCATAGCTGAGCCTCCAAGGCCTCCAATTAGTACTACATTATTAAGACCGCACAGTTCAGCTTTTTACTAAGACAAGCAATGTCTAGCGAGAGAAAATCTTTACATAGAATATTACCTTGAACAAAGTAAGACGTTTTCATAAAATCCCGTAAACCCGTAATTGATAGTGGATTTCGTGTCTAATGAATAAAAACTTTCTCGGAGTAGATTTACGTCAGTTCTGAGACTGAGACGCTTCGCGTAAGTCACGAGCATCGGTCATCCACCTAACCAATAGAGTGGGGTGAGGATTTGAGAGTTACTGTGACAGACTTATTGGCGCTTAAGTCGTGAGGACCGTTTGAGAACTTTGACATTTGTGCCACGTTTGGTTGTTGGGATTGGTTTCTGTAAGCAAGACTGTAACGTCTAATTTACCTTACGATACTAACGCGATCTAGTGATGTTCCGCCTGTCAGAAAACCCTCAATGCGGATCAATGAACATCAAGGATTCGATTTGCTAACTAATTAGCTACCTGTTAATTTAAGAGTTAGCAGTGTACAAGTGCATAAATGAACAATAAATAATAGTGAATAATAGTGTATAGTGAATAATTGTACAAATTAACATGATCGCAATAAATGAATATGAATATGAATATGTATTTTTCTGAAAAAAATGTAAAATCCTTGCGTCATCCATAACTGGACAATATTTATAGGGACTTATCACGAACCAACCACGGATTACTTCGAAACATGTCAGGCATAGATACCTCGACTGACATACGCCTTTCACGGTAGTTTTAATTCACGCTATTATTTGCTTTATTAGCAGTAACGTTTGCTACACTGAATCCTGAATCTAAGGTTTTTTCCCGAGACGCGTACCAAATTTCACCCTCATCTACCAGATTATTGTAATAACAAAAATGATTTTACTAAAATGATCTCATACATGGAAATAAAACAAAAATTACACTTTTTGGATTGGATTGCCAATATTACCATTCTATTGCTTATATGCTCGGTGGTAACATTTTAAGTTTGAAGAAAAACCTAATGTAAGTACGTTATTAAAATTTGTCTGCTCGTATCGTATGCCACAGGGTGTTAACACTTTGCTTTTCGTTAGCATAAGTATACTTCACTCCAAATAACATTAAATAAGTTTAACACAGACATACCAGTATTATGGTTCAGATTTGCAAAATATACAAGCAGGGTATGCGTAATCACTCCTAACATAAGTCTTAATATGTCCCACATAAACTTGGACTTGAACAATATCCCACTTCTTAAATATTCACATAATACAGGTTGTCTCAAACATGATAGGTATGTCATAGAACACAAACATAGAAAAATACATACAGACGAACATCGACCCTCCTCCTTTTTTTGAAGATGGTTACAAATTACACCGAAAGCAGCCTACCGCAATCTCAGTAAAAGGCGTTTTCAAGATACGTTCAGTAATAGTTCATTGTGTCTTAAGAGCGTTAAATAAGGAATTACCACAGTTACGCGCAACCACTCATAACGCCCGTGGGCGTTATACGCAAAAAAAGGACCTTGGGTTTTATTCAGGTCAGGGGGTTACAGTTGCAAGATAGCTTGCATGTTACGACACTGTTTACGAACAAATGTGATGAAAACTTTACTTGAAAAGTCTACTTGTGAGATCCTATAATTGGCTTTATTGTTACTATGAAATAAGTTTATTTTGTAAGGTTAGCTGTTGGGTTGGTTCTCCGAAAATAGATAATAGTAGATTGTTGCACCAAGCAGAAAGTTATTTGTGCCGATTTGGAGCCCGACCGTGAGCGAAGGCTTTAAACAGCACGAGGGCAATATAAATTACTTAATGCGAGGTGCATAATCTGCTTTTCTTTTAACTATTACAGGAATAGTAGACGAAAAAAATCTCATGCTAAGCAATTAATAGGAACGAAATGTCACTAGCACTCGATGATTCCATTTTTGTAAGTTTACATTCGCACTCTCAAAAAATGTCCATGGCAAATTCGCAAGGTTCCCGCCGATTTGTGTTTTTTTTATTTTCTTACTTTTTTTGGCAGTGTTAGCATATATAGCAGATATTTTCACCCGCGATCTGTCAAAATTTCGGATGGGCGCCAGGTTGGCCAACCAAACACAGTTTTTTTTTTTAATATACGACTACTTACTATTTTTGGTAGGATTGGTAGCAACCATTTTTTGTACGCAATCTGTCAAGTTTCATAAGACCGTCAGGTTGACCAACCTAACACTAAGTTTTTTTACACTATGCAGGCTAATTTTATAGCGGTTATGATGAAATTAAAGCATAGTTGGAAGAAAAAATATTTTTTGTTACTTTTAATTTTTTAGACATTGTTCGAGCCAGCGTTTATATAGAACGGTCTTAAATAAAAATAAAAACTAGAAACTAAAACTAAAGCTATCCAATGTCTAAAAGATCTATATCGTCTTGAGTCTTAAAATGAACAGATGTAATACTTAAGACCTTTGAAGTGGATCACGAGTGTCGCTATCTACGATATTTATTCAACATTCATAAAAAATGTATTATAAATGAACAATTATGCTTTATAAAGTACCGCCGCTATTCTTAGTGTTAATTTGTTCTTTATAATATAAAGTACGCGAGGACTCACCAGGATTATGTATAGTACAACACCAGTAGGATCGTATTTAATTTAATCTGTCTACTGTTGTAATGTACTGTTATAACGAGTAGATGGTATAAGTCCACGTAAATTTTAAGTTATTTCGTGGTCCGGTTAGTGTAATGAGTTTTGAAACTTGCAAACTTACTTGCACGAAAATGCAAAATAAATACGTCTCCACATACAGACCGCGTAACGACGTGATCGTGTGGTAACATTAGTAACATTATAATGTACTAATGGACTTTATGTGGAGTCCATCTTATTTCATTTAAGATTAAACGTTATAACATAAACTTAATTTGAACAAAAACATGCTGTGATAAACGTGCCAAGACTCGATTGACGATTTGCTTGACCAAGTAAAATCCCATAAACAGCCAAGGAGATAGATGTAATAAAAATAGTAAATTTGGCTAAAATCTGGCCATCATCAATTAAGATAATATTTATGCAGTCACCTTTTTCTAACTAAATTAAGATCAATCTTCGTTTTAAACAGGATTAAAAATTGGAATTTATCTAATACTAGCTGTTGCCCGCGGCTTCGCTCCCGTTCAAGTTTTTTTTAAATTTTATTACGCGCAAACCTTGTCCTGGCAACACAACAAAAAAATAATTATCTAATTCAGTGTCGTCGTTCGGAACTTCGGAAGTTACGCGCGTTCATACATTTCGGCAATCCACTTTTATTATAGATAGATAGATAGAAGTGAGATAGATAGACATCTAAAGCGAGCAGATATCGGAGATTACCTAGTCTGCACACTGCAACTTGCAAATACAAATTTTATAGAGGCTATAATGTTTTTACGTGCAAGTGACGCGCGTAAACACGCATTAAACGAGACTAAATAACAGTTTGTACTAGCTTTTTGGGAATCTGCGGCGCCGTAAAAGTGAAACGCGCGTTGTCGGCCCGTATAAAGACACCATGTGCATAAAGCTAGAAACACACTGATAGCGGAGGCGGAGCAGTGCGGAGCGGCGAGGCGGCGGTACGGTTGTAATATTCGAGCTAACGTGAATGAGCCCACACAGAATACCGCACCACGCTTATTTCCCAACGTCAGTGTGTTTCTAGCTTAGACAACAAATAATATTTTGGTAAAAAAAAACTTGACATATTTACGAATGTATTTCGAGTTGCACAAGTACCTGTTAGATTGTTTCAAATGTCTTTGGCATCTGCGGCATCTTAGTTAGACAACCCGCAGAGTCAGAGAAGCGTGAGTTAGATATCTTTACGGATACAATTTCTCGGAGTAAGTGTACACAAATTTTGCCATACTTTTCATTACTGACGTCATGTAAAAAAATTAGGCAACTCGGTGGGAATCGAGTTGTTAGATACGGCGCCACGCCACTGCTATATAGCGAAATTACACTGTGTTAAAAATGTAGTTGCTGTTAAATACGTGATGTAAGTCATTAAATAACATTATAATATAAATCTGTTTTAGAAATATATATATACCTATACCTCGTTGAGTTTCTTGCCGGATTCTTCTCAACAGAGATTTTTCCGAACCGTCCCTACATTTGTTTGATATTCATTCATAAGTGTTTGGTATAACCTAAATGAATAAAGAGAATTTTTGACTATACGAACGCCAATACCACCGCACTGCCATAAATATCCAAGAAGGAAGTCAAATGTTAACAATTTAACCTACGTCAGTTGTGCTATATAACAAATGAAAAATCAGTTAATAACAACAATAACGGCGACCCTGACCCGCCGCTTCGAACAGGAAAGTCAATATGAAAACGGAACTCCTTAATGAAGCGCTGTAAACATGTCGGGGATGGATGGTAAATGGTTTATAATATTTACACGTAAGTGACCTCATAAAACAAGAAATTAAAGGGCTGTACGTCAATATGTTTCTTATCAGGTGAAATGTAATAAAATTTGAATTTATTAATCTCGTTGTTCATACTTTATGCCGTTAGTAAATTTCTATACTAATATGGTTTGAAACATTTTGAACTTTCACGATAAATAACCTAACCAACAAAAAGTTCAATATCTCAAAAACGGCTGAACCGATTTTGATAAAACATGTCTAAAAACCATCGCTAGAAAACCAGCTTTCAAAGCGGTCAACCCGTTTAAGAGCTCATGTATAGCGGTCAAACTTATAACACCCCTCTTTTTGCGTCGGAGGTTAAAAATAATCAACCGTAATCTAACAGTGTACCTTTGTGAAAGATTTTTAAAGCGTCTTAGTAGTTACAAAGATTACTACTGCGTACTACAAAGATTTGCCTTTTCATCATAGGTATTAATGTCAATTAGTAAATTAGTTTAGTTTAGTATACAGTCGCTAACAATACCCTTTACGATTACGACTTGAGAGCTAAGGACAATGGCAGGCTCTTAGCGGATGCTCTAAGCACAGCCGACAAAATTTTACAACGCCTTTCCTAATTTGACCCGACGATGATTATTACGGAACCCTAAAAAACGAAGCGCTCACCTTCACGCCTCTATTGATGACTTCTTAATTAACGCTCTATTTTCATTTTCACGGACCTCACGTTGAGAAACACTGGTCTCTATATAATATAATATACTTCATAATGAAGAGGTCAAGTTTGTGTATTTGTGTAGGTAATGTATTAATCAAAGATGTTTTAGTATAAATGTGTCGTTCGATATGGTGCGCGGCACCTCGTTCAAGTTAATCTTAAAATTTAAAATGTAAAGTATGACTATCTGTGGGATCCTGTACTTTATTGGCTCTGTATTGCTACTCATACTTCATGTATTGTGTTTTTAGCTGTTGGTTCTCCTTAAATAAAAACCGACTAAGAGCGTGTCGAACACGCCCAGGATAGGGTTCCGTAACCGTTACAGAAAAATCAAGTATTTTTAATCAACATTTTATATTTTATACGAAACTTTCCAAGTAGGTATATTTTTAAGTGAGGCCGCTATTTACATTAAATGGTTTTATTGAGATTGATCCTGATTTATTTGACAAGCTTTTATTTGTTTATTTATCTATTTATTCGCTTCACTGCGTATATTTGTTTGTTTACTTCAAATCTTGCAAGTAACTTTGATCCACTTCCAATGGTCGGATTGACCTTGAAATTTAGTATACGAGTACACACATTGGTCGGATGACACTGCAGTACAGTCAACAAAAATTACAAACAGCAAAAACCTTGTATTACAAGTGAAAATTATTCTTAACTTGACTTAACACACGCGTCTAATTATTATTGTTACTGTTAGTATGAATGAACACAACACTATTCCTGATTACGATTACAATAGGCTAGTTTTCAACCCAGGACAGAGCAAGTTCCCGCGGGCCGCCAGGAATTTGCGGGAAACAGCTATACACAAGAGGTAAATTTTAAAGATAATTCACAACCCGCTAAGATATGAATTCCGTCGTTCGCCTAACATTTTATCCGATATGTAGTGCCAGTAGCAAATTCCGAAGTATATTTTATTTTATAGAGTTGGTGACAGCGGAGTATGTTTTAGATTTAACTCGTGAACTCGACTACGGGTCCCACAGGGATCTGTCCGCTGCCGTGCCGTGTTTATCTCGCACTTTAATCAGATGTCGTCAACTTACGAGACGAGCCGATACGTCTATTTGCATATTGATAACAGCTTGGGAACTTTAGAGTTTTTAAATGCGAGATGCATTAGAAGAGGTTGAAAACTTTTTCCTTTCTAGTTAGTTTTTAATGACTTACGTAACTAGGTACAGTCAAGGGCAAAGATATCGACACGGCCAAAGTTGCAAAAATATGTATACACGCCTTAATGTTAAGAGCATAAAGACGTGTATACATATTTTTGTAACTTTGGCCGTGTCGATATCTTTGCCCTTGACTGTACCATCAGCCAAATATGTGGTCTACCACCCTAAAGTTGATAATCGTTTGCATGACATAAAACAATAATGCCAATAGACGTGTCTGTCAACTTGAAAGTTCGACTTTAGCGACATATTCATTTGATAGGAACTTATACTAACTGATATTGTAACGGATAACTCACGTCTTAAACCGAGTTTAGCTCGACATGTTTCGGGCTATTTCGCAGCCCTTCTTTTCAGGGGCACGCGATTCGGCGGCTGCCGCAACACGCACACTGTAATAGCCCGAAACATGTCGAGCTAAACTCGGTTTAAGACGTGAGTTATCCGTTACAATATCATTTAATATGAGTGAGTCTCACGGTAGTTTCATGTTCAAAATTGATAGGAACTTGTTTAAAAATTGATAGACCACTTATTTGGCTCTGGCCATCAGGCTATCTTTATTTCTGGTTCAACTTTATATTGTTTTGACACCCTTTTTTTTCATGATTGAGATATCCATGAACGTTGTAATTTAACGGTTCACAATCCAACACACAAAACTTTACTAAATAAACTGAAAACAAATACGTCTCATGGATTTTTTTCATTCTTTCATTTTTTAAATTCATTTTACTTAAATTTAACTTTTAACATCAAACAAATTCGAAAATTCAATCTCGCGTCTCATTTTTTTCATTGTTTTTCTTTAAGTTTTTCAAACTTTTTCTCGCGATAAGCATCGAAATAATTGTGACATCTAAAATAAAATCTTACAGGGACATTTTCATAATTTCATAAACTTCCTTTTTTTTTTTTTTCAAATTTTCTGTTAATGTTTTCGCACGCAAGCACGGGTTTCCCTTATATTTGTGCGTCTTAACCTGATCACACATTTACAAACTTGACTCGTATATGTGAAAAAAAAACGCAATTGTTCGTTTAATAGCAATATAGAAAATAACTGTTCATTCGGAC